>NW_027397065.1:85544920-85616715 GCF_003265705.2 Callorhinus ursinus | reverse complement strand
TCAAAAAGAATTGCAAGATTTTGCCCATTCACATCAGTGGAAATCTGCAGAATGTACATGAGAAAAGGTTCTGATGGCAGAAGACTAAGGAGCATGGAATACAACACTGGGTTGGTCCTAATTTATCAATCAGGGTGTATTGATGAGTGATTCCGGGTTTAATATATTAACTCATGCAGATGAAAGTGGCTCTAACAGTTCACTTTGTGGGTTGGTTAAAATTAAACTCAACCATGGACTGCTTTTGACGAGGCTGAGTTACCAGAACTTCCCTGGGTAACTGTAGAGGACCAATCCAAAGGCTTGGGAAAATAGAATATTGGAGTGCATCACATGCACACACAGACACACAGACGCAAGCACGCAAACATCACTGCATCCACGGAGAGTGCCCAAAGACTCTTCCTGAGTCATTGAGAAATGAGAAGAGCATCAGTGTCCTCAGAAAGTTTTGTGGTGACTGTTCTCTGTAGTCCAGGTATGGTGACGCAGGTGGGCTGTTCTGGGACGAACAGCAGAGGCCAAGATGATAGCACTTGAAGGCAAGTGGGCATATTTACACGTGGGCAGCAAGGATAAGGTGGTCATCAGCGTGTTTGACGCACGGGAATCTAAGGTGGTGGCTAATTGATCAGAGTATCCCTTGCAAGGAAATAGATGAGTGATGCCCTAAATTGTTCCTTGAATCTATAGAACAGGAGCAAATGGTGGCCAGAATGGAGAGGTAGTTCCTCATCCAGTTTCCAAGCTCAGGACCTGCTCAGAAGCTGTACCTATAAGCTTGGCTCCTCTGTCACCCCAGACTCCTAGCCTCCCTCTCTGTTCTGTTATCCTCCAGAATACTATCTCTATCTGAAATACTTTCTTCCTTTATTCAGCAATGGACTTCTATGCACCAGGCATTGTTCTAGTTTGGGGGATTACATAAGTGAACAAAACAAAATCCCTGCCTTGCAGAGCAGCCCTGTATTTGGCTGGTTTATTATTTGGCTCCCTGATTGTATTGTCCTCGAGAGCCAGGATTTTACCTGTTTTGTGCACTGCTGCGTCCCTAGCATCTGGGAAAAACCTGGTGTATAGTAGGTGCACAGTGAATAGGTATTGAATGAATGACTACATCGTCTGCTTGCAGTTGAGAAGAGTCTGTCTCCCATGGTTTCCCCATCTCGCTAACATCATTGAGTCCCAGCTTTGCTTCCTCAATCTGGTCATACCACAGACCAAGCCTTGGTTATGGTGAGCATCTCCTTCAAGTCCACGGGCGACCACACAGGGACAAGTGGCCCAGGAAAGTGATTTCCAAATCAGGACATTGATCAGAAGCACTTAGGGGAACTTCAAAAGAGCACAGATCCCAGGGCACAGCTCTCTGACGTTCTACCTCTCTCGGTCTGGGATGGGGTGCCCAGGGCAGAGCACTGGCCACCCATATTTGGCATCTCCTCTCTATCCTCGCTCTTTTTCAGGAGCACCAATGGGCTCCCTCTTCTTCCCCAGAGTCCGAGTCTGAGAAGGACCCAGAGTGTGTGGGAACACATGAGCCTGGAGAAGGGAACAGAATATTCCTCTTAAACTGTAGATGCATTACTAATCTACATGTCCCTGGAGAAGTCCACCCATCGTGCCAGCTCAAGAGACATCTCTTGAGCCATGTCTTTCTTTTTTGCCCCAAATACGGAAAGAAAAAGCTGCACCCAGCATTTGCAGGTGTGACATTTACACATAAGCGATGCGACACCTCGAGATGCAGAGATTCCTGTTTTTCAGCAACTGGGGGTCATTAATGACACTCGCCTCTGATTTTCCCATCCACAGTTCCCAAGATGGAATCAGTCAGAGGTTCTGAGAGCTTTAAGAGCCGAATAAGAGTTTCATCCTGAAAGCATCGCTGTCTGCGTCACGTCAGAGCAAGCCCAGGGCAGGGCCTCTTTGATATGAATATTTTAGGATGAGAGGAAGGTGCAATGATCTCACTGTGAAGGAAGCTTGGTTCCTCGAGGCATCTGCAGGGCTGGAAATGATTCACGTTGAGAACACTGACCTTCAGCATTTTCTCTGCTGCGCATTTAAGCATCAGCCACGGGCTAACCCGGCAGTCCACAGTGGGAGCTTGGGAGGCTCGGGTTTCAGGTCTGGACTTACTGGATATAGAAGTGCAGGCTGGGGTGCTGATTCCAGGAGCCAGCTCAAAGCCATAACGTGCTACAATGAACTCGGGAGCTCAGGCCCGCTGCACGGGCAGCATCAGACAGCTGGGGTCACCACTGCCGTGGTGGAGCCTGAGCTGCATGTACCCCAGGGCCATGGGGGGATGTGCCCAGCTGTGGGGAACCTGAGCAGAAGGCCACAACCGTGTCTTGTCACAGCAGCAGGGGGTCAGTGGTGAATGTGGGAGAGGACGAGGGAAACCCAGCACAGACACGCACAAAGGAAGAAGAATTTAGGCTGAACTCCCAAGTTGCTGACACCCTACCTGCCATGAGGAGGCAAGGGGTAAGAATTCATACATAATGCCAGCAATAAAATAACATCCTGCTTTCCAAAACCATGAAATACACTGAAGACCAGCCTTAGTCTTTTATAACTCCAAGCAGATCTCATGAGTGAGTGAAATCTATTCCGTTACTCTTTTTTTAAGACAAAATAAAGAAGAGAAGCTTTCAGTGAAGTGATGAAACTCCTTAAAATGACTATCACAACACCCTCGATGATCTCACAATGGGGAGGGTGTTTTTCTACATTGAAACATGAGAAATTGTGCTCAAGGAACACAATAAATGCAAAATGACTCAAAGCTCCATCCCGGATGTCAATAAAGAATGAATGAGCAAAATTCTTCACAGGCTTAACATCAGAGGTATTGAGCATTTTGCAAGGCTGAAACACAGATGGGTACTTTTTTTATGCACTGTGCTGCCAGAAGGAGTAAAGATAAACACATCTATCTAAAAAAGAAAAAAAAAGCAAACCATTACAAGAAATTATATAATTAAAATCCTAATGATTATTCTTGCTTTTCAATATTTAACAATTAAGCATTCCTACCTTGGCCCTTTTAATATGGAATATTTAATGTGATATATTATGTGTTATGACATTTGTCCCCTATCAGGTGAGTTCTGCTCACCTTTGGATGGTCTAAGATTATCAGTAGACGAGATGATTATGCCATAAAAGCTTGGGACCCTTACTGCCCTGTGTCACTCCATCCGATTCCCTCCACCTATTCCATTCATCACTTCAATGCAAGCAGCAGAGAAAGTGAGATAAGCTAATAACTGACCTGCACAAATGGAATATTCCTCACTCTTCTTCAATTTTACCTGAAAAGCAGATGCCTCAAAAGAATTTGCCTCTATCTCTGACATCTCTTCTGAGATCCACATGAATTTATCCAACCAGCAAGTTTACCCCTCCTCTTCTTTTTATTTAAATTGAATTAGACAACATATAGTACATCATTTTTTTTAAGATTTTTTTATTTGACAGAGAGAGAGAGAACAAGCAGAGGGAGGGGCAGAGGGAGAGGGAGAAGCAGGCTCCCCGCTGTGCAGGGAGCCCGACACGGGACTCGATCCCAGGACCCTGGGATCATGACCTGAGCCGAAGGCAGTCGTTTAACCGACTGAGCCACCCAGGCGCCCCCATATAGTACATCATTAGTTTTGATATAATGTATATCATACACTATATAAAATATAATGATTCATTAGTTGCATATAACACCCAGTTCTTAAAACTTTCCAGAGTTCACCACTGAATGAATGGCACCAATATTCAACCTGTTTTTCACACTTCTTCTTTCCCCTCTAGTTTTAGTTACCTTACTATCTTTTAGTGGTGATTCTAAATATTAGAGCATGCACCCTTGACTTTTTAAAGTCTAATATGAATCACGATTTTCTGCCACTATCCAAATACTATTACAAAACATGAACTCCATTTGTCCCTTAATGTCTTTGAATAATTATTTTCATGCATTTTAACTCGCTATATTCTACACATAATTTAGATCCCAAGACATTGTTATTATTCTGTACAGTCGATATTCATTTATATTTATCACTTCTATTGTTCTTCATTTCTAACTGTATTTCTGTTTCCAATGGGATTCTTCTTTCACCTGAAGAACTCCCTTTAGAATTTCTTCAGGGAAGTTCTGCTTGTGACAAAATCTCTCAGTTCTTATTTATCTAAAAAGGTCTTTATTTCACATAGACTTTTAAAAGACATTTCCACAAGATGCAGAAATCCAGGTTTATCCTTATTTTCTTCCAGCACTTTAAAGATATTTTTTTCTTATAATCTGAATTCCACCATATTCGTTGAGAAGTCAGTTGCCACCTTATTTTTGCTCCTTTGAGTATAATGTGTATAATTTTTCCCCTGGATCCTTTCAAGGATTTTCTCTTTGTCTTTTGGTTTTTGAAAATTTACTTTGAATTTGTCCAGATTGAGAATCACAGAGCTTCTCAAATATGGGCTGAATGTGTGTCACCTGTCATTTCCTCCTGAAATATTGTTGGTGGCCCTTCCTACTCTCTTCCTCCAGGATAACAATGATCTATTAATTAGTGCTTCCTGCAGTATTTCATATGTTTCTTATTTTATTTATGTACGTTCAACTTTTTGCCTTTCTGTGCCTTAGACTGGATATTTTCTACGTTCTTAGTTTGAATTTGCTATTCTCTCTTCTAATTGCTTATAATTGCTATTAAACTCCTCTAAGGAGCTAATAATTTATTTATTGACTACTTCAGTTCTAGAGTTTCCACATAATCTTTCTATCAGTTTTGGTTCTTAATAGCATTCTCTACTCTTGTCATCTATTTTCTGGAACATAACTCATTGGAAGAGGCAATCTCTCATGGGCCCTAAGCATCACTTTCTGTTCTTGCTGGGGATGCCAAGAACGAAAGGCACTGGCCACCCTTTACCGGGGCTATTTCTCAAGATGGTGTTTTCAGCCAGCAATTTTCAGGGGTGAGGTAATGTCCCTCTCTAGGACAGAGCAGGCTTTCTTACTGCCGGCTATAAAGCGACAGATCCCTAGGTTCAGTGTTCCCCGGCTGTGCAAGCCCACTGCATGTGTAGCATTGCTCTGAGTCATGTCACCTGCCCTTGTGGAACTTGGGAGCAAAGAAGCAATGCAGATATGCAGACGCTCAGGCTGCCTGCTGAGCCGGTGCGATAGAGTCCTTTCTCTGACCCCATCTCATGTCTTCTGCCAGCATCCATGAAACATAGCAGATGATGGTAATATCTTATTAGTAAGGTAAAATCAAATTTGAGACCAATCAAGCATAGGTATTTTAATGTACATGTGTGGAAACTCTATCATCTGTGGGTATGTTTCTATTGTCTTTTTGTCCTTGACCCTCTTTCTTGATATGTCTGGTAATTTTTTCTTGAAAGTCACACATTGTCTATTAACAATAGCAAAGGCTCTAGAACACATTATCTTCCTCCAGGGAAGATTTTCCTATACTCCAGCAGGCGCTGTGTATTGATGCAGACCACCTAAATCCAGCTCAACATTAAACTGATTTGAGGCAAGTTTGCAATTTTTCTAAGTCTCTGTTGTCTCTGGTTCATCTTTGCTGGCTCATGGGTTCCCAGTGGAAGCCTCGGACATCTCCTGTGTACCTGGGCCTCTACTCCTTGACAAGTCCTGACCTCCAATTTTTGTTTCCTGAGCACCTTGAGCCTGCCAAAACCTCCTCTCTGCTTTCAGTAGCTTGCTACTCCACTTCTTAGATCTAGCTCAGTGCAGTTCAGTCATCAGGTGAATACCTTAAGGGGGAAAACCACTAAAGATTGGACTTGCTTCTCCATGCCATGCTTATTTTCAGGACCTTGACATAATTTATTCTGCCTTTCTTGGCAAGGTCAAATTATAAATTTTTGTTCTGCAACCCCATGCTAAAAGTTCAGCTGGTTTCTCTGCCTTTTATCTAGGGATCTATTCCTGGCTTCTCAACTCCTCACCCACTGTAAATGCTCTGAGGAGAGAAGTGGCTCATAAAGTGTTAGCTTATTTCTCGGTAATTCCCCTCCTTCTGAATTATTTGCCCTTCAGGTCTTAGTTGCTTTAGCATTTCTTCAATGTCTTTAGTCAGATTTTTTAAAATATATTCAGTCTGTCTTTTCTCAATTTTGGGGGAAACCACAGATCTGCCATAGCCAGAAACCAAGGAGTCACTTCTGATATGCCCTTCTCCTTTACCTTCTACCTGCAATGCTTCCTAACTGTTTCTCCAGTCATTCCACTTCTCTCCATTTCCTGCAGCATCGCCATTTTGTCTCTTACCTATGTTACCAGTGTGTCCCCATCCACTCTTTTCTCTTTAGTCTGTTCTCTAAAAGCAATCACAGGAATGTTACATTAAAATAAAGTACTAATTTTCTATTGCTGCATAACAAATCGCCACAAAGTTAGGGGCTTAAAACAATATGATGCATCATTTCACCATTTCCCTGAATCAGAAGTTCAGACACCGCTTAGGTATGTCCTCTGCTCTGTGTCTCACCAGGCTCCAAAAGAGTTGTCACATGGGCTGTGTTTTTATCAGAAGGCTTGACTGGGTAAGAATCCTTTTACAGGATCGTTCGAGTTGTTGGTGGGATTTGTGTCCTTGCATCTGGATGAGGGAGGTCCCCAGGATTTTGCTAGCTGACCACTAGAAGCTGTCCTTGGGTCCTGGAGGTCTCGCTCAGTCCCTTGCCATGTGGCCTTCTTCAACATGCTTGCACACTTCATCAAGCCAGCCAGGAGAATTTCTTGCTCTAGTGTGTTTAGGTGGAGTCTTGTATGATACAATGTTATCATAAGAGCAACATCTTATCATTTTTTCCACATTCTATTGGCTAGAAGCAAGTCGCAGTTTCCACCCACACTCAAGGAGAGGGGACTATACTGGGTGTAACCCCAGGGGGCAGAGATCCTCTTGGGACTCTGCCGGTCACAAATTATATGACATTAGCCTCTTCAGAATAAAACTCTCCTGGGGCTCCCGGGTGGCTCAGTCAGTTAAACAGTTAAGCTGAGTTAATCTCAGCTCAGATCTTGATCTCAAGGTCATGAGTTCAAGCCCCACATTGGGCTCCATGCTGGGTATGGAACCTACTTAAAAAAAAAAAAAAATACTCTCCAATGCCTTCCTATTGCTATTACAAAAAAAAAAAAAAATCCTTAGAATGACTTATAAAGACTCACATGATCAAAACCTAGCCCTCTATTTTCATATCATGCTTTATTACCAGTACTCCAGCCACAGTTTTAGTCCTTTATGGTTGCCCTAGTCCTTCTTATCACAGGGCCTTTGCACAGGCCCTCAACTTTTACTTAGGAAATGCCAGTTGTTCTTAAAGTTTCCACTTAAGCCTAATTTCCTCTAGAAGTTCTCCCTGACATTCCTAATCAGGAAAAAAAAAATCCCATGTTACATAGCAGTCCCAGATATATCTCTTTTGTAATTTCCCACAGAGCATCCACTTATTTACCATGGTTTTGTTTCATCTGCCTCCTCCAGGGACTCAGCTCCATAAACAGGTGCCGTCTCTGGTTTGGTCCATTGTATCTTGCATACAGGAGGCCCTCAGGATGCATTTGCATTTGCTGACTACTTGGTCAACAGATGCACTCAGGCTTTTACCATATCTGCATCAGGTATGTGCAACTATTAATAAAGTGGTGTTTTAACTCCTAATTATCTATTGTTTCAGCTGTTACTTTCACAAGAACCTAATAAGGAGAAGGGGTAATTATCAGGGAAAGATTTGAGCATCTCTGCGATGAAAACCTCACCTCTAAAAATATCCAGGTTCTGCTAAACTTCTTTTCACTATTCAGGCATGCACTGTGGAATGTAAGGAATAGCACAGAGGACCACAGGGGAAGGGAGGGAAGCCTGAATGGGAAGAAATCAGAGAGGGAGACAAACCATGAGAGAGACTCTGAACTCTGGGAAACAAACTGAGGGCTGCGGAAAGGGAGGTGGGTGGGGAGATGGGGTAAGTGGGTGATGGGCATTAAGGAGGGCACGTGATGTGATGAGCACTGGGTGTTATACCCAACTGATGAATCATTGAATGCTACATCAAAAACTAATGATGTACTTACTATATGTTGGCTAATTGAACTTAAATAAAAAATAAAATAAAGGGGCGCCTGGGTGGCTCAGCTGGTTAAGCATCTGCCTTCAGCTCCGGTCGTGATCCCAGGGTCCTGGATGGAGCCCCGCATCAGGCTCCTTGCTCAGCGGGGAACCTGCTTCTCCCTCTGTCACTCCCCCTGTTCGTGTTCTTTCTCTGTCAAATAAATAGATAAAACATTTTTAATTAATTAATTAATTAAAATAATACCAAATGTGAATCCATTTTTTTTAGATTCAGCAAACATAAAATTGTCTTCTCAAATTAATATAAAGGTTTCTAAACGCTTACTCTCAATTAGTATACTCACTTCACTGTAGATCAGCAGCAAACATTTTGCAGATCAGCACAGATCTGACTGGCACCACGGTCTACTTCCTCAGTGGCTATGAATTCTGTATTCTCTGTGGAGCCGTCCAGTGTATCGTTGAGGCCTTTTGCAGTGGATACAATTTTCCACAAAAAAAGAACCTAGTCAGAGTACTTCCCAAACCAGCTGGTTCTTGAGTACAGGGCCAGGATGAAACAGAGGCTAAGAAGAAAATGCCTCTTGCTGGGAGTATTTTCCCCCAGCTGAGGTCTGATCATGATATCCTCATGATCAATGCCTTCAATAGCATTGATAACCTTCAAATTTTTTCTACATTCCCTATTGGACTTGAAAGGCCCTCTATAATCTGGACCCAACCAGCTTTTCCAAACCTATCTCCTATTACATTCTGCTATGGACTGAATGTGTTCCCCCAGAATTCTTATTCTTAATTAAATCCCTAATCCCTATTATGTGCTTGCTGGTTCACTCTCTCTCTTTCTGTCTCTCTCTGTCCCTGTCTCTCTCCACACCCTGAGGAAAGGCCATGTGAGCACACAGTAAAAAGACAGCTGTCTATAAGACAGGAACTGAATCTGCTGGCCACTTTGAACTTGAACTTCCCAGCTTCCAGAGCTGGGGGAGATGAAATTCTGCCTTTTAAATGACCTAGTTGATGGTATTTTGATAAAGCAGCCCCAGCTGAATAAGACACACTTCTCTAAATTCCAGGCTCTCCTGGGTACGTCACTGTTCCTCACACACAAACCGGGCTCTTCCATTTGGGTGCCTTTACTCATTCTCATCTCTACCAACTCGTGTCCATGTCTGAAGAGTTTTTCTCACTATTAAACACATACAGGTCTACATCGATCCTTAAAAACTGAATGCAAAACGTGAGGATGCTTGGGAATGTCTAAGCGAAGTAACAGCAATTGATTTTTTAAAAAAGACACGCAAATATTATTCTCCATGAATGTCACCACCATTAAACTATATGATATGGAAATAAAAGTCAAAATAGACTATCATTAGATATTCATAGTGGGGATTTTACATTTTACATGAAACCTTGTTTTTTTTCCCCACTGTTAAATACAGAATAAAAATGTTTAGAATTAACAATAACAAATCTTATCCATTTTTAGTGGCCAACATCAAATGTTATCTAGGGCCCAATTAAACCCCAGAACGTCCTCCTGTGACCGGTGTCACACACTGTATTGATTTTTCTTCCCAGAGTCCCAGTGGCCCCCACATTAGGTCCACGGCCTCCACTTCTTCCCCACTTCTCAGGATATAAAGTGGTAACTAATGCCCCTGTTTCTACAAAAACCATGGCGTTCCTTTTCCTTGTTTAACTACCTACTGGTTCCTATAGGGAACCAATGGGGAATTTAGAAAAGTTTGAAGACAATTCCAAATATTCAGTCAGTGACTACTTTTTTTGTTTTAAGATGTAATGTTAATATATTTGCGTTTATATCAATGGTTGTAAAACATAATCTGTATGAACATACATATGTATCTATATAAACACACACATACACACACACACATACACACACATACACACACATACACACACACATACACACACATACACACACATACACATACACACACATACACACATACACACACATACACACACATACACACACACATACACACACACACATACACACACACACACACACACACATACTATTTTCTTCTTGATGGAAGAATGAGTCCAAAAGGCAAAAGGACTTAGGGCTCATGAAAGTCATAGTGTGGACCTGAATAGTCTTGAATTTATTTTTAAAAAAAATTTTTAATGAAATCAACTTTGTATTCTGAAAGTAGACTAAAAAAGTAGCATCAAAAAACTGAGGAATAACTCATTCAAACCAAACATAACTGGTCATCATCTTTTTTTTTTTTAAGTTTAGAGACAGAAGAGGAGCAACAAGATCTTTCTTCAAGTTATATTAACATCTTCACTGATTCATTGCAAGGTGGCAAGAAATAGTTGGTTTGGATCCAAGCTGCAGGTGCATTGGGCACAGAGAAGTCAAAACATCTGAAAATTAATCTGGATGATATAGGTAAAGAATGAGAAATCGTATATCTTTACAACTAAACAACTCATTTGTGCTGACCTAGTCAAATGAAGTCTTGATCTGAAAGGAGTTCCCCTAAAGTTCCTGCAGGTCATGATACGGAAAACAAGAATTACCCATAATCAACCAGCCCGAGACAACTCAAAGATAAGTGCTGCTACCATTTTGTTGTGTATCCTTCCAGTCTTATTTCCACATGGGTGCATGCGGTTTTACACACATTTATTGAGAACTTCTTATGTTCAAGCATTGTTCTAAAGGCTAGGGAGAATAAGATAAGCAAGGTATCTGCTGCCCTAAATATCTTGCAATCTACCAGGGAAGATGGAAAGAAACAAGGTTTATAATAAACTGTGATGAGTCTTATGTTGTGAGAAGTATAGCATACTAAAGAATTCTACTGTATATACTATTTTGGAAGTTATGGGTTTGTTTTTTTAAGTTTTACAAAAAACATAAAAAATGGTGAATTATGTAGACATCTCTATTTTTACCAGCCAGATTTTAAAAATGCTAACATTTTTTGCTTCAGGTATTTTTTATTATTATTAACATACAATGCATTATTTGTTTCAGGGGTACAGGTCTGTGATTCATCAGTCTTACCCAATACACAGCGCTCACCACAACACATACCCATCCCAGTGTCCATCACCCAGACACCCCTCCCCCCAACCCCCTCCCTATTTCTGGCCCACATTCCATGGTGCACTGAAGCCACTCCACACGAGCTCGGGAGAGCACGTCTGTGCATTTCCTCCCACCTGCATGTTCAGTAACCTCAGATCGGTAGCTTGGAATCAACCATGCGGGAAGTATTTACACCATGGAAATGGACAAACGCCACAAGAGGAACTCCTCCCCCCAGGCTCCAGAGAACCGACTCTTAAACATTTACGAGCACACCCCTATCTATATGGAGATATAAATGGGGCTGGGTCAGCTGACCAGAAAGACAGCAAGCAGAATTCCTCCATTGTTTGCGAAGAAACAATCACCTTCAATGAATTCCTCCAATTTCTTTTTCTCAGCACTCCATGTCATGGAGTTTGTACCTCTCATTTATCCTTCACCCATACAGCCTTGTACTGGGTATCATGGGCACATGTGTCTGCCAGATTAATATTACCTCAAATGCTCAGTCCATTCCGCTTCATTTCTCCCACAGAACCTAGACTCATGCTTGCCATCCAGTGCACATTTAATGATAGTGGTTGAAGAAATTAGTTGCAAGTGAAATTAGTTTCTGGAGAAGCCCCCTTTGAAGGCAGAAGTAACATTAGTCATCTCCAGGGATAAGAAAGACATTCAATGTGTCTTAGCTGTCAAACTTGAAAAAGACGCAAGGCGCCGAGGATGGTGCATTAGTTGAAGTAGAATCGAGCCTCACGTACTTCAGAAATGGCGACAGACAGGAACTAGACATCACACAGGAGAGCAAAACAGGGGAGAAAGAAGAGAGGCTGAAGCCAAACTGAAATGAATTTGCAAATTCAGTCTAAATTAGAGGCCACAGCATGTGATGAAATGAGAAAATGCTTGGAGAGTGTCCTCCAAATGCAATGGATTATTACTGTTACTCTTTTTAATTTGGCTTACTAATGGACTTAAAAATTGTTGATAACAGCATGGAGCATTTCCTGGGAAATAAAGAGGCACATTCTGGGAAAACAATCCAAAACGAGAACAAAAATAAAACCGAACCAAACAGAAACATGAGAGGCAATGTCAGATGCTAAATAAAATCTAAAAGAAGAAATGAAAAAATATTATTCATATATTAGCATAAGCTCGAGGATAATGTTTCACTCTGGGACCAATTACTGCAAGGAAGGAGCGAGAAAATGGAAACAATAAACTATTTCTTAAAAGAGCAAAAAAAGAGGGGAGAGACATAAATATAATTAGATGAGCTTTATATGATTTCCAAATGAAGGGCAAGAGAGCAAAGAAGGTCTTTGAATGAGGAAAACGGGTACCGCAAGTGGAGATAAACGTGTGAAGTTGACAAAGCCCCGAAACTGTGAGCACTCATCTCCGAAGCCTCTGGTACATCGTTTCCATATCCAGGACCCTGTCTCTCCGGGACAAGAAACCAAGTTCATGGAAGGCAGTGAGCACACCTTAAGCATCCTGGACTCCCCCTCAGAAGCTGCCACAGGGTCCCCCACACAATACGTGCCCCACAAACCCCGAGTCATGCCTTCTGTGCCGCCCCAACACTGCTCTTCTATGAATTCACCTTGTCTCGTGCCTCTCTTCCCTCTTAGGATCGGTGAAAGGACCAGAACAAAGACCATAAACTTCCCACATCTTTCCATCCGTGCATGCCTAGCTTCTCTGCAAAAATGATCAACATTCACCTTCCCTGAATATATTTATTCACTCTGCTGGGAAATTGCATTTAAAGAAAAATGTTTGCTCATGTCTAGACCGATCACTACACACACACGCACACACACACGCACACACACACGCACAAAGACAAACAAACAAAAATGAATACCGCTTACAGAGCCTAAAATTTCTTGAGGGCTCAGAACTTCGTAACACCAATATTTCAATATGTGCCAAACTAAGTTGGCCAACTTGAAGACAAAATTGGGGCCACATTTTTCTGCCTCACTGACCCTCCACCTTATTTAGATTCTCTCTCTCTATCTACTTTCCTCTGAAGTCAGCTTTTCCCTCAGGTGTAACGGAGGACAACCTCAAAATTTCTGTCCCAGACCCTCTGCTTTTTGCTGCTGAATGTCCCAGTAGCATCATTAACCCCAATGTCAAACTACAAATGATTCCTAAATGCATAGCCCAGCTATGACTACTCACCCTCTCTCAAGTTCCATTTATTTTTTTTATTTAAATTCAATTAGCCACCATAGAGTACATCATTAGTTTCTGATGTAGTGTTCAGTGATTCACTAGTTGCGTATAACACCCAGTGCTCATCACATGATGTGCCCTCTTAATACCCATCACCCAGTTACCCCACCCCCCCACCCAAGTTCCATTTATGTAGGTACCTATAGGAAACCTCACGGATTTCTCCCCAACACACAAATCTCATAAGCTGAAATCCAAGCTGATCTTCCTCTCTCAAAACAACCTTTTGAATCATTATTACAAAGAGCCTTATCATATTCACAGGCATCAGGCTTCAACCACTTGGAAACATCTGTACAACTTTTCCTCCGCCCCACGTGTAATCTTTCATAAAACATTACCCGTGGTGAGTGGATCTATTTTCGACTTTTTTAAACAAAAGTTCTTTGGATTGTCCCATTTTTGCTTCCACAAAATTATATCCTTGACTCCTAATGGCTAGACCCCTGACACAACATATGACCAGGCTTCCTTGCTTCTGGGCTCTCTCAGCTTGAGATCATCTGTCTGAAGTCAGGTTCACTAGAAGCAAAGTCTGAGACGAGAGTTCTTGTTCATGTGACTGATTAAGGGGGTCCTCTCAGGAGAAGGGGGAGTAGGGGCAGCTGATACAGCAGGGGCAGAATGCTCACAAAAATTACGCTCCCAACCAGAGACCAGCTTGAATCTGGAAACTCAATGACACAGGGAAGCTTTGGAGAATCAATGACAAGATAGAGTTGATTCCATCTTGAGACGAGGGCACCAGCAATCTGTAAGGCTTTGACATCAATGTACCTGATGGGTGGGATGTCTTACCCCACCACCCCCCTCCAGAGGGTTCAATTAGCCAAGGGCAGCTCTCCAGAGACAGGACAGCTGTGGGGTGCAGTCATACTCAGAGCAGCAGGGGGTTGAGTGAGACTGTGGTGGAGGATATCAGGGCACCGACATCCCCGACACCAGTGGTTCTCAAAGTATGGTCCCTGGACCAGCAGCAACACCACCCAGGAATTGTTTGACATGCAAATTGCTCGGCCTCACCCAAGATCCCCTGCATCAGAAACTCTGGGGTGGGACAAAACAATCCCAGCCTTTAGCCCAGCCTCCTAGGTGATTCTGAAACACACTCAAGTTTGCATCACCTACATCGTCCAACACAGAGCATGTAAATATGTCGTAAGCCCCATACGAGTATTTCTTCACAAATCAAGAGCCTGTAGTAACTCTTTATTATTGTCTATATCAAAAATAAACCCCCAAAATTAACAACAAAGGCTTCCACTGAATTAGACACTTTCTGTCCCTCCAAAAGCCTATCTGAGCCACCCCTTTTTCTTTGTGGCTAGTTTTCACAGAATCGCAGAATATTGAAAGAGAACTTTGAGATTAATTAATCTAGCTCCCACCTTTTTGCAAATGAAATGGCAGAGTCCCCCCCAAAATTGTAAGCATCTTGACCAACATGACACAATGGAACTTGGGACTCCTTATTGCAAGTTTAATGCTTTTTGTGATATACTATGCCAACTTCACTCCAAATGAAGAGAATCCATTATAACACTTAGTCACAACTTCCTTGGCTTTACCTTTTTGTGTTTGTGTTTTTACCTGCAGTTAACACACCGGCCTAACGTTTTTCAATCTAGTTCCCTTACCTCCTCCAGGAAAACGCCCGTGACAGATGTGGCATATTGTGTTATTATTTATCAAATATTCACTATCCCCTCCCCTCCCTCCATGGGAAGAATAAATTTCCTTGCCCCACTGGCGTTGGTGTTGGCCCTGGCTGTGGAGCAGGAGGAGATGCAATGTACACAGAGTCAAGGCACACTGTTTGGACCCAGCATTCCTGTTCTCTGCAACAAGAACAAGTCTCAAGTAGGAGGTGCCCTAGGGACCTGAACCATGGAGACACATGGGTCAGACTTAAACCTGAGTGCCGCAAGCCTCACCCAACAGATGCTTAGTGAAACACCCTCTGGTTGTCTGCTGCAGCATGGCCACACAACCACAGGAGTCAGTGTGTACTGATCGGACGCTGGAGGCCAGCGTGTTGCATGCACGGTACATGCACCGACCCATGTAATTTCACAGTAGCCCTACAAAATGGGTGTCATGATTCGGCCCATTTTACAAATGAGACAAGAAAAAATGATGTAACTTGCCCTAAGCCACATTGATGGGATACAACCAGGACACCTACTTCTGAAGGTCATTCTGTCCTCTATTCTGTGGGCAACATTTCAGGCATTTGGTTACTTCTGTGTCCCTCCCTTCCCTGGCTTCTCAGATTTCTGCAGGAATTCCTATAGCTTTGCCCTGGTCCCATGGTACTGAGTCATAAAGGACTCTTAATATATCTCCCTGCCCATGTGGAGGGGCCAGATATGGCATGGTCCACATGCCACATACTCCTATAAGAAGGAGTTCGATAAGTATTGGTTAAGTGACAACTCCTGATGGCCCTAACTTGGCTCTCAGCGCCAAGCTTGGCCTCTCCACTGAGCTCCCATCCCTCCCAGAACTTCCCCAAACCCCAGAGGCAGCACAGCTGTCTCCAACTTGTCGACCAGCTCTCCAGGGCCAAACCCTCAACCCGGTGTCTTGGTCTCCTGTGATCTGTCCTCAGAATCTCTTTTCTACCTCCTTTTTCTCCTCTCCCTGGGTTCACCCCATGTTCCACTCAAGCACAACAGTCTCACTCCTGAGCATGCCATTCCCTCTAGCTTGAGTGGCCCTTCCTACTCTAACCACAGGTGCAAATGCTTCCCACCCTGAAGGCCCTCTCCGCACACCACTCTTCTCCAGCCCCTCAGCTGAGCATCATCTCCTTCCCTATTCCGGGCTTCAACAGCACATCTCTGACTCTGGGTGTTTGTATTTAGCTTATGGCATTCCACTCAAGTCAACCAATGCTCTATGTGCATGCCTATTTCTGTTGCTGCTATCAGCTTCTTAAAGCTAGGATCCATGTCAAATTCATCTAGACCCGCTCAGAAATAGCTAGCACGATGACTTGCAAATAGTAGGCATTTGATAAATATTTCTACCATGAATAAGTGATGTTAAAACTCACTTGCATAAATGAGGTATTCACCATGAGCTTGTTGTAAAGGGAGTTGAGTGACGGTGTGCAGCAGGATCAATCACCGAGGGCACATCACGCCAGCTTCCCATCAGCAGATGTCACCCATTGTAGAGCAGCATGCAGCCCAGTTCAGGTACTGTTGCCAAACAGAAGGATCTCTTGGCAGGAGTGTTGGCACACTCGGTGTTCTGCAGGCTGCGCCGCTGAACCAGCTCCTCCACTGGCAAATGAGCCTTCTCAGAACTGGCTTATGCCACCCTCCAAAGGCCTCCTGCCACGCAAACAGATGGGCACAAATGTAAGTGCAGTGGGTAGCAAGCGTGCACATCCGGGCGGAGCTCCCGATAAAAGATTTGTCTCTCATACATGGCATCACCCCATCCAAACAGAAAAGCACACTGCTGTGTCATGTGAGGTGTGGTGAAGGAATTATTCTTGAATTCTAATCTTGGAACCCATTAATTAAAGAGTCCCAGACCCAGAAGTGGGAGAGAAGATGAGAAAGAGCTGAAAGAAGATACCGTCTCCCTTTCAAGCTTGGGCTGGTGGCATCGAGGAGCTGGAGAGAGATGTTTCCAGGCGGAGTTCAGATTTAAGACTTGTCTTTAAGCAGCAGCTAAATCCTTGACTGGGACTCCTGTGGCTGCCAGCAAGGCAAGGGAACATGAGACATTTCTCTCAGGGACTGGTGTCTCTCAGGGCCTCACACATGGGGGTGAATAAAAGTTTAAACTCTTCCCATCTGAGCCAAGATCTGTAAACCACGTTCCAACAGTGTGGGTTCAGAGAGGAGAGGGCACTCTCTTGCCCACCTTATTGAGAACCCGGTTGCAGTACTGTCCAAACTCAAGCTGAAAACCTTTATTGACTCAGAGGTTATCTTAATCGTCTGATGGCCTGAGCTGGCTAGACAAAACATTCAGGGGTGGGAGCAGCCAATGTGGCCTTTGGAGGACGTTACAATTTTAAAAGCTTGCAATTGACAAAGAGACAATACCACCTACAACTCTAAAGCACTTTAATTCTGTTTTTTGGTTTGGGTTTGTTGTGGGGGTTTTTTGAGACACTAAAGACAGAGAGGAACTGTATTGATCTACTTAGTCAGTAGATCTCACAAGTAATTTCTTCCGCTGGGGTTTGTGTTTTTGCTTTTCCTTTCCAAACTCTAAATGTACCCATGACTTATTTGGAACACAAGAAGTGCAGCTTGAATCTCCCAGTTGGTCATGTGCAGAATGTGCCAAACAGCTACAGAACCATGGGGAAGCCGCACGATGGAAAGCAGATCATCTGGCAAAATAACTGTCCAGTGGCCAGCAGGTGACCCAGTTGCTGGACCAATATGCTGCCCAGTACTGGAAGGTGCTCAATCTCAGAAATGGGCTATAAATGTTTAGTCGGAGCTGTACCATTTGGAAGCTGAGAGCCTTAAAGACCTCGGCTCTGCTGGTCACACTAGGGGTGTCAGGTGCTTCTCTGTAGATAAAATCCATGCAGTCTACTTACTGTTGCTTTTTTAAAAGTCACTCTTTGTTTCCAGACAGCACCAGACAGAGGCTTGACTGGGGATTAAGTAGCCACCATGAAGGTGGTTCACAGACATTAATAAAGAATAAGAGAGAAAAGAAGAAAAGTTTAAACATCCACGGTAGAAGGGATAGCTCACCGTGACAGCCTGAGATGTTGCATTTCTTAAACAGTGGAGGGTAATATACAGCCCCACAGTGCATCATAGTGGTACTTGAAAGCTTTTTCTGCAAGAAAAAAAAATTATTTTTAATAATGAGTCAAGCCTTGGCCTCTGAGGTGTTTTACATAAAAGGTTTTGAAGAAATTAACTTCTAATTTTATTTACTGATATACACGCACTTTTAGATCTTCAAAAGTATTCAGGACTCACCTGTTTTTCAGTTAGAGTTAGTCTGAGAGTTTGACGTTAGGATCTTTGGATGACTTAATTTTAGATCATAAGTGTGTCCAAACTCAACTTCACTGCCCAGAATTTTTTTTTTCATTCGCTACTCTTTCAGGCAGGAAGTCACTACAATGTTCATTTGTCTGGTAGCGGGATGAATGGCCAACTCCTGGCATGAACAAGTTGAAGAAGCTATAATTTGCTCCCTGTTTCCCTTGAAGGTCACTAAATTTAATACTGTGATTGAAACCCAGGGCCTTCTATAAATCTCCAGAGAACTGTGATTCCTAAAAAAGCAGATAATTTGGGCAGATATGTTGACCCGTGCACACATGTTAAGCAATTATAAATTGTTTCCTTTCATCTGTCTCAGAAGTAATCTATAGCAAGACTCCAAAATATAAATCCTCTCTAAAATGAGACAGCCAGGGAATAGCCCGTGAGGATTGGTGGGTTCACCCACAGCGCTGACACCCCTGTGTGGCTTCAGATGATGACAGATGGCACTGATGCTCAGCCTTGGCTTGATTTGAACTGGTGGCTTCTGTCTCTGGCTTCCTTCTCGAAGGCAAAGAACAACAAAACATGTCTCATTTATTCCATTGGCATCTTTCCCAGTCAATGAATGAGGATGACACTTCTCCCAGGTAACCATCTCGAAGTTCTCCGGCTGAGCTAGTTAGTACAGAAAATGTTTTGCTTTGGAAAATACATAATAAAATCATTCTTCTACTTTGTGCCTGGAGGAAAGGTAGGGCATTTAAGACAAAGTAGTTCTGCCTTTGCTTCTCCCGGTCCATGTAATCTTTGATATCCTAGAATGGAAAAGTGGTTGTACCCCTGGATACACGTGAAGCCATCAGAGGTCTCTAGAACCTCAAACTGGGGAACTAGGGGTGCATCTGCCGGAATGTATCTTTGTTGGGGTAATAGAGACTCAGGGCAGGATGCAAATGGGTGTGTAAACATATCTGAGGCAGAAGAAGGGAGGCAGAGTGACCAATAGTGAAGGGTCATGATAGGAAACAATGTTTGAGAGTGATGAGAAGGTCGAAGGTACTAACAAGTACTGAATCCCAAGTCCACGTCCCTATAATTTCCATTGGCCTAAATTGAAAGGGTTCTCCCTATTTTTAGTTACCCTTCATTTCACTATAACTCATGCTGTCTCCCTATATTAGTTTGCTAGAGCTTCTGTAACAAAGTACCATAGACTAGGTGGTTCAAACAACTGAAATTTAGTGTCTCACAGCACTGGAGGACAGAAATCCAAGATCAAAACGTTATCAGGGTTGGCTCCTTCTGAGGCTCTGAGCCAGGATGTTCTCTTGGCTTCTGGAGGTCAGCTAGATGGAATCATTAGTGTTCCTTGGCCAAAGAAACATCACCCTGATTTCTGTCTTCATGTTCATATGTAATTCTCCCTGTGCATGTGTGTATGTGTGTGTGTCTTTGTGTGTAAATTTCCCCTTTCAATAAGGATAGCAATTATAATGAATTAGCAGCCCACCCTGTTCATTAAGAGCTCATCTTAATCAATTATATCTGCAACAACCCTATTTCCAAGGTCATATTCTGAGGTATTGAGGGTTAGGACTTCAATATATAAATTTGAAGAGGGCACTATTTAACTCATAATCCTCCCTAAAGTAACATTTCTATAACAGTCTGTATCTTCCTTCTCAGGCTGAGGGATCAGGGCCTCACCAATCAGAGTTACAATAAGGGACAGAGGCTGTTTGATGTAGTATAAGACCACAGATCCAGGGACATGATCAAACTGCAGAAGCAAAAAGGAAATCAGAAACCCATTAGCTAAAAAAAGAAAGTCAGGTGTATTGCCAAGCCAAAAGGACCAGAAACAAGTATCAAAGTTAAGATAAGAATAAAGGAAGTTGTAAAATTGGATTCAACATAAATATACAAAAAGCAGGAAAGGGTAAATAAATGTACAATTATCAAACTAAAGTTTTGGTATTTTTCTCACTCCAAAGGGCTATTCATGCTTTATTGGATGGCTATCCAGCCTATTCTAACAGGGTTGAGAATCCTACATAACAGGAGTTGAGTTCTATTTTCTCAAATCTTCAGACACCAACTCTTTGAAAAGAAAAGATACTAAGTTTATACTGCAATAAATTAATATGTAGGTTGTGATTTCTAAGATAGCTCTTAAAAATGAGACAGAATATTTCACTTCAAAACAAGAAGATACAAAAAAAGATTGATAAGAAATATTCAGTCACACAAAATAAGACAATAAATAAGAGAAAAAGAAAAGACAAATAAATGACAAAATGAAAGTACAACAAAACAATGATACCTCTAAACTCTAACATATATTAAATTTAAGTGGATTAAATGTTCCAGGAAAAAGCAAAGATCATGCAATAGATTTCTAAAATCCTTCTATATGTTGTGCATAGTAGATCCATCCAAAACATAAGGATCCAGAAATGTTGGATAAAAGGATTAAAAAATATATACCATGTGATTCTAACCAAAAAAGAAAACCCATTGCTCTTATACCATTAGGTAAAATAGACTTTAAGGTAAAATAGACTTTAAGGCTGTTATACCATTAGGTAAAATAGACTTTAAGAATTTAAAAAATAATAAATATTTTATAGATAAAGAGGGTTCTCTTATAGTTATCGAGGATTTAATTCATCAGGAAGACATAAACATTTTAATTCATATGTGCCTATAGTGGGCTGAATAGTGGCTCCTAAAAAGATATTTCCCCATGGTAATGTCCAGAACTGGTAAATGCTACCTTATTTGGAAAACTTCTCCTGAGGATGATTAAAAATAATTAAAAGCAAGAAAACCCAAATACCCAATATCAAGAATTAAAAATCCTAAACAAATATCAGCACATTGATTCAGCAATTTATTTTTTTTAAATAGAGTACCTAATGTTCAAGAATACACCCAGTGCGTTTATTCTTTAAAACAAAACAAGATTTATGTATTTATTTCAGAGAGAGAGAGAGAGAGAGAGAAAGAAAGAGCAGGGGGAGGGGCAATGAGACAATCTTCAAGCAGACTCCCCACTGAATGTGGAGCCCTACACGGGGCTTGATCTCATGACCCATTAGATCATGCCTGTGATGAAGCCAAGAGTCGGACCCTTAACTGCCTGAGTCACCCAGTTTCCCTATCAGTGTGTTGATTCTAAGAATGCAAGTTTGATTTAATATTAAAAATTAATGCCCCTCGTCTCAAACAGATACAGATTATCCCAGTAAATGCTGTTGACAAAATTCAACATCTAGTCAAGAAAAGATCATATATATAAACAAAGCATAGGAAAGGATTTCCTAAATTTGATAAAGGGTATCTAAAAGCCACTTCCTACTTGGAAGTAAAATGATGAAACTTTTTGCTTTATAATCAGGAATAGGAAAATAATGTTTGTTAGCACTATATCTGCTTAAAGTCGTATTCTAGGGTCTATGCAGCATGGTAAAACTATAAAAAAAATCCATAAAAATTTAAAAGGGAGTTTCCAAGATCTGTTTCTTTGAAGAGAGTATGATTGCATTTGTAGAAAACACAAAATAATCTAAAGATGCTAACTAGAAATTATAAATGAGTTAGCAAGTTTGCTCAATTAGGGCCTTATAGAAATAAATTGCATACAAAAATATGCAAAAGCACGTGTAAAAATCAAAAGCACATAAGATCTATTGTATTAATACAATCAGTATGTTGTACTAGCATCAAACATTTAGAAAATGAATTTTTTTAAAATTTCACTCATAGTAGCATCAAAACACATAATATTCTTAGGAATCACTATTAAAAAGACACCCTGATCTCTACAATATAAACTACAAACATAGCTGAGAGAAATCAACGAATTAAATAAATGGAGAAATAAGCCATGTTCCTAAATTATAAGACTCAATAAAGTTAATAGAGTCAATATAGTTAAATGCCAATTCTTCCAGATCAATGTAAAGATATAATGCATTTCCAATCAAACTCCAGCAGGTTTTTGTTTTGTGTTTGTTTCCTTTTTTAAAAAGACTTATTTATCTACTTTAGAGAGAGAGAGCACGAGCGGGAGGGGCAGTGGGAGAGGAACAGAGAATCTCAAGCAGACTCTGTGCTGAATGCAGAGCCTGGTGCAGGGCTCAATCTCATAACCCTGAGATCATGACCTGAGCTGAAATCAAGAGTCAGACACTTAACCAAACATACCACCCACGTGTCCCAAACTCCAGCAGGTTTTTTAAAGTGTGTATGGAAATGGAAGAACATAGTAGAACCAAAACAATTTTGTGAGGTAAGAACAAAGTTTAAGGATTTACCCAACCTGGTTTAAGACTTACTATAAGTCGATAATAATGAATACAGTTTGGTTCTGACAAAAGAAATATACAAATGCAGCAGAATAGCAAGTCCAGAAGCAGATCCATATATATTGTCAATAGGTCTTTTTACAAAGTTGTCAAGGCAATTCAGTATGGAAGGGAAAGTTCTCAACAAATGATGCTGGATCTACTGGATATCCATATAGAATAAAAGAAAAAAAAAAGAGCACCAATCCTTACTTCACACCACACATAAAAATAGACTCAAAATAGATCATAGACCAAAGGGTAAAGCCTAAACTCTAAAACTTCTAAAAGAAAACAGCAGAAAATTTTTGTGACCCTGTATTAGGCAAAGATTTCTCAACTAGAACTCAAAAAGCATAAAATGGAAAAAGAAAAAAATATTCATCTCTATTTTTTTTAAGATTTTATTTATTTATTTGACAGAGAGAGACACAGCGAGAGAGGGAACACAAGTAGGGGGAGTGGGCGAGGGAGAAGCAGGCTTCCCGTGGAGCAGGGAGCCCAATGCGGGGCTCGATCCCAGGACCCTGGGATCATGACCTGAGCCGAAGGCAGACACTTAAGGACTGAGCCACCCAGGTGCCCCACATTCATCTATATTTAAAGCTTCTGTTCTTAGATGTAATTTAAAAGGTAAAAAGGCAAAGTCAGGGTGGGAGACAATATGGGCAAGACGTGTCATCTGACAGAAGTCTTGTAGAAAGAATAGATAAAGAACTGCCACAGCCAATGCTTAAGAAGACAAAGAACCCAATTTTTTAAATGGGCAAAGGATTCGAACACTTTACCAATGACGATACACAAATGGCCAATAAGTGGCTGCCTGGGGACAGGGATGGAGGTGGAGATGGATCCCAGAGGAGCACAGGGAGTCTGGTGGGGGTGATGGAAGTGTTTACCATGTTTGTGGTGATGGTTTCATGGGTATGTACGTATGTCAAAACCGATCATGTTGTAGACTTTATTTTTTTAAAGATTTATTTATTCACTTTTGGTGGTGGGAGAGGAGGAGCAGAGGAAGAGCGGAGAGGGAGAAACCTAAAACAGACTCCCCGCTGAGCACGGAGCCCAACTTGGGGCTCAATCTCATGATCCTGAGATCATGACCTGAGCTGAAATTAAGAGTCGGCCCCTTAACGGACTGAGCCACCCAGGCGCCCCCGGATTGTAGACTTTAAATACATATGGCTTATTTTATTTCAGTGAAACCTCAGTGAAGTTGTAAAACATCTATTTTACATACATATGAAATAGTTTTACACAAATATCACAATACACAAAAAATAAAGCTTTTTAAAAATGATGCCATGGATAATAACATCAAAAAATATGAAAATATAAAGAAAACCTGTAACAAAACATGTATAAGACCTCTTCGGAGAAAATCATCAAACTTTATCAAAAGACATTAAAAGACTTAAATAAATAAATTACCACGTTCATGGAATAAAAGCTTCAATAGTTTAAAGATTTTTAATTTTTTTATTTTTTTTAAGATTTTTTTAATTTATTTATTGAGAGAGAGAGAATGATAGAGAGCATGAGAAGGGGGAGAGTCAGAGGGAGAAGCAGACTCCCCGCTGAGCAGGGAGCCCGATGCGGGACTCGATCCCGGGACTCCAGGATCATGACCTGAGCCGAAGGCAGTCGCTTAACCAACTGAGCCACCCAGGCACCCAGTTTAAAGATTTTTAAAGATGTCCATTCCTCAAATTAATGATGCCCTAAATGCATCCCCAGTCAACACACTAGCAGGTTAATATGGGTGTGAGCGTGAGTGGAAGTTGACAAGCTGATTCTAGAACACAGATGAAAATGCCAAGGCCCAAGGATAGCCAAGACACTGATGGAGAAGAACAAGGTGTTAAGACGTGCTCTACAGATATCAAGCCTGGTTATAAATCTCAGGTAATGAAGACACATCGGTGCTGGTGCGGACACAGACAAAGTGACAAATGAAACAGAATATATAGCCTGAAAACATACACATGCTCGTGGGGATAGTGGATAAATGGCAGGGATAGCATTGCAAAGAAGTAGGAGAAGATGGACTTTTCAATAAACCGTGCAGAGATCATCAGATATCCATAGGTGAAAAAGGAAATGGAACCCTTCACACCACACCACAGAAAAAAATTCCAGTTTAATCTAAATGCTAAGTGCCAAAACCCAAAATATAAAACTTTTAGTTGATAATATATGAGAATATTTTTGATACTAAATAGTCTGCTCAGGCTGCCATAACAAAACACAACAGGGCGCCTGGGTGGCTCAGTTGGTTAAGCGACTGCCTTCGGCTCAGGTCATGATCCTGGAGTCCCGGGATCGAGTCCCGCATCGGGCTCCCTGCTCAGCGGGGAGCCTGCTTCTCCCTCTGACCCTCTTCCCTCTCGTGCTCTCTCTCATTCTCTCTCTCAAATAAATAAAATCTTTAAAAAAAAAAAAAAAACACAACAAGACTGGGTCACTTAAACAACAGAATTTTTTTTCTTGCAGTTCTAGAGGCTGGAAGTCCAAGATCAAAGTGCCAGCAGTTGGTTTCCTCCAAAACCTTTCTCTGGCTTGTAGACCACCACCCTCTTATTGTTTCTTCAACAGATCTTCTCTGTGTGTGCATCCCTGGTACCTTGGGGTCTGTCCACATTTCCTCTTCTAATAAGGACACCAGTCAGATTGGATTAGGGCCCACACGTAAGATCTCACTTAACCTTGATTACCTCCATAAAGGCCCTACCTCCAAGTGCAGCTATATTCTAAGCTCCTGGGGGTTAGGGCTTCAAGGCATAAATTTGGGGAGGGGGGCATAATTCAGCCCATAACAGATACCTTGGGGTAGATAAAGACATAACATCTTGCTTAAACAAGACAAAAAATGCAAAAACCATTAAAAAACTGATGAATGTCCTTGATTTACACTTAAGAATTTCTGTTATAAAGCTCATAAAAAGACAAACTAGAAAAGAACACTTCTGCTGCATTTATAACCGACAAGAGACTGCTATACAGAATATGTAAAGAATTTCTACAAACCAATAAGAGAAAGACCAAACAAACACGTATAAGGCCTCTACCACTCAAAAGGGAAAAAGGGGGCAATAGACCAAAACAAGAACTTCAAAAAGAAGAAAATCAAATATCAGAATACACAATAAAAGGTGCTTCCAGCTCCTTCCTAATCAAGAAATGCAAATGAAATTAGCAAGACTTGACGTCTTACAATTATTGAGTATTGAGGATGTGTAGCGAAGGAGCGTCCCATACAAAGCCAAGGGGGCTGTAAATGGCACAAATACTTTGTAAAACAATTTGCATTATCTAATAAAGTTGAAGATAAGCCTATTCTGTGACTGGGTAGCTTTTTTCTTGGGTATAAACCCAGAGAAACTTCTAGTATGTATATATGCATACAGGTAGGACTGGAAGCAACATAAATGTCCAACAAAATTCAGCTAGATTTTTAAAAAGATGGTGCAATATTCACTTGGTAGAAGAGTCTATAATAATGAGAATACAGGAACGACAGTCACATATAGCATCTTCATGAAGCTTACAAACAATTTTGAGTAAATGAAGTCAGACAAAACGATACTTTCACTATGATTCCATTTATGTTTAATTCAAGAACAAGGAAATCTCAACTAGATTGTTTAGGGATCATTTGTAAGAGACAAACTATTTTTAAAAAGCAAGGATGTGATTATCAAAAATACCAGGACAGGGTTTAGCCTCTGGGGGAGCAATAGATTTGAAAAGGAAATTTGGAGCCTGGTAAGTTTCTATGTTCTCAGCTCTGTGGCTATTACAAGGGTGTTTGCTTTATAAGTGTTCATCAAACAACAATTTATACAGATTGTATGTACTTTCTGTACGCTATATTTCAAAATAAAACAAGGAAAAATAATTTACCAAAAAAGAACGTGTCTAGGAAGTCTTGGACTTCAAAAATGAAAGCGAGAATTTGTAGGTAGCAGATAATCCGTGTAATCCTGCCCGACTGGGTATCTGATGTGGTGTCGGCTGCTGGTTTTCACGTCCCAGTCACCAAGCGGGAGACGGATTTAATAGCTGTGTTTAAAGTGTCAGATGCAAGAACAGTAACAGTCTTATTTTTTACTAATTCCCTCCAAGCTCAAGAACCTTTTCGTTATAATGGTCTATTTTCCTGTCTATCAGAGACAATTAACCTCCCACCTAACAGCAGCCAAGGTCTTATGCCAGCCCCTCCCTTGGGCCCCTGGAATTGACCTCCAGTCCTATCCAACTGGGACTGGAATCACCGCATGGCCAGGGTAGTCAAGAAGGAAAGCCACAACAGCAATCCAACAAAAGCAAAGATACAGAATGATGGGAGATGTCAGTCGTAGAGAGAAAAGCTTCAGGAATTAAGGGCAACAAAAAGAGCTTGCTACAGCCAAGACACACTTCCATTCACAAACTGCATTTTGTTTTTCAGACAATGAGTTCCTCCTTGCTTAAGAACTGAAAATTCAGCTTTCTTTCGGAGGTGCATGATTTTCAAATTGATGTAAGGACCCCAGATGCTTTTGCTTACAGCGTCTTATTGATTACTGTGTTCTGCTCCCTGCAAACCTTAGATCTATTGGAATCTAACTAATTGGGGAGTGTCTGTTGTTCTGGTTTCAAAGCAATTCTGTCCTGAGTCACACACAACAAGCCAAATGCTGAGGGACCGGATAAAAGCTGGCCATTAGAAACCTCAGGTGCTGCTTATTTCTTCCACAAAATTGAATATATTCCTCCAGCTCTCGTCAACAAAGGCGCATCGAGAACCGTATTCTCACCGTCTGGATGAGAACCCGAGCGAGTGGGTGGATGTCTGAGTCATAATTAGAACAGCAAGGACGGTAATCCGTGCCTCTCACAGGATTCACTGAAAAAACTGAATGAATAAAAATGAGTTGAAACCAGTAGTAAAAAGGAGCTGAAAGTACCATGTGTATTGTTGTGGAATATTAAGTCAACAATCCCATGGTGGATCTCCTGCCCCAGAAGTCTAACACATTATCTGGCAGGCTGTGAATTCCCAGAGACCTAATCCAGGAGAGAGAGAGAGAGAGAGAGAGAGAGAGAGAGAGAGAGAGTCTGTGGGAGAAACCATGATCTAACTACCCTTCCACTAAAGAAGCAAATAGTCCACTGAACCTTTGGGGAATCAGGTGCCAAAGCTGGTTATTGTGGCAAACGTTCTTGCTGCCCTCTCCTAGAAATGACACCACCGGTCAGGGCAGCTCACTGTCCAGATCTGCCCTCCCCATGCTCTCAGCCGGTGCTGCCCGCCACCACGAGAGGCTTGTCATCACCATTCTGACCTCACCCCATCCCCTCCTCCCACAGCCCATCTGCTTGCCCCGCAGCTCATCCCCCAGGCTCTGGGAGGCTTTGAAACTGTCCAAGGCACCAAATAACAAGCCAGATAAAAACTAACAGGAAATAAAAGCCAAGGAACCCAGACTAGGAAGAAGGCTCCCTTCCAATCAGAGCTCCTGGCGCCTTGGGTTAGTTTGGGTCTGCTGAGGATTGGTGTGCAAGGGGTTTATGGGGAGAGAGAGCAGGAAGCAGGAGGAGGCATGAGACTCCGGGGTGAGGCTGTTACAGGGGTGGCGGGGGGAGAAGGACTGGGGAGCAAGAGCCTCAGACTGCAGGAGAAACAGTTTGGCCAAGTGTATGGGCAATGCTGGGGCCGATGTCACCCGCGGGAGGAGTCTCAGCTCATCCCAGGCACTGGCTCTCTGCAGCGTGCAGGAGGGCGGTGGCGGCAGAAATGTGCGGGGGGATCAGAAGGGGCAGCAGGCCAATGGTCAGTTATGCTTCTTCCTGCAGCAGAAGAGAAGTCCGAGCAGACGCCTCTCAAGAAACATGTTCCTTTCTCTATTGGTCACCTGACACACACAAGTCCATTTTTATTGCTTCAAACATAGCACTGAGGTCACAAACTGACAGCAATGGGCAGAATTCACAAAAATGGTTTTTAATTTTTGTATCTGTCTGGTTTGGGACCTGAGGATTGAATAATGTTCTTTAAAACTTAGCTAGTTTCCAACATTTTATTTTTTTAAGATTTTATTTATTTATTTGACAGAGAGACAGAGACACAGTGAGAATGAGAACACAAGCAGGGGGTAGCGGGAGAGGGAGAAGCAGGCTCCCCCGGGGGAGCAGGGAGCCGGATGACGGGCTCCATCCCAGGACCCTGGGATCATGACCTGAGTGGAAGGTAGAGGCTTAACGAGGGAGCCACCCATGAGCCCCAATTATCAACACTTTAAAAGCAAAAGATTTTACATGTTTCAAAAATCCAGGGGCAGCTGGGTGGCTCAGTCGGTTAGGCATCTGCCTTCACTCAGGTCAAGATCCCCGAGTCCCAGGGTGGGGCCCCATATCAGGCTCCCTGCTCTGCTTCCCCCTCTGCCCCTCCCCCTGCTCGTGCTCTCCATCTCAAATAAATAAATAAAATCTTTTTCTTAAAAATCCAGATGTCCAGCTTTTCTTGAAAGGAAATGCATGGGGCTGACATTCCCTCGTGTTGGCAGAAGAGCAGCGTCCCCTCGAGTGTCCTTTCACGCTCCAGCGGGCGCAGCCCCTGCCACCCCTGGACGCTTCCTGCAGCCCACCCACCCATTCACTTCACCCTGGTCGTTTGAGCTTTTGACTTGCGTGTGTCACTGTCAGAATACAAGCATTTCCGAGGCATGATTTTGTTGGTTCGGATCACTGATGTCAACCCCTGGTCTGGAACAGTGCCGGGAACATAGTAGCTGCTAAGTATTTGTCCAAGGAAGCGGCGCGCTACCGGCACTGAGTGTTGGAAGAAATTGCTTGGGTGGGCAGTGGCGACGAAAAAGAGCTTGCTTCCGAGTGTTGTCAGGACGTCGGCTTGTTCAAACCACCCACGCCCGAGCTGGTGGCTGGGAAGGAAGACGAGACCCCAGACAGGGCGGTGGAGTGTGTGCCCTGTTCTCAGGAACGTGGGGGACCTCCGGAGCCCCGGAGGGAGCAGAAAGGGTGCGCGCACCGCAGCAGAAGCTCTACCATTGTGCATCCCGGCCTCTGGCGCAGGAATTTTCTTTCTCCCCCGCGCTGAGAAGAATGGAATCGGTCTGCACGGGGAAACGGTGCTTATTATCTCGGCTCCTGCCCCGGCCCCGGCCCCAGCCCCAGCCCAGCCTGCAGCATGGCTAGGAAATACTCACCGGGCCTCGTTCCAGGGCGGCCGGGGCTGAGGGGTCCTCACCGCAGAGCTAACACACACTTGTGGGGGGATGGAAAGACTCGAGTTCTGTGATGATGTGGGGTGAGGGCCTCAAATGGCGTAAAAAGGCACATGGACAAATGGCAGAAAGCAGAGCGGAACTGCCTGCCAGAGGCAAGTCCCCCGTGGGGTCTTACTTGTTCTGAAAATGACTACCAGATGACCCAGGCCAGCAGGCCCCTACAATCAGATTAGGGGGGGGGGGGGGGGGACACTGGCAAATCCATTAGGAGGAAATGGGGCTCCTTCAAGTCCATTTCACCCGCTAAACACAAGCAATGTTAAGTTTTTAAAAACGAGTCCGTTTTTCATCTCATTTCTCACTGTCTTATATTTGCTACATCCATTTCCAGCTAAGAGAGGAGAGGTTTGTGCTTTGAGACCAACGTTGCTGCTATTATAAAATCAAAGTTGGATCTAAGCCTGACTAGCTCTAGAGAGCTAGAACCTTCCATTTCTGGGCAACTTGCTCTATGGGCCTCATCTGCAGAAAGTTAGCCAGGGGGAAGGGGTGAGGACTCTGACAGAGCACCTTCAAAGCCTCTGAATACAGAGTCCTTTGCATACGTTTTGTCACATAATTCCCTGTTCCAAGAGTGAAGGAGGTTTATAAAGAATCCGCTAGAATGCAAAATAGTGCAGCTGTTATGGAAAACAGTATAGTGGATCCTCAAAAAATAAAAAATAGAACTCCCAAAAGATCCAGCAAGCCCACTGCTGGGCATTTACCTGAATGAACTGCAATCAAGATCTCAAACGCAACTTACCGAATGAGAAAAAATGTATCTGCAAACCATCTGTCTGATATGGGGTTAATATCCAAAACATAGGGGAACTCATACAAACTCAAGAGCAAAAAGACAAACAACCCAATTAAAAATGGGCAGAAGATCTAAATAGACAGAGTTTTAAAGAAAACATCCAGATGGCCAACAGGGACATGGAAAGAGGCTCAACATCACTCAGCATCAGGGAAATTCAAATCAAAACCACAATGAGAAATCACCTCACACCTGTCAGAATGGTCATTACCAAAAACACAAGAATTAAGTGCTGGCAAGGATGTGGGGAAAAAGGGAACTGTGTGCACTGTTGGTGGGAATGCAAACTGGTGCAGCCACTGTGGAAAACAGTATGCAGTTTCCTCAAAAATTAAAAATAGAACTATCCTATGATCCAGCAATTCCACTTCTGGGTATTTATCCAAAGAAAACAAAAATGCTAATGTGGAAAGATATATGCACCCCCATGTTCATTGCAGCATGATTTATAATAGCCAAGATATGGAAACGACTTAAGTGTCCATCGATGGGTGAATGGATAAAGAAGATGTGGTGTATATAAACAATGGAATACTATTCAGCCTTAACAGAATAAAATCTTGCCATTCATGACAACATGAATGGACTTTGAGGGCATTACTCTAAATGAAATAAGTCAGACAGAGAAAGATAAATACAATATGATCTCACTTATATGTGGAATCTAAAAAAAAAAAAACCAAAAAAAAAAAACAACTAAGCTCAAAAAAAGAGGAAAAAGATTGGAGGGGGGGGTGGGGGGGGGGGCCAAATAGATGAAGGGGGTCGAAAGGTACAAACTTCTAGTTATAAAATAAATTAAATCCTGGGGATATAATATACAGCATGGTGACTATAGTTAATAATAATTCTGTGTTGCACATTTGAATGTTGCTAAGAGAGTTAAGTGTTGAAAGTTCTCCTCTAAAGAAAAAATTTTGTGACTACCTGTGGTGGTGGACGTTAACTAGACTTACTCTTGGTGACAATTTCACAGCATACAAATATTGAATCATTATGTTGTACACCTGAAACTGGTAGAATTTTATATGTCAATCATACCTGAACTTTTAAAACAGATCTCAAAGAGATACCTGCACTCCTATGTTCATTGCAGCATTATCCACAATAGCCAAGATACGGAAACAACCTTAATGTCCATCGACAGAGGAATAGATAAAGAAACTCTGCATATGCAGGGATGCCTGGGGGGCTCAGTCAGTTAAACAACTGACTTTTGATTTCAGCAGAGGTCATGATCTCAGGGTCCTGAGATCAAGTCCTGCATCAGGCTCCACGCTGGGTGTGGAGCCTACTTTAAGATTCTCTCTCTCCCTCTCTCTCTGCCCCTCGCCATCCCCCATCCCTCTCTAAAAAAAGGAAAAGAAACTCTGTCTATACACACAATGGAATTCTATTCAGCCATCTAAAAGAAGGGAATTCTACAATATGCAATACGGACAAAAATTGAGGATGTTCTACCAAGTGAAACAAGCCAATCACAGAAAGGCAATACCGCATGATTCCACTTGCAGAAGGTACTGAAATAGAAGCGCTCATAGAATCAGAGAGCAGAATAGTGGCTGCCAGGTGTTGTGGGGGGAGTTACTAATCGATGGTTATAAAGTTTCAGTCACGCAAGATGAAGAGCTCTAGATATCTGCCACACGACACTGTACCTAGAGTCAACGATAATATATTGTATGCTTAAAATTTTGTTAAGACAGTAGATCTCATGTGAAATGTTCTTTCCAAAACTAAATTAAATTAGTAAGAATCTGCTATATTAGAACAGGAGGAATCTTAGCAGTGGGGTGTTCCATCTTTCTCCTTGGCTTATTTTAAACCTGTATCACCTTTCAATGAGCAAAAAAAAAAAAAAAAAATGTGCACATCTTCAAAAGATCCCAACATGGCTCCTAGCTCTACCCCACCTCTGTCTTGAGTCTTTTCACTGTATATCCCCAGCAGCCAATAGATTTTAGAGCTTTATATTCTATAGAGTGTATAATGGAAAGAAGGAAGAGCTTTCTCCTAAATTAAAACTATTCTGCAATATTAAATAGACTTTTCAAACCAAACACTTTCCCCCAAGCGAGAGCCTGATGCAGGCGTTGCTGACCTAGTTCAGCCTCTCATGTTGCACAGACAGCTGCTGAAGCCCACAGATGGTCACTGACCTCTTCTCCCTACTGCTGGGCCCTACCCCTGTGCGTTCTGACTCAGTTTCCTGAGGATTGCTCTCTTGGTACTCACTCAATACTCAATACTCTGTTTTCCAAACACGTGGCTTCAAACACGGAAGCCCATGAATTAGAGAAAACTGTGAAGGTGTTCATATAAACAGTAATCACTCCATTGGCATTACCTTGGTGGAGATGCTGGTATGCAAGGGCCCGTATGAACACACTCCTCCCCTTCCAAAAGCTCTGGCCAATAAAGAACACACTCACAGGATAGTCAGCCTAGTAGAGTCCAGGGTCTGGTCTCAATGCATGGCTGAGCAGTTCCCAGTTACAGGCAGAGGACTGGGTTCTCTGACCAAAGCTACAGCCTAGTTGTTGGGACCAATAGGGGCTTTCTGAGCCCTAGTTTTCCACCCCACCACCCCTCCCCCCACAGTTGAAGACAACTGGTCTCACAAGACTGAGCTGCAGCACAAGAAGCTAAGGACAACTTCCCTAGGGTAGGAAGAGGGAACCCCATCCTACTGCGCTTTCCTCTGGGCAGAAGGCACAGACCGCCAGTTGCACTTGAACACGTACCCGAGGGAGCAGTCCGGGAGCCCAGCTCTGCGAGCGAGTGGCCCACCATCCGCGCAAGAGGAAGAGGCAAGAAACAGAGCATATTCATGCCAACTTTCTCACCCCACAAGAAGAGGTGGCTTCCGCAGAAGTTTCCCCTCCCTTCCAGGAAAGCAAGGGGGCCTACCGTAGAGCCTCCACTTCATCACCCAGTTTCTACACACCTAGAAGATTAAACCCATGAGTGTCATGGTAAAGAAGAAAGGCATTCCTTGCTGCACCAGACACCGTGAGCCATTCCAGAAAGATGGCAAGTGACAGGGCACAGGTGGAAGAGCAAGACCCATAGGAAGGCCCTGTTACAAGTGGAGAGAGAGACACCAACCTGGGGCTGGGATCACAAGGGCACCAGCGAGGTGAAACCCTGTGGTGACTCAGCCGTGGAGGAGGATGGTTGGCCTCCATGTTCCTTCCCCTGTCCTCAGGTCAGGGGGCTCTGCAGGGGGGCCCACCTCCGGGCGGATGAAAGAAGAGCAGGAGCAGTACCGAGAGAAGTAATTCTGCAGGATGGGTCCGGCTGCCGGGGGGAGCGCAGACTGCATGAGGTGCCCACGGGAAGCAGCAGGCCCGGGGACATGGCTCCAGTCTTCCAGGAGACAGCTAATGGAGCCGGGACTAGGGTGTGAGTAGAAGATCGGCGAGGATACAGATTCAAGGGACATACGGGATGTGGAAACCAACAAAACAAGGTCACGGATTGTGGAGGACGAATTTCCTACTCCTCTTGTGGATTCCCAACGCAATGACCTTAGCACACTTCAGCTCCACTTACCTGCCAAAGTTTATGCTGTTCTTCTCAGGTTTGTAATTACCATGTATGTTAAACATCTCGATACATTATTTTGTTGATTTTTGTCAACGGCCATTTCCCCTTTCTGTTGGTCTTCCTTTTGGCGCTACCCATCTCCGTGTGGGATCATTCTCCACCTGAATGAAAACTCCCTGTATTGCTTCCCTTTAGTGCAGATGTGCTCCTCACAAGTCATCTTAATTTTTGCTTCTCTGGAAGTGATTTTATTTCACCTTCATTTTTGAAGAATATTTTGATGAGTAAAGGATTCCAGGCTTACAGCTATTTTCTTTCATTGCTTTGAGGAAATTGTTCAATTGCATTGTGATTCCCATGATTTCCCATCAGAAATCAATCGTTGGTCTTGCTGTCTCAAAGAACTGTCTTTTCAACACCTTTGACTACTTTTAAGATTTCCTTTTATCTTTGGTCTTCAGAAATTACAGTGATGGGTCCAAGGTATAGTTTTCTTTGTATTTATCCTCTTGGGGTTCACAGGCTTGATTTTGAGGATAGATGTCTTTCCACATTTTTTTAAAAGTTTTGTGAAATTCTTGGCCATTATTCCCTCAAATATTGCTTCTGTCCATTTCTTCTTTCTCCTCTCTTCTTGGAACTATAATTACATCTTTTCATTATGTTCCATGTGTCCCTTACTTTCTTTTCTTTCCATCTGGTCTTTTGTCTTTCTGTGCTTCAGTCTGGATATATTCCACAGACTTGTTTCTAGCTCACCAATTCTTTCTACAGTACCTCAATATAATGTTACGCCCGTTGATTGAGAGCTGAATTTCATTTATTTTTATTTTTCTATTATAGGATTCCAATTTTTTTTATAGTTCCTAGTTCTTTGCCGAAATTCTTCACCTTGCAGTTTTATTTCTTGAACGCATTATACATGTACATAATGAACATATGAACACATATGTGTTTAGTGTTCCTATATAAGAATTCTGTTTTTCTCTTGGTTTTGGTCAGGTCTTAACTTTTTGTGTATGTGGAGGGGTTTTTTTTTTTTTAATTGAGTGCCAATGTTGTGTATGAAAAATTATACAGACATTCAAGGCTTTGGATGAGATTTTCACCCACCAGAGTGGATTTAATTTTTCCTCTGGCAGATCATCTTATCCCTGTTTGGGATTAAACTGGTTGGGAGTTGGTGTTTAATCTTTGTAACTTGTGCAGTGTTTCCAGTCCAGCCTTACTGTGAGGGTGTAGCCTTTGGCATTACAACAAAGAACCTGGAGTAATTGACTTCTTCTTCTTAGAAAGTCCTACACTACAGTTTTTCTCCTTCCAGCCTTGTGACATTCCCAAAAGCTTTGCTCAGAAACTTAACCTCTCAGATGCCCCATTTTTTTTTCTGGTTTTACATTTGCCTTGTGGGCAAAAGCAGCTCAAAACACCAGACACCTCTCTTCATTTTCCATTTTTTCTGTATCTTAGTCCTAGAAATGCTCACTGCCTTGGTAGCTCTTTGAAGCCTTCCTATGCATGTCTGCCTGTGTGTATGCATATGTGTTCTAGCTTTTTTTCATTATTCCTCATAAATCCAAAACTGCCTAAATCAGCTAAAAGCAGAAGGTGGCGAAGGATGATGCTTAGGCTCTGACTTGCTTAATAGAATTGATGATAGTGTCATTCACCATGACAGGGAGTTCTAGAAAAAGACTCTGTACAGAAAAGAGTTAACATAGCAGGCCTGACTGCTACCCTTTGAAAGGCCTGTTTACAGGGTTGGCCCTTGGATGTCATCTGGGAACTTGATTTCAGGCAGGTTCCTGCCATTAACTGATAAGAGTGGCTCACTGGGCCTAAAGTGTTTTAATAACAATTGGTTTATGCTGAACATCTGCTTTCCTTCTTGGAGTCTGGAATTTGAGTATGTGATCAGCTCCCAGTAAAAACCCTGGGCACTGAAGTTCTAATGATCTTCCCTGGATGGCAACATTCCACACATGTTGTCATAACTCATTCCTGGGAGAAATTAAGTGCATCCTGTGTGGTTCCACTGGGAGAGGACTCTTGAAAGCTAGCACCTGGTTTCCCCCAGAATTCACCCCATGTGCTTTTTCCTTCGCTGCTTGTGATTGGTATTCTTTCTCTATAATTGATCATAGCCATGGGTATGACATATGCTAAGTCCCTTAGCCCTTCTAGTGAATCACTGTTCTTGAGGACCTTTTAACACAGACCAATTGTGTTGGGGAAAATAATGATTTCAGACTTGGACAGATTAAATTCGAGGTACTCTTTATCTCACTTGTCCTGTTATTTAATCATAGTTCAATCACCAACATCATTGACCATCCATCCTTGCAGAACCATGACTGGCTTTGCCTCTTGTAACATACCTATCGCCAGCTTCACTTCTCACTCTCTTCCTCTGACAAACTTGCAAGCACACGGCTTTACATTCCTGGGTCCTCATCTCTTCTCACTCTGTCCTCTCTACCTGGGCAATCTCGTCCACACCTACGGCACCAAATACCTCTTACGGAAAAGGAACTCACATTTACAGCTTTGGCCTGGATCTCTCTTTCTCCCTTTCAGGCTCTATAACTGGATCTTCCCGAGCCTGCCCATCTCTCAGGAATCTCACAGTTACCTCAAATGCTGGGTCATGCCAGCATTCTCAGAGAAGCCCAAACCAAGTGCTTCGCCCCGGTGCACTTCCTCTTTTCCACTTTTCCTCACCTCCTGTTCCTCAACAGGTCTGCACCCTTGGTCCCCTGTGTGTTATCTATCACATGATGTTTTCTAGGCTCAGACAATAAGACTTTATTGAGTGTCGACGACACACATTCTGCCAGACACTAGGGATATGGATATGATTAATACATGGACTCAGTTTTCAAGGGCTTTATAGACTAATAAATAATAGCAGACATACATGTAAATAAGTACCATAAAGTATGCTACATGTGATTACAAAACAAAGTCAGGACTACTGTGAGCCCACAAAAGGGGATGTGATCAGATTTCCCAGAAGATGGAGGAAAATTTGCTTGAACTACATTTTGAAAGCTCAGTGGCTCTTCTCCATAAAGACAGGGTGGACGAGAGGATGAAATGCACTGTAGGCAGAAAGGGACAGGTCAAAGTCACTATTCTCATGGAAAGCCACAACAGCAAATGTCGCAGGAGCTAAACTAGTTTAAAATTCAGCGTATTAATCTTCTTAAAATGGAAATCATTTGAAAACCCAAGTACCAGAAGAATGTAAGGAAATAAGAAAGAACCAGTGTTTCCAGAGTTTTGCTGAACGATGCAGGGTTTGAATGATTAAGTTTCTGGACAAGTCTGTCTGTCAGATCTCACGAGAGCAGCCAGTGTGCACCCTCCCTTCCAGGACAGCAAAAGACAAGAGCCAAATTCAAGCTCTAGGAGACAACCAAGGGAATGAGAGCAAAAAGGACTGTCAGAGGAAATCCTAAAAAGGAGAGAATTAAGATGAGGAAGCCAACCAAAGGTCCCAACTGGAGAGGCAGGATCTCTTCCCCAGCCAATTCTGGATGATTGCGGGTTGGATGGAGGAGAGGCACTTGAGCAGTGTCTCTGTTTGACCCCATGTTCTTTCCAAGGTTGGTAAAGAACAGTTGTCATTTCAGGGGTTGGCTGCCTTCATATCAACATCATGTTTTCCTGTAGCCAACTCCATAGTTACTACTCAAGGCAAGGTGTGGACGATGAATGACTTTTCCCACAGCACTCAAATGACACCACAGTGTCCACTCTGCCTGACCCAACCACATTCTTGGACACAGATATAAGGACCCCAGACCCTAGCTTACCAGAGCTCTTTCTTGTCCTCTCACTGCTCAGACTCAGCCCGGGGAAGCACATCCTATGGGAGGACTTTTGCCCCACAATTTTTGCCTCTTCATGTGTGAGAAAGTGCCACCTGAAATTCTTTCTCTGCCCAAAATGGTGCCCAGACAAAGGAGAACACTAGGTTGACAGTGGTTGTTCAGTTCAACCACTGTCAAGCATTTTCTGTGGGTAAGTGGCTGCACTAAAATGCATTGAGCATTTTAATATGTCCAAGACATGATCCCTGCCCACATCCCTGGAAATGAACAATTCAACCAAAGTATTACAATTAGTCTACTGTTAGCAAACACAGGATCAAAGAGTAAATCTCCAATATGGACATATGCTCAGGGCAGGAAAAAAATCAATAGAAATAAAGTGATTGCAAATAATCTTGACTCATTGCTGACTTCAAAAATATAGATTTTATTATATAATAAAGTTATATGTATATGTGGGTCTAAATATTTTAATTTAATATATAGTATTTTTCTCTAGAGCAACAAAAATAACTTTATTTATGTATACTTAATTTTGCTTCCAGGCTTATAAACACTTTCTAGAGTATTGTGCTCTTAAAAAAAAAAAACAAGAAAGAAAATATTTCCTGCAATTTTTCCCAAAAGATTCCATGTAGTTCAGAGAACTTAGCAATAGGCATATAGACATAGCAATGTAATTCACACTCAGCTATGTAAGTTTTTACTTTCTAGACGGTTACCCTGAGCTGGATTGAAGGGTGAATTCCCCTAGAACAGTTCACACCAACAAAAACAGAATCATATATGTGGCCACAGGTTCTGATTTTCATAATCATTTTCCCCTTTGAGAAAGTCTGCTGCTGAGGCCAGTGTAATAATTGTAATAATTCAAAAATCAAAACCCTTATCTGGGAAGCAGAATGAGTGGGCTGGAATTAGGCATTCAATTAGGTACTTCCAAATGGCCCTCCCCCTTTTCCCACTGCCCTTACAACAACTTTGGGATTTTCTATCTAAAACTGAAATATGATACATGAATTCAAAGAAAGACAGATACATGTCTGGAAATAAATTTCACTGTAAATGTATCCCGCTCTCGGGCCACTAATCAAAGATCAGTTAGGTAGATTAATTAAATAGTTTAATTCTGGCACATGAAGAAATAATTTGTTAATTAAGTTGGGAAACTAATATATGCAGACAAAAGAACATAATCACACTACCTGTCAGGCACAACTATATTGATTGGAGAAATAGCACGTCTAATCCTAAAATCCGCCGGGGCCCTGTTATCATTAAGTCATCCACTAATTCCATTAATCATGAATCTGTCAGATAATGTTCTGGTCTAATTATAAATAGAACCATCTTTTGAGGGTTTATGGTACATCAGGACTGCTCCTAAGAACTTCGAAGACGTCACCTTTGAGATAATCCTCACAGCAACCCAATGAGGTAGGACTATTCAGCTTTTCATTTTATATGTGAGAAAATAAAGAATTCAGAAGGCTACATAACTTGTCTTGAGTTTGAAACTAATGAGAAGAGGTCCTGAAGTCAATGTGGCACCTGCCCCTGGAACCCATTGTGCTACCCACTGACGATCCTTCTTCTCTCTGGCATATTCTCTCTGTCTCCAACGGGCCCTCAGGACTCCAGACTGGCAATCCTAAAAGGCTCCCCTTGGGTCCTATATAACCCTAAGAATCTAGCCTGCTTTCTTGCCCTGCGGAGGGAGGGCCAGAGAAGCCACTGGAAGAAAGGGGCTATTGTTTGTTTGTTTGCTTGCTTGCTTGACCTCCCTTCAGGTTGCAAGAATACTCCAAATATGTAAAATATTATCAAAACTCTCATACCAACAAAATTCTCAATAGTTACTGTGATAAAAACAAAGTACTACGTGGAATAAGTCGGATAATTCAGGGTCACCTTATTTTACAGCATCGACAATATCTTCCCAAGTTGACAAAATTACTGTCAAAGCAAAATACGTAATATAAACTCATCTAATGCATCTTCTCTGCATTTGATATTTTAAACTATGTCCAATTTCTCTTACCTTACTGGCATAAATTGGACAATTATTTTTCTTTGGAGGAACTGCTCTCACTTTGACATTATGTCCATCCTACCTCTTTGGTTCTAAAAGTCCTTTCTTCTAGAAAGTTATGGTGCTAGTAGGTGGCACTGATTTTATTTTGTTTTCAACCTTACCTATATGGCAACATAAGATGGTGACAATGTTACACTCATCAGGGAAAACTATTATTGTGACTGTCTTTAAACAAATTTGCAAAATCTAAAAGTCTAGACTTCTAGAAACTACTGCATTACTCTTCGCTGGCTCCCCAGCCTCCACCCCTCAGGCTGACACTCAGGTCCTGCTTTGTGCTCTTGGTCAGACCATCAGGGCTAGAGTGGATCTCAAAGTCCTCCCAAGAGCTCACTACCAGAGGGTTTTCCCTTTCTTTTTTTTTTTTTTCTTTATTTTAAATTATTTTTATTCCTGGGCCAAAGTTTAGTTAGGTTCCTGTTGTGTCTGAGTCCCCATGCCAGGAGACTTTGTTGATATACAAGTGAAAGCCCCAGACGTGGAGTCCTACATGGAATCTCCACTCTGTCTGAGCGATCACTCAATCTCCCTCATTTTCTCTGTTTCCATCTCTAAGTCCAGGTCAAGGATCTTTAAAGATCATACTCTGATCTCACCTTTTACGTGATTCTGTCAACTCTCGGTCTTGAAACCAAATCAGTCCATTTCAAGTATAAGACCCTTATCCCTGAGACCTGGGCTTTCTGGTGTTCAGACAATAACCACTCTTCCAAAACATCTTGTGTGCTAACGGAGACACCATGAAAGGGGATGTGGCTCTTTTCTGAGCCTGTAAAGTCCAAACAGGGGCAAGAAAACCTACTGCCCACAATGCTTTCACAGACTTCACGAAAGGGGGAGGCGGTTAGACAGCATCTCTCTCCTCCATTTGATCACACACTGAAATGACTTTAAGACCCAGGTAGGTAAATCAATAAGGGAGCAGGCAGGAGTCAACGGGGAGTGGTAAGGACCATAGTGAACTGGAAAGGGGACAACCTGCCAAAGGATAATCCAAATTTAGGTATTTTTATAACGCTGTGTTGTCACCTGAATTCAGCCCCCTGCTGCCAGCGTGCAACTTCAAATCCAGACTCTTTGGTCACTGAGGAAGAGCGTTGTTGGCCTCAGGAGACAGGCTTGCGTTAGCTTGGCCCAACCCCTGTGATAGGAAAGGATTTGCATGTGGGCACTCACAGCGCTGCAGGAGCCACAGGATCTGCGCTCTCACAGGTCCACCATGTAGTGTGAGATTCCCCAGTCTTCCCCCGAAAACTGTGTTGGGCATTGTGGGGAAGAAGGGGAACTTTGTGCCTCACCGGCCAGCACTGACCATTCTGCCGAAACTCCAGTGTCAGCCATGACCCCGTGTGTCAGACGTCAGGGCTGCTTGGAGGGGAGAGGGATGCATGGGAACAGGGGGTGTGACAGTTCCCCAAAAGTGAATAGCAATTCTTTTGTGGAAGCTAAAAGAAAGAGATTTTTTTAAGAGAGAGAGAGAGAGAGAGAGAGAGCACGTGAAGGGGGGATGGGAGGAGGGCAGAGGGAGAAGGAGGGAGAAAATCTCAAGCAGACTCCCCACTCAACATGGAACCCACCACAGGGCTCCATCCCACGACCCTGAGATCACAACCTGAGCCAAAATCAAGAGTCGGTTGCTTAACCGACTGAGCCACCCAGGCGCCCCTAGAAGAAAGAGATTTTTAATGATTGGCACATACGGGACAGGGTGACAGGTGAGCCCTGGGGTGGGGACAGGATGGTTATGGTGAACTCTCTTGGAGAGGGTTTAACCCTTTAGATGCTTTCTTGTAGACCGCTGGCAACTGTTCTGTGGTGAACCTACGTTTAATCTTTCCATTCCCGCACTGTAATTGCCATCTTAAGTTGCCCCCAGCTCTTCAGGGAAGACACTATACAACCAGTGTGGTGGCTCCTGGGGCACTCAAGAGGCCAGGCTGAAAGAAGAAAGGGACCCTGCCCCACTCCCAGCTGTCTGGCTGAGACCCACCAGAGAGGGCGGCACGCTCTCTAGGCATCTGGAGCCCCCAGTGCTGACCAGAAGAGCATCCAGGGAAGAGCAGACGTGGTAAGAAAGGATCCTTTCCCACCTAGACTCTCCAGAAGGACAAGGAACCTGGAACTCATGGAAACCAGCCACCTGTTTGGGGAAGCCGATCCCTGAAAAGCATAGGCGGAGAAGGATGCCACCCGAGTATGTCTGAGAGTCTCAAACATTCAGCCAATATTCTGAGACGGCAAACCGGTGGAGTTACTGCCCTCAGAAGACGTGGGGAGGCCCAGAGTAGAGCAAATGAGATCGTTCCTGTATTCACTTCTTTATATTATCCTTAAAATGAGAATTCCAGGTCTGCCAGTCTCCTTCCCCTGTAGCGATGACTGTTGATGTCCGTAATGGTTCTCTTGCAAATTTGGCTCGGAAATCCATGCTTCACAGAAGCCACGTGGAACATTCCATCTAGTCCAAAAGCAAAATCTGTCATATTCCAGCAGCATGGTCTTTCTCCCATTCTATTCGTGATGATCATTGCCTTTGCTAGGGGGTTTTAAAAAATATTATTATTAAATAAAACCTTGCCAAATTTCCTTTTACTTTTATGGAAAACAGCTGGAAGGAACTAACCTAAAAATGCAAATCATAACATCAGAACAACTTCTTCATTTCAAAAGTTATGAATACCACTTCCCGGGAGGGACTAAAAAAGACAGTGATGACAGATATGGAAGATGCATCTGAAGTAGTAAGGGACCAGAAACCAAAGGGAGGTTGTAGAGCTGCCGCGCCGAGATCATAAGGAACATTCCCCGTCTTCAAATGTGGTGGGCTGAGCGCTCACACGTGTTCAGCTCCAAAGCGTCTACTCAGGTAACGGAAAGGAACAAAGGCACAATGCATACTCAGGATACAAATTATTCCCAAATGCATCGACACATGCCACGAGGAATAGAATCCTAGAGATACACATTTAACGTCCCTCCTCCACATTTTGGGCACAACGCCTCAGACGGGAATAGGAAACCACGGTGTGCAAATGCTGCTGATTCAAATATAATTACTCAGATGTTAGACTCCTCCTGAAATGGGAATTTAACACAGAGGTCTCTTTGTAGTTTCACAACTGGCCCCTCTTGAAATCCACTGTTCATGAGGACTGAACACTTAGGCATGCTCTCATTTTTGTAGAAAGTAGTTGGGTTTCTCACTAAGCCATACCTCTGACTGTTGATTAACTCCTCCTTCCCTCTTTCTGGATACAAAAGAAATTTTAGAAATATTTCCAACTTTCCAGTAAATTTTCATTCTGCCCCTGCGAATAAAATTCAATATATATGCAAAATATGCCTCTTTCTACCTTCCGGTTCTTTGTTCTCTTTGAATAGCCATCACCACAGGTATTAGAATATACGCATGCAGTCTCCTGATTAATACATTTAGAGGTACATCCAAGAACTAATCCTGTCATTGGCAGTGACAGTGGTCCCTGACACACTGCTCAGGGCTCTCTGGCCTGTTAACTGCTGTCCTCTGGGTGAATGGCTGACACGCAGGTGCTCTGGGCAGCTCTCATCTCCATAGAGCCAACTGAAATTCAACAGCTGGAACTATTTTCAAATTTCTGTCTAGGGACCGCTTAATGTATCACAACTCAGCATGAATTTCCCACTGAGATAAAAGTATAAAAGTTGTTCTTTTTTTCTCCTCTTTTTTTTTTTTTTTTTGTTTGGTAAGGCATCTCCTTTCTATCCCCACCCAAACTGAACATCAGTAGAATATCACGTCTTTCAAGCTCCTATCAGAGGTTAGAGGGGAGAAAAAAGGAGCCCTAGAGTCAGCTGTTGTTCACCTCCTAACAGAGAAATAGATCAAAATCTCACCACGGGAAGGAACCAGAGGAGGACACATTACAGCATGTGGCTGTCATTTCCTTCCACCAGAATTAGGCATAATCCACTAAAACTGGCTCTACCGAAAGCCAATAATGGGAAGCATTACGACTGCCATGTGTGGAGAACATGAGTCATCTGGGGGCTTTCAGTCGATTCACGGGTTCAGAAAACAAATACAATCACCTCCACATCACACAATTCAGCAGAGAGTAACATGCAGTATAAAATGGTTCATCTTTGCACTGCAGTCAGGATGTGAAGCTGGTAAAACACCAAGAAGTTTCTCAGTATTTCTCCACTCTGCTGGAAGGTTTCCCTTTGGATACTCTGCCCCACAGCCAGCACCGGTGCCTACGGGACACGTCATAAAACATGGTCCCCCGAAGATTGATCGTGATCGTTAGATTGCTTTGTGCTCATTAGAGCCTTGAGCTACTTAACCAGACTCCACATATATGAGCTTCCGACCCGAACTGGACATCTAACAAATGGAATCCGACAGCATCTAGACGTGAAACAAGAACACCTGCCTCTCAGCAGCGGCTGCCAGTCACTCAGACAAGATGAGCCTTTCAAACCCATCTCTCTGTCTTCAGTTTGGGGTCGTTTTCACTACGTCATGTGCTTGCATCATCTTTCTTGGTTCATAGCTCTAAGAGAGTTCGTGACAACAGGTTCCAAACAGAGAGACTGTGTAAGGGTAGGGATACAGGGAGCAACTCAACATCCCGTGAATGTGCTTTCAGAGAAACTTTTGGAGCCTAGAGGCACACATCCACATTGTTCACACAGAAGAATAGAATCATGCAAAATGCTGGGATGTTGCGGTGCCTCTGAACTGCATTAACGAAGCTAAGCGAAGAGCACTTTCCCAGTGGCTCCTTCCCTGTGTGGTCCTAGGTTAGCGCTGGCCATAGGGACATTCCGTGTGAGCCTTGGGTTGCAAAAGTGAAGTAGCAGCTACGTCTTTTTACACTCTGAGAGTCCGTGCTGGGATCCGGGCCCAGTGGCAGCGCATCCGCTGGCTCACACTGATGGAGCATCCGAACCGCAGCTCCCCAGGGTCCACAGACAGGCTGAGGCACATGCCCCAGGGTGCAAAGTCTACAGGGAACTAACACACTGAATAATCAAGATAGATAATATATCAATGTGAGGGTTTTTTTTTTTTTTAATAAAAATTTGGGCGCCTGGGTGGCTCAGTCAGTTAAGCGTCTGCCTTCAGCTCAGGTCATGATCCCAGGGTCCTGGGATCGAGCCCCACATCGGGCTCCCTGCTCAGCAGGGAGTCTGCTTCTCCCTCTTCCTCTACCCTGCCCCCTGCTCGTGCTCTCTCTCTCTCTCTCAAATAAAAAAATCTTTTTTAAAAATTATAAAATAAAAGTAAATAAAAAATAAAAAAATAAAAATGCAGGAAAACACACGATCAACAAATTATCAAAATATTAAATAGGATGGGTAACAATGCTGGGATAAGCCATATCGGAGTCTGGGGCAAAGGGAAAAGTCAGTGATACTGATCTCATAGGCCACGAGATTTCCTTCAGCTGGACCAGGCACGCATGCGGCTTCCCGGCGGAGGGCACCTGCTTCTCGGTCAGATCCCCCCTTGGAGTGGATACAGACAGCAAGAGACATCTGCCAGCTTCATTTTGCCCCTCTCCAGGTCCAGTTCTCCATCCTCGGGTGTTTCAGTCCCTCCGTACTCCTGTCTGCACCCAGCAGTCCTTTCCCACTGCTGCTCTGGTGGCCCTACGGCGACCTCATGCTCAGCCCTCCCTGCAGAAACCAGCTGCGGTGGCAGCAACGGGCACAGATGGCTCCAGCCACATCCACGCCCTCGAGGCCTAATTCCTCGCTTCTGTAATAAAGCTCCCTAACTCCACACCACTGGTCATGCTTCTGGGTCTCCGACGGACGGGCATGTAGTCACTGTATACCAACTAGAATATGTCAAGGACGCATACAACTCCGGTTGCGGGAGCGGGAAGGTATAATCGGGTGATGAAAAGCCCACAGCTTGCTCTCTGCCTGTAGGAGCCGTCTCACTGATGGTCAAGATGTGCATTCTTTCCCTAGATAACCAGAGGCTCTGTATCAGCGGAGCCTACCATTCATACGGTTCATACCATTCAGACGACGATCAACAGATCATCAGACTGTCCCTACATCTCTAGTGGGACAGAGATGTTCCTCTTCAGAGTTTGGGGTGGTTTTGCCTTTATCGGCAAGAAAAATAAAGCTACGATCCTCTGAAGAAGACATAAGATGTGCTTAATAAACTCAACTTCCACAAACCCAAGCCCCCTTGGAGGAAGCTACGAGTGTTGTGTTTTAAAAAAGCACCAGTTGCTAAGTTCGGTCATACTTAAAATACAAATGTTCAGCGTCTGTGAGGATCTTTATAAATGCCCCAGGCTGTGGTATTATGGATTAGTCTCTGAGTAATCTGGGGATGACGATGACTTGTGGAGCTGAACGAAGCTGGAGTCTGAGACGGGCTCATGAAAAGACTTCCACGTCTCTGGGGAGGACACCTGCTTTGTGAAGCATTTTCGCTCAGTTTGCATGCAGCACCACTTACCAGCAAGAGCGACCCTTTGCTCCTGAGACTGGCTATGGAAAGAGCAGGGCCACAGAGGTGGGAGCCTCAGAATCACAGCTGTCAGAGATTAGAGACTTCACTGCTAAGGGCACCATTCTCTGTGATAGATCTACACCAGCGTTTCTTGATCTCAGCACAACAGATATTTTTGCGGGCTAATTCTTTGTTATACGGAGGCTCTCCTAGGAATGGTAGAAAGTTGAGTGACGTCCATAGCTTCTACCCACTAGAAGCCAACGGCACCATCTCCCCCAGCTGTGATAACCAAGAATGTCTCTCGACATTTCCAAATGTCTGCTGAGTGGCCAAATTGCCCCTGGATACGAATCAGTGGGTGTAGCTAACACCAGCTCCTGCCAGCTACCCGTGCCAATGCTGGAGTAACAAAGCTAAAAGCAGGGGCCAGACCAAAACTAGATCCTGAGAATTCAGGGGCAGAGAAGGGAGGTCTGGCATACAAAATAAAGGCATAATTGTAGACAAGGAGAGGCTGATCACAAGTCAATCATCAGAGATACCTCATGTCAGGCTAAGAGCTCAAAAGAGAGACAGACTAGAAGACCAACCTGGGGGACCCAGAAGCATCCTTTGCACTGATGCAGCAGACCTCATGTCGTTGGTCACAGAGACTGGAGAGTTCAAAGACCTTCAGGACATAGCACTAATATCCTAAGGCAAAGCTTCTCAGCCCTTACAAATGAACTCGATTGTATCAGTTAGCCATTGCTTTGTAATGAGCACCCAAAACTCAGTGCCTTAAACAGTAAACATTTCATTTCCCCTGAGTCCGCAGGTCAGGTAAGAGTTGTCCGGGGCCTGCCTGGGCTGGTGCCTGCATCTATGGCCAGCTGTGGGTTAGGGAGGCGGCTTTGAGGCTCCTAGCCAGAATTTCTCCCGTGCTTAGGGTAAATATAATGGAATATGCAGCTTGATACCTTTTGATCTCAACTGTTACATGATGAAACATAAATTGCTATTATCGATTACTAAGGTACCATTCTGCAGGGATCCTAATGGCTGGATGCTGTCTGTCCTGTCACCCCAACTATTATTATGCTGTCAGAATGGCAATCAGCAGTCATTACTTGCCAACACTAATTTCCTTGTCTCAGCTAATAACCCTTATTTAAATGCTAGCTCCAAAATAACTGACCTTTTTCTAAGAAATAGCTGTACGTCAAAAAAAATAATTTTTTATCCACTCCCTATCATTCAAATTATCCTTTTTGTTGTCACATGGACTCTTACTACACACAAATCAGAATGGCGTTACATTTTAAATTGACATTCACTCTCGGTCCTAAATAACAGTGCACGGGTTGTAACACAAATACAACAATGGCAACTAAACCAAGAGAACAACCAGCATCCATTGAGTGCCTACTGTGTACAAGGCACTCTTCTAGGGGCTGTGCACGGATAACTCTTCATCTTTCACAGACAATGGAATCCTTTTTCCCAGACAGACGATTTAAAGTGTCAAAAGGGTAAGTGACTCGCCCAAGGTCACTCAGCTAGGAGCTGGGATTCAAACCCCAGCAGTGACATCCTAAGCCTGTTTCTATCAGTGCCCTGTGCCATCTCTCCAATGTTGAATACGCTAGAGATAGTCAATGAAATTTTGATTTTTTTTATAATCATTATGAAGTTATGATTTCTTTTTTAAAGGAAAGTTAAATATAAGGGCAGCCATTTGGTTAAAAATACAAGATTTGTGATCACTTTGAAATTCAAAGGCTGCTGACTTGGCTAACTAGAGAGAATATTAATTCCTTTCATTTGCTTTATGTAGATATCACTGTAGGCACAACACAAATTATTTAGTGTAATAGAATCCAATCTCTTGCTATAATATACCATAACTTTGTTTCTGCAACACTGCTCTAATTGACTCTGATCAAACATTTTTCAGTTATGTGGTGGTGTTACATTTGGATGTCTTAAGAAATTGAACTAGAAATGGTCTAGGTCAGAGGGGAAAAGAAAGCTAAAGTATGAGAAGGTACAGTTTCATCAATTGTTCTATACTGGCATTCAATTAAAATGTAAATTTATCCTTCAAGAGAAAAAGGATAAGTTGATCAACTGAAAATTAATGATGGAGAAGAAGATGTGCCATTGAGTCAGAAAAGCTGGGGGAGAGAGGAGAAACACATTGCAGCAAATTAACCTTTGAAAGAAGGAAAACATTTGTGTGATAAAGGCATATAAAATATAAAACGGGTTAGACTTACCAAACTAGTCATTTGAATACCCATTTGCAAATAAATAAGGAAAAGGATTAGGGGGAAGAAAAGTCAATAAAATTATGAACAACATCAAAGAACTGTTTCCTCACAGAAAAACGATATTAAGAAACCTGAGGATGGTACATATCTTCTTACTAAAATACAAAATATCATTTCTCTTTTTAAAATAAGCTCTTTCATTGCAGCTTAACACACATATGGAGACCTTACAAGGCCTCTGTGTACATTTCAGTGAATCGTCAAAACGTAAAACATCCACGTAAGTGTCACCTAGGTCAAGACCTAGAGCATCTCCAGCCCCAAAAGCTCCTTCAAGCCTCCTCTGCTTGAGGAGTTATTACCCCCAATATCCCCTCAAATATAACTTGTGGACTTAAAAACAACTGAAGTTTCCCTTGTTTTTATGCTTCATATAAATGGTGAATCTCCCAGAAGAGAAGATATTCTTTTCTGTCTGGCTTCTTTCTTTTGACATTATGTTTGGGAGATTTGCCCATGTTGTTTCATTGCAGTATTTCACTGGTCTTCATGACTCCATGGAAGTCCATTTCATGAATTTTCCAAAATGTATCCATTCTACTATTGATGGACATCCAGATTGCTTCAAGTTTATAGGACCATTATGACGAACGCCACTGGGAACATTCTCACACACATCCCTTGGTGCACACATGCATGCTCTACTGTTGGGCATGAAATTGCCGGGGCATAAAATATATGTGTGCTCACTTGAACAGATATTGCCAAACTGTCTTCCAAAGTAATGGAACCAATTTACACTCTGTCATCAGGATTGGAGAGTCTCTATTGTCTGTACCCAGCCATTGCTATGACTTTCACTGAACAGTAACTCGATCATACCACCTTGTAATAATCACATGCAGATATAAATGACATTTATTCCTTACAGTATCCATCAGCCAATTGGTATGAAACTAGTTCATGTTGTAACAACCTACACGACCATATTAGTGCAAAGTCGCTGAATAGGAGTCTTTCATTCCACTACAAAGATCTCGAATGATTGTTCAAACAATGCCTCACATTTTATTTCTCATCAAATCCCCTCCGATCTTTCCCTGCTTCATCAGCACCCTGACCACAGAGGAATTCAAATCCTGTTTCTCCTCCCTTCATTACTGCATTCATTCCCCTGACCTTTGATAGCTACATGATGGTTTGTCATCCCTTCCACTTGTCCCATGAGGCTCCCCCACCCCTCGTACATCAAAGGTGATGTTCCAACCACCTGAGTCACACCTGACCATCTATCCCTGATTTATGCATGTGTCCCCACCATAACCACTTCTGGAACCTTTACTGTGTGCTTGTCATCGAGCTAGTACTAGGCACAAAGGATGAATAAAACCTGGAGCTATCCAGAGGAGCCTACAGTCCAGCAGGGGAAAACCTGAAAATGAACCAGTGCAGTAAGTTATAACAGCTGCCACCAGAAGAATAGAATTATGTGTGGATGCAACACAGGCATAAAAAAGAAAGGGGTCAGTTTGCCTGAAATGGCTACAGATGGAAGTTTGAGCAGAATCTCGAAAGCTAAGTATGAGTACTCCAGGAAAGGGGCGAGAGGCCAAGCAACATGGCAAGGACCTGGAGCAGAGGCTGAAGGGTGGAAATTGCCCTGGGCAGTGCTTCAGCCATAACAAGATCGGCGTAGCTGGGGCTTAGACAGGCGCTAGACAGCCCAGACAGCATCACAGGCCTGACCCCCAACACTGAGTCTCCCACTCTCCAGCCTCACCAGGGCCTTCCTTCCTGCTCAGGCCACCCTTCTGGCTCCAGTGTCCCTGTCTCCCTCCCAGCCTCCCACCTGGAGTGGCCTCTCAGCCAAGTTTCCACAATGGCTGCCTGATTCTGAAACACCCCCCTTTTCTCCCCTTGCCCTCGTTCTGCTGATAAAGGGTTAACCGTCACAATGAGTGAATCTCCAAAAAAAATGTATCCAACCCTGCCTACATTTTCTCTGTTTAGTTGCTTTCCCAAAGCCTGAAAGAGTCTAGGTGCTCTGCGAATTCTAAAGCTTCTAAGAAATAGGAAAATGTTTCTAGTAGCCTAAACCTTCCACACTCTGCTGAATTAGTTTAAAAATTAATCAATCCACTGTATGTTCAACCTATTTGGGCTCTTGTGTGCTTTGGGAATCTGGATGCCTATTTTACTTTCAATATTTGGGAGCTTTTGGTCACTTCTTTAAATAATCTTTCTGCCTCTTGCTCTTTCTCTTTTTCCTTCTGGGACTCCCGTGGTGTACAGGCTGTAAAAATCCTGTAAGCTTTCTTTCTTTTTATTTTATTTTTTTATTTATTTTTATTTTTTTACTGAGGCACGCTGTAATCAAATTGTCAAAAGTTAAAGACAAGAGAGAATTCTGAAAGCAGCAAGAAGACGATCGGTGACTCTCTCGGCAGAAACATTGCAGTCCGGGAGAGGGTTGGAGGATATTTTGAAAGTACTGAAAGGAAAAACATGCGTCCATAAAGAACACTGTACCTGGCAAGACTCAACTTTAAAAATGAAGAGAACGTCCTTTCCAGAGAAACAAAGACTAAGGGAGTTTGCTCATACTAGACTATACAAGAAACGATGTAGGAAGTTCAGATTGACATGAAAACAAGCAAAAAACAAAAGCAGGAATGCACAGGAAGGCATAAATCTCATTGGTAAGGGTGACAGTGTAGACAAATACAAAATGATATAACATTGCGGCAATGGTGGCATATGAATTACTTTTAACTCTAATAAAAAACTAAACGGTAAAAAAAGAAAGCAATCAATCCATAATGCATGTATTGAGAGCCTTATGCACAAAGCATGTAGATTGCTGGGGGAGCATTTCGTGGGGGTGGCCCTGGAGTTGTACACAGTGGAGAGAAAACAGTGCAATGTCATCCCGCCCCCCCAAAAAAATGGCCTTAGATCTCCCTAGCCTACAGTCTGACTGGGGGAATGGGCACAAAGCAGAGTTCCAGAAACGAACACCAAATTACCACCTGAAATAAACACTACAAAGGAAACGTCCAGGGTGTCCACTGTAGAGACAACGGGGCGGGGGGTGGGGAAGACCTCAAGGGGAGACAAGGAGCCTTTTCTGAAGAGGCAACACCTGACTTCCCCAAGGGAAGAGCTTCCATCTCCAACTAGGGGGAGGTGAAGCAAGCTGAGGATGGGAGGGCGCACTCAGGCTGAGGGCAAGGAAAGCATGGGCGGTGCCAAGATGGTGGAAGGAGAATGACACCTTTGAGGGGGTGAAAACAGGTGAGTGGGACCAAAACAAAGAGTGTTTGGGGAGCCTTCCAGGGATGAAGATGGAGGAGCCAGGGAAAGACCCGCTGCGCGGGGGCTTGAAGGCCAGCTTGAGAATTTGAAACTTGAGTGTGCACTTCCGGTAATGCCTCAGTAGCTCCTAACAGACCCCGAGGAAGCAGGAGGGCCAAGGAGGCCTCCGAGGTCGAACCAGCAATGGTCAGTGGTGACAGTCCCAGCAGTATGCACGACAGGAAGAAGAGCGGGCTTGGTGGCGGAGCAGGAGTCTTCTTTCCGACAAGTGGGTCATAAGGCATATTGGAGCTCTGCCAGCAGAAATATCAAGCCGGCTGTCGAATACAGGAGTCAGAGAAAAGTCAGTGCTAGAGACAGAAACTTGTAAGACAACTTGATTTAAGGGGTAATGAAGCTGTGGGGACCCACAGATGAGATGCCCTAAAGATAGACCAGAAGGTAGGAAGAAAAAGGGACCCAAGAGCCACCCTTCAGAAATCCCCCAATTTCATGGCCAAGTTGAGTTGGAAATGTCTGTAGAAATAAAGACAGCAAGATTCAAAGAAGCCAGGAGAATCTTCTCTCGCAAAAGACAACTCCCTAGTGGTAAAGGGCACAAATTTCCCAAGCTCCAAGAAGCCCCAACGCAAACGCCTTTCTCACCGCATTTACCCATAACCTCATCCGCGCCTGTTCTAAGACTTAACTCTCGGCTCGGCGGGTCTGCCTGACCCTTAAGGACCCACCCCCACAACATCTAAGAACGCTACGTGCTCGCACGGTTTAACCTGCTCTTGGCTTTGATCGGACAAGCAGCGTGCCCTCCGCCCCAGCCTCCGAACCCCATCACACACGGCACTCCGCGGCACCATCCGAAAATAAAAACAAATATTATGCCGTCCACCTCCGAGCATGACTTGAGGGTCTGAACTGTTCTCTTAAAAGCGACAAAAGGAGAAAAAAAACGTTCAGAATCAGCAAGACCGGAGGTTTATAAAAATGACCACTTGCAACATGTGAGCGTCCACGTAAAAGAATCATTTTTAGTTGGCCTTGCTTTAGCAGTTGTTTTTTTTTTTCTCTTTAACAATTCAAAGTTTAAATTACTGACCTGGTGAAATTGTCTGGCTCTGGTTTCAAAGGCCATTGTGACCTACTCACACCCACATATTAGCCTTAACAAAGGATTCTGAAAACAAAATAAAGTGGCCCAAGGAGCGAAGAAATGTGGAGGTAAAACCACAGCAAGTTGATTATATGAGGTTCTCTCAGAACCCACCCGCTTCCTCCTGCTGCCTCCAGAATCCTCGGTGTCATCTGGGGGCTCCTTGGGGTCCTGTGACCCCTCAAGGCTCCATGGAGCTATTTCTGTAGTAATATCAAGTCATGATTTGGCTTTTTACACCTCATTCTCTCACTAATCTGCAGTGGAGTTTTTATGCAATATCAAAGAAGAGTATTTGTAATTATCTGGGGGAAAAAAAGCATTAAATATTCTCTTTTACAGCCACATATGTATCTGGAAAACAATAAACAGGCGAGGCCGAATACAGAAACACTTATGAGAATGCAGCCATCTTCCATTAAAGAGATATGAAAAAAAAAAAAAGTAAACCAAGGCCAGTCTCTCACCAAATATTTTTTTTTGTTTTGGAGAATACTGTTGCTTTTCATAGAATTATGTCTTTTCTCTTTCCATGTAGTAGTTTTATAATTGTCTTTAATCAATGATTTTATAAGAATTAATTTCTAATATTCTAATATGGTAAATGTTTCTCGAAATAGCCCATACACACAAAGCTCTTTGGGGCCAGCTGCAGTGATACCTTGAGTCCTGCCTGTCGGCTTTGCTCTGGCCCAGCCTCTGCAGGCCGTCCTGATCCATGGCGTATACTTATCTCCATGTAGCTGATATGCTTCCAGAATTCCCGAGCCAAACGGAGCCAGATCCCCAGCCCACAGTGTGCTTGCCTCGATTCATCTGGCATGCCAGCGTGCCTGCCCTCCTCTGCACACAGACACCCAGAGAACAGATATTAGACCACGACTCCTACCCCAACCAGCACTGAGGACAGCTGGACCAGTTGTTAAAATATGAGAGAACACCTACACCCCAAGTCTTCCCAGTTCCCCTGTCCCACATCCCGTCCCCCAGCACCCCACAGACACGTCCCCACTGTCTGCCAGTGAGCCCGACCATCTGACCCCAAAGCACCCCGTCCCAAGCATCCCACCTCACCCCGTCTGGCTTCCCTGGGACCCCACCCAGGTCCTGTACTGGTTGTCATATGTCTGGAGTACCCCCACCCCCGCCAGAATCCGTGGGGCCCCAACACCCTCCTACCTCTCTACCCTCTCTCAATCCCTCTCCCCACAATCATCTGACCCAGCAAAGACAGATTTCAGAATTTGTCTTCCTCTGCTTCATCTTATCTTCCTACTCTGAGGCAGCCAGCCTTTGGCCTCGGTTTCAAAGCACAAGGGCCATCCCTACAAGCAGGCTGTGAAAGCCGTTCTGATCCAGGTGTACCAGGCTCAGTCTCTGAAATGTTAAGTAAATTTCAAATGTACTGAGGACTCTAATCGATCTTTCCTCGCACGTCATAGCCCAACGACCTTACTTGTTTCTCAAGCTCTGGAGAGCCCTTCTCTGCAACAATCCCAGACATTGCTGTGTTTTTCTTTTCATTCCCTCCTTTCCAATTACGTCATTGAGAAGTCGGCAGTTCTGAACTTTGCCACATACCAGAATCACTTGGGGACCTCCAGAAAATGCTGGTGCCCAGGAGGAGCCCCATACCATAGGTGTCAACGTCAGGGAGAAACCCAGGTCCCAGTAGTGTGCCAAGCTCCTCAGAGATGTCAATACACAGGTGATTCCCCACCCTGGGCACCCCACCACCCCATGTCTAAAATCCCCGGAGAAAAGCATCTTCTCTGTCCATTCTTTCCTTTGGAACCTCCCCCTCTGGCTGGCTAGGCCAGAGGAAGCTGGCTTGAGGCCAGGAACAAGAGTCTTACACTCAAGAAGACAGACCGTCTCCAGAAGACTAAGGCCTATTTCTATTTCCTTATCTCTCCATTGATAAGGAATAAACTGGTCATGGAACCCTGAACTGATCTGTCTTGTGCTCAATCCCAGGAGTGTGCAAGGTAGACATGACCACTGATCGTGTACTCATCAAGGCAGTGTGCCCCAAGTCAGAATCACCTGGCCATCTTTTAGAAACTGGTAATGCTTGCACCTGTCCCTAGACCAAATCCACCAGGCTTTCTGGAATGGGGTCTGGAGAGTAGTATTTTTAATGCTCCCAGATAATTCTTATGTGCATCGAGAATAAGACCCACTAAGCCTAGCGTGTCAGGGAATCTTGGCAGGCCCTGCCTCCTGCCTTCCGCTCCAAATATGATGATGCCTTGGCTGGCCTGGCTTTCCATTTCATGCTTTACCCTGTCCATCATCCCATAGGTCACTTGAGCCACTCGTGCTTTTGTCTGTCAGTCTGTCAGTCTGTCCTGCCTCACCCCAAACCCAGCTGAGACCCCATCTCCAAGCTCTGTAACTCAGATGAGTGTTGGTCTTTTAACTATAAGCTCCTAGGGGCACCTGGGTGGCTCAGTTGGTTAAGCGGCTGCCTTTGGCTCAGGTTGTGATCTTGGGGTCCTGGGATCAAGCCCCACATAGGGCACCCTGCTCAGTGGGGAGTCTGCTTCTCCCTCTTCCTCTGCCCCTCCCCATACTTGTTCTCTCTCTCTCTCTCTCTCTTTCTCAATAAATAAAATCTTTAAAAAACAAAAAACAATAAGCTTCTAGAACCCAAGGCTCATCCAGCCATGGTTTCCAATTGGATTTTTCAAAAGATGCACTTGAAAAACAGTCTTTAAATTTTAAATGAGTAAATACTTCTGATTGAACAAGTAACATAATAAGAAATCCAAACAGCATAAAAGTGTGTAACAATGATACCATTCACTTCCCACTCTGGTTCCCCAGCCCCTTCCCAGAAGGAAGGACTTCTAGACAAATGCATGTTCCTATTTGTACATCTGTGCCCTGAGGGACTTTTCTATTTTGTAAAAAGAGTATAGATTCCTAAGACCTGTCTACTGCCTGAAACTCTGGGAGAGAGAGAAGGAAGATCCGACGAATCTGTCTCTTTAAAAGCTGCTCGGGGTCAAAGGTCAGATGGGTCTAAGAGGTGCCTCTGGCAGCTACCCTCACATGGTATTCAAGCAGTTGAGGACCTTTGATGTTTAATACAAAGTGACAAGACAGCTCCGAATAGCTGGAAGGAAATGGGGATGGTCATTATTAATAACTGTACTGGAGCAGGCATAGTGGACTGAATTATGTCCCCCCCAAATTCATATATTGAAGCTCTAACCCCCATAACCTCAGAATGTGACTGTATTTGGTGGTGAGGTCTTTAAAGAGGTAATTAATTTAAAATTAGGTCTAATTAGGGCCCTAATACAATCTGATTGGTGTCCTTATAAGAAGAGGAAATAGGAACACATGAGAAGAAACAAAAGGAGTGACACACAGGCGGAGGTCATGTGCGGACACAAAAAGAAAGCAGCATCTGCAAACGCAGAGACAACCTTGGAAGAAACCAAAGCTACTGACACCTTAGTCTTAGACTTCAAGCCTCCGGTGTTGGGAAGAAGAAATAAATTTCTGTTGTTTAAGCCGCGGAGTCTATGGCATTTGGTTATGGCAGTCCCAGCAGACTGGTACAAATAAGTTAACTTAATTCCGCTCTGGTCACATGGAGATAGGAAGGCTCGGAACAGAGTTGCTGGATCGGACAGACCCCTGAAATGATGTCATCAGCCTCCATGCCAGGAGACCCCCTTGGTGGTGAAACCACTTCACATCAGGTTTCTTCGTGTGGTTCACTTAGTACATTTTTGGCCAAACTACAAAGCAAAGTCGCTTTATGTTGATTTCCACCCCCAAAACCCGAGAATAAAGTTTGCGGGCTTGCTGCATGAGGTTCAGCATTTTTTCCAAAATTTAAAACATGAATGCCAAAAAGGAGTCCACATAAACAGCTAACATAATAAAGAAGACCATAGAATGGTGGCGCTGCTTCTTGATGTGCAGAAGTACGGATGAGTAGTTGAACTGAGTAGTTCACGGACAGTTTGCGTTTGCTCCGCACCTGTAGACTGAAGCACTTAGCTTTCTTACGCAGGCTTTGTTTAAGCATGATCCGGGGGCGGGGCGGGGGCGGGGCTCCTGCGAGCAGAGCTGGGACTGCAACACCTTCTGGTGGAAAGCTAACTCACAAGAAAGGGGTGCGTGGTTTCCTCTCTGCTCTGAAAGTAGACCTGGCTTTGATCAATAAGCTATTATAAATATGATGCACAGTTGTGAGAGAAAATAACTTCTGTTTCAGAGGAAATGGCACAAGATGAAGGCACCGCCATAGCCTTTGAAAGTCAATACCCCCTGCGGTGTTGGAGGGGCTGTAGTCCACATGCACCGTGGAGGGTTAGCTAAGCAGAGGGCAGTCTGGCTGGTTACTGGAATCGCACTGCCTTGAAAAGCCTGCAGAAGGCAAAGTTTTCTTTGGAATCAGGGCAACAGTCAACTGAGATTTTTTTTTTTTCCTTCCCAAAAAACTCTTGGAGGTGAACAATAACTATTATAGATCTGTTCTCTTGCAAATCCAATATATGCAACATGTCCTTCCAGGCGTTCTCTTAAAACAGGGTTGCCCCAACCCACCAGCCTTTTATTACACTGTCTGGAACCTCCTAAAGATATTTCATCAGAGACAGTGCAATATTGCATATGTGCCAGTTCATTTAAATTACAACTCTAGAGGCATCAGTTGCCCCCAGTAAAAAATGGAGAATCCAGCAGGGGTTGATGGAGTCACAGTCAGGAAGCCAGCACTCCAGTGGGACAGCTGGGTGTCTGCTACCTGGATCTCAATCACTGACCTGTATTAAGTGCATAACAGCATACACAGTGGGTCTTTATTGGTAAAGATGGTGACCTCTGGAACCTCCACAATGAATATCAGAATTAGGTTCTCTTTGGCAAAATTAAAGGTCTTCAAGATCTGTGCACGGGTGAAAATATTTCAGAAATATCCCCACTGTTATGCAGAACATATGAATCCAGAGTGGTCTGCTGTCACCCCCCTTAGGAATGGGGCAAGGACTGGGTCCCTCAGCATCCTGGGTGTAGCCACCAGGGTGGGGTGTCTCTGGCGGTCAGAGCTGATTGCAAAGGTGGAGCCTGCCTCTGACAAGCTGTTGTATCTTTCTCTAGTTATACCGGAACACAAGAAACTGAGACTTCATGGATCTTACAGAATAGATTGGGTGTTGGGTCTCTTGCTAATAGGCATTCATCTAGCAAATACCCACACAAGATCAAGGAGCATCTAGTCTAAGACCCACATTCATTAGAACCTGGCCTTGAGGTCTTAAGAGAACAGCTAACCTTCAGCCACCTTTAACTTTTTGAAGGTTACATCATCTACCCCCCCGCCAAAAAACCTAATTGGCTTAGGTCAGTTTACAAAACATAACCATTATTATTCTCCAAACCTTTTGGACCTTTCCAAGCCCTTCAATGTTACTTGCCCTCTCTTCTCTAGCTACTGATCCAAATCTAGACTTCCCTTCAGCCACCTCTTTCTACAGAAAGTCTTCCTCACCTAACATCTTACTTTACTCCCAGAAAAGAAATTATGCTGGACCCTTGTCATCTGGCCTTGACCTTTTTGGCAATTTATTCTAGGTCTAAGCTCTTCAAGCTGATCGTCTGGGTACTTTGAAGGCAAGGTCCTCATTTTCTCCACTTGCTAATTATTTTGCATATACTTAAACAATGAACCCAATTCCATGAACGCAGAAGTGCTTGCCAGATGCAACCACTGCCTCTGCACCTACTGTGTGCATGGTGACTTCAGGGCAAAGAAGGGAGACCACAGCTTGGCTCTGATCCCCAAGAAATGATCCAGAAAGAGCATGGACATATGTTTCAAAAAGACCGGTCTCTTTCTCTCTCTCTCTCTCTCTCTCTCTCTCTCTCTCTCTCTCTCTGAAGTATCACTGAACACAATGCTACATTAGTTACAGGTATACAACATAGTGATTTGACTACCCTACATGTTATGCTATGTTCGCCATAAGTGTAGCTACCATCTGTCACCATACACTGCTATTAGAATATCTGTTGACTATATTCCTTACGCTGTACCTCTCATCCCTGTGACTGATTCATTCTGTAACTGGAAGCCTGGATCTCCCACTCTCCTTCAACCATTTTGACCATCACCCCCATTCCCTCCCCTTTGGCAACCATAAGCTTGTTCCCTGTATTTATGGGTCTGTTTCCACTTTTTGTTTGTTTGTTCATTTGTTTTTTTAGATCCCATATATGAGTGAAATCATATGGTATTTGTCTTTCTCTGAAAAGACAGATCTCTTAGTGAGTCTTTGCATTTATTCATTTTACAGTGAAAACATCTGCATTATTGAATTTCTGGAACACCAGAAAAGGTGGCTACTTCCCCAGAAGGCTAAGTATGGTCTCCGTTTTTCCTTCAGCTAATTCTTCAAAGGGAACTAATGTGGGGTTTTCTAAAGATTTGCAATTGGTGGGTTCAAGTTAATAATCCACCACCATATATGTAACTTTGGGCAAATTATTTTATTTCTTTGAGCCTCCAGGAACTCATATATAAAATGTAAATACTGTTTATTTTTATTATTTTTTTACTTTATTATTATTCCATTTTATTTCCACACAAGGGTCATCGTGAGGTCATTGTGAGGATTGATCAGTAAAGTGCTCCATATATTCTAGGATGCTATACGAGTGTAAGCCTTTGTTATTTCCAAGTATTCCCTTCTTTTGACACCAATATAGTCTCAAAAATACCCCTTTCAGTCAGAAAATTTCATTGAACTTTCCCAAATGAACTATTAGAACCTTTAAAGAAAAAGAAAAAGACTTGATTTCTAAAAATCCCTTCTTGAGTTAAAAATGCTGCATTTCAGAAAGACTTTTGTTTATTAAAATAGATGGTGAATACAGAATTTCTCACAGACTTGCTATCTTACATCTGAGGCTTTTTCACTTCTTTTCAGAGAGGGATAGAGGTAATCAGTGAGAAGCCATACACAGTTTGTTTCCGTTAGCAGTCTGGGTAATTCTGGGAGTACGAAGTTCTAAAGCAAGAGTGTTGACCTCAGCTACTTTCAAGTAGACCAACCTGTTCTCATTTTATCTGCTAGGATGCAAACCACCTTTCCATCCCCGGAACTCGGAGAGGCCGTTTGCAGTTTGTGACTGCAATAACTTTCTTGGAATGACAAAGTGGGCACGTATTATAACTTTGCCTACAGACAAGCTTTATGAGACCATACATTCCCATTCTTAGGAGGGTTCATTTTTTACTGAATTAACATTAGAAAGAAGTCATTTGACTTTATTAAGCATGTTTCTTCCACTTTGGTAGACCATGCGGCTCAAAATCTGCCAGGAAGATGATGAAAGCAAGGAAACAATTTATCTGAAGGGAAAGAAAGATAAAATCACTAGGAGCCTACAGATTAAAGAACCCATTTTCCATTTTAGATTGACATATAAACACAACAGTGGGAGACAAAACGCGGGCAAAGGACGTATCTTCAATGTACTGCTTCAAATTTTAACTTTAATTAATTCTCTGAATTTCATAACAATGTATTTTCTAATTACACAGGGACTTGCTTCAGAATTCCAAGTAGGACTGTCACCATTCAGTGGTCCTTGTGTTTCCAATGACTAAGTTTTGAATAATCAATACATATCTCATCTTAGGTTAATTACATAGGCTAATTTTCCTGGCCTAACAATCGTTCATAACAATCTGATTTTTTTAAGATTTATTTATTTATTTGAGAGAGAGCGAGCACAAGCAGAAGGGGCAGAGGGAGAGGGAGAGAGAATCTCAAGCAGAGTCCATGCTGAGCATGGAGCCCTTTGCGGGGATGGATCTCATGACACTGAGATCAGGACCTGAGTGGAAACCAAGAGTCCAAAGCTTAACCAACTGGACCACCCAGGTGCCACTGATTTTTTTTTTAACTCTAAAATAACCACATGTGAAAAATATACATCCTCAACTTAAGTGTATCTGTATTAGGGTTCTCCAGAGGAACAGAATCAATAGGCTATATAGAGATGTAGAAGAGGAGATTATTTAGGATTTGACTCACGCGATTCTGGAGGCTGAGAAGTCCCACAACCCACCATGTACAACTAGAGACCCAAAAAAGCCCGTGGAGTCTGAAGGCCTGAGAACCAGGAGCCCCCGAGTCAGAGGGTAGGAGAAGGTGGACATCTCAGCTGAAGAAAAGAGAGACAGAATTCATCCTTCCTCCACCTTTTCCTTTTCTGTGGGCCCCTGATGGATTGCGTGATGCCCACCTGCATTGGTGAGGGGGAATCTTCACTCAGTTTACTGATTCAAATGCTAATCTCTTCCAGAAACAACTTCACAGACACACCCAGAAATCATGTTTTACCAACTATCTGGGCATCCCTTAGCCCAGTCAAGTTGACACATAAAATTAACCACCGCATTATCCCTTATTACCAATGGGGAAATGTGAGAGTAAATTACTGAGTAAGATATTCACAGGGGAACCTGAATTTCAAAGTACCTCTCATTTTGTGGCACAATAACCTAATCTTATCCTCAGTTCTTGGTTCTGGGAGAAGAGGGAATTCTTTAAGTGAAAGAAGCGAGGTGGGAACTGTGTGTGTGTGTGTGTGTGTGTGTGTGTGTGTGTGTGTGTGTGTGTGGTTTTGACAACCTTCCTCAACTCAAGCTTGACTCTTGCTTGATGCTGATGGCCTCTGGGGATGAGAAAGAGCAAAAGGGTCCCTTCCACATGGCCTTGCTACCACCAGATGTCATGTCACCATGAAAGCAGTTACAAACACTATTCTGCCACACACGTGGATGTTTCCTAGCAAGCAGGCACGAAATGCTGTTCCTGGAAGCTCAGCCACTGAGGCACTCGAGTACCTTGCATGATCTGGACAGAGAATTCTCCATTACGAGGCAGGAAACAACATGTAGCAGAGCCCCAGACCAAGGGCAACACTCCAAAGGCACACACATATCCTGCCGGCCCCTCCAAATTCCTGTGCCTTTGTCCATGGAAGGGCAGAGGGGACTAGACAGAGTTTAGCCTAAGTTATTGTGAGCACCACTTACTTCCCTCAGTAAAAGTCATCTCCAAAAACCCTTCCCTAATTAACAAACCTCCAGTGCAGAGATTTGCAGATGAAATTGGGTGACGATTTGGGGGCAGAAGGAGCTGAACTGTGAACTCCTGTTTAGCACCTTTAGTTGCTAACCGTGCCTCTGTTGGAGGACACAGTCCTCTTCAGGACACTGTAAATGCTAACTAACCACCCCTAGGATAAAGAGTGAAACTAACTAGCCCCTCACATAAATATTTCACACCATTTGTGCTCAAGTATTTTAAAGGAAAATTATAGGGTGTATGACCAATGGAAGCATTCAGAGGGACAGGTGTGACCATTTTGCTAATTTCTCTATTCCACTCCCTTTCACATGGCTCTGAACTAGAGCACCAGGAGGGATTTTTTTCCTTCTCCCAGTTTAAATACAAAACAGTAAAATAGCTAGAGATGAAAATTTTAAATAAGGAGCCATCTCACAAAAGAAAAAAACTGGGGGGAGGTCCTAAGTAAATAGTTATGAAAACAATGTACATTATAAGTGTTTTTCTCTGATCAATGTTCAGAAAAGATTCACCTAATTACCTTTTAACTGTATAGAGCTTCTATGCAAGCAACAGTCTAAGCTGAGATGTGCCTCAGGATGGAGCCCAGTTGGTCAGGACATCATCGGAAGCTGGTCCCCAGCCCAGAGCCCAATTCCGAAAAGGTCAGTGGATTTCACTCTGCTTCAGTATCAAACGAAGCACCACATCCAAGAAAACGCAGCCCATTCCCAGGGCAGAGTCCAGGTGATTTACACAAGACGAAGGATATGTTTCATTGTGTATAAGTTATCACTCAATATTTTAAGATACACTTGCTCAAACGGTTTTAACTTGTGTCAGGAAGAACAATGCTGGCTGTGCTTAGCCTCACCAGAACTATTTACCAGGGACAGACCCTGTTTGAGGAACATGTCTATTCAGAACTCAGTCTCCTCCCCGCCCCCCCCCGGTGGGCATGATACTTTGACTCAGATTTCCTCCTGCTCTGCTCCGTACCATTTACTCATTCATCAGATATCTACTGAGAGGACTAGGAGGAAGGGCAGGACATGGGTGCAGGTCTCAAGGAGTTTGATTCTGAACTTGATTTTAAAATCAGAGCAAATGGCTATGAAAGGTGGTGAATGACTCAGTACAAATGAATGTCATGGTCCAGGAATGACGTGGGAGCTGAAAGCAGAGACTGTAAGGAAAGCACCAGTTTCTCCTTCCTCTCCTGCAACCAGCACGCATCGTGTCTGACGGCAGGTGTGCGAGTTTTCCACACACCAAGCAATCCTCCAACACCAGCGGGGGCAGACCCCACAGGTTAAGGGCTCAGTCCCACGAGACTGCCCCCACTTCAGATGTGAATTATCCATAAAGGGTCCCCAGGTTTTCCACAATCTCAGTCCAACTTGGCTACAAATCAGAGGTTCTCACATCCCCTCCATGAAATGGCTCATTTGCCAGAACAGAACACAAAACTTAGGGAAACACTTACATTTACCAGTTTGTTACACAATAAAGTATACAACAAAGAATATGATGAACAGCCATATGAAGACATACATAGGTTTGGGGGAGTCCTGAATGCAGGAGTTTCTGTCCCCATAGAGTTGGGGTATACTACTCTTCTGGTATGTGTATGTATCCACCAGCCGGGAGCTTCCTAAACCCATACTATTGGGATTTTTACAGAGGCTCCATCTTTAGGCATGATTGATTATTAACTCTATTTCCAGTGCCTCTCCCCTCATAGACAATGGAAAGAGGGGCTAAAAGTTCCAAGCTTCTGATCATGGCTTGGTCTCTCTGGCGACCAGCCCCCATACAGGAAAACATCAAGAGTCAACTCATCAGAACAAAAGACATTCCATCACCCAGGAATTCCAAGGGTTTTAGAAGCTCAGTGTCAAACCTCTTATCACTCAGGAAATTGTAGGGTCTTAGGAGCTCTTTGCCAGGAACTGGGGTCAGAGACTAAATATTAGAACAAAAGATTCTCTTAGCATCTCTATTTACAAAGGCTTTAGGAGCTCTGTGTCAAGAACCAGGAGTAGAGACCAGTATATCTGGTTATTTCACAAAGACACTGGGGATTGAAATGGTCCAGGAGTCCAAGATGGTGGAGCAGCAGGAGATCTTAGTTTTGTCTGGTCCTAGGAATTCAGCTAGATAGCTATTAATTCATTCTGAACACCTGCAAACTCAACCAGAGATCTAAGAAAAGAATAGCTGCAACTCTACAAATAGGAAAGCGACCACTTTCTGCAAGGTGGGAGGTGCAGAGAAGTGAATCCGAGGTGGTATATGGGAAGATAAATGGCAGGGGGAGGGAGCCTCCATCAACCGGCTACCAGAAAGTGAGATACAGCAGCAGAGCACAAAATCAGAACTTTTAGAAGTCTGCTCCAGTGAGGGACATCCCTGCCTGAAAGGCACTAAGGTAGCGAAGTGGGGAGGAATCCTAGATGGGACAGTGTGGTCTCAGGATCCCCCGGGGTCACAGGAAGACTGGGGAGCGGGGAAGCCAACTGCAATCAGTGAGCCCAGGCGTGGGCTCTCAGCTAAGGGTTGCCATATACCCCAAACTGTAGAATGGTGGGGCAACCGCTCTCTGAACAGGGGTCCAACAAGCAGCAGAATGGGTGAGAATCCCCCATCCCTCCCCCGGGAGGGGCAGCTTGGGAGCACACCACAAGAGTCTGCTGGGTTTGGAGACTGGAAATGGGATATCACGTGCCTGAGATAGAAATGCTCGGTCACAGGCTGGGTGAGCATGGAGTGCAGCCCGAGACCAGGGAGACAGGAGTAATTGACTGCTTTTCCTTGAGGGCACACTGAGGAGAAGGGCCCCAGGCTCTCAGGTCTGGTGCCAGAGATAGGGAGGCCACGATTTTCATTTTCATCCTCTAAAGCAGCACAGAAAGCCTTCAGGGAACAAAAGCCACATAGAAAAATCCGGACCAAATTACTTAGCCTGGCCCCTGGCAAGGGTGGTGCAATTCCACCCCGGGGCAAAGACACCTGAGAATCAGTGCAACAGGCGCTCCCACTCCCCCACAGAAGATCAGCAAAAAGGTCTGGCCAACACTAAGTTTACCTATCACACAGAACTGCAAAACTCCAGCACTTGGGGAAAATCGTATATAGAATTCATGGGTTTTATTCCCATGATTCTTTAATCTTCCAGTTTTAATTTTTTTCTCTTTCTTTTTTCAACCAATTTGTTATTTTATCAACTCTTTTTTTAAGTCATTTTTAATTTTCATTTTTACAGTTACATTCTATCCTTTCATTTTATTTAATTTTTTTAAAGATTTTATTTATTTGAGAGAGAGAGAGAGAGAGTGAGACAGAGCATGGGGGGCAGTCAGAGGGGGAAGTAGAGCCCCCGCTAAGCAAGGAGCCTCATGCGGGACTCGATCCTGGGACTCCAGGACTATGACCTGAGCCGAAGGTGGTTGCTTAACCGAGTCACCCAGGCGCCCCTCATTGTATTTAATTTCATTTTTGTATATACATAAGTTTTTCTTTCTTTACATTTTGGGATGCAGTTTCTTCTAACAAACAGGGCAAAATACACCCAGGATCTAGCGTATTGCTCTGTTCTCTTCACCTGTCTGATCATATTCTCTTTTTTCCTTCCTTGTTTTTGTTAAAATCTTTTTTAATTTTCTTTTTTTAATTTTCTTTTATTATGTTATGTTAGTTACCATACAACACATCATTAGTCTTTGATGTAGTGTTCCATGATTCATTGTTTTCATACAACACCCAGTGCTCCGTGCAGTACGTGCCCTCCTTAATACCCATCACCGGGCTAACCCATCCCTCTACCCCACTGCCATCTTTACAGTTACATTCTATCCTTTCAGTGTATTTAATTTTATTTTTGTGTAAGATGTAAGTTTTTCTTTCTTTACAATTTTGGGATGTAGTTTCTTCTAACAAACAGACCAAAACACAGCCAGGCTCTAGTGTATTCCTCTGCTCTGTTCACCTGTCTGTTTATATTCCTTCTTTTCTGTTTGTTTTTTGTCTTTTAATTTTCATTTTTACAGTTACATTCTATCCTTTCATTGTATTTAATTTTATTTTTGTACATATACAAGTTTATCTTTCTTTACAATTTTGGGATCTAGTGTTCTAACAAACAGACCAAAATACACAGGGCCCAGTGTATTGCTCTGTTCTGTTCACCTGTCTGATTATATTCTTTTTCTTTTTTGAAATTTTTTTTCAGTTTTGGGTCTCTTCTGATTTGTTTAGTGTATATTTCTCTGGGGTTGTTGTTGCCATTTTCGTGTTTTGTTCTCTCATTCATCTACTATTCTCTGGACAGAATGACAAGATGGAAAAACTCACCTCAAAAAAGAGAACAAGAGGCAGTACTGATGACCAGGGACTTAGTCAGTATGAACATAAATAAGATGTCAGAACAAGATTTCAGAATGATGATTATAAAGATACTAGCTAGGCTTGAAAAGAGCATAAAAGACACTAGAGAATCCCTTCCTGGAGAAATAAAAGAACTAAAACCTAATCAAGTTGAAATCAAAAAGGCTATTAATGAGATGCAATCAAAAATGGAGGCTTTAACTGCTAGGATAAATGAGGCAGAAGAGGGAATTAGTGATATAGAACACCAAATGATGGAGAATGAAGACGCTGAGAAAAAAGAGAGATAAACAACTACTGGATCATGAGGGGAGAATTTGAGAGATAAGTGATACCATAAAGGGAAAAATATTAGAATCAATGGGATCCCGGAAGAGGAAACGGGGGGTGGGGGGGTGGGGCAGAAGGTATATTGGAGCAAATTATAGTGGAGAACTTCCCTAATCTGGGGAAGGAAGCAGGCATTCAAGTCCAGGAGGCACAGAGAAACCCCCCTCAAAATCAATAAAAATAGTTCAACATATAATAGTGAAACTTACAAATCTCAGAGACAAAGAGAAAATTCTGAAAGCAGCTTGGGACAAGAGGTCCATTACCTACAAGGGTAAAAACATTAGACTGGGGTGTCTGGGTGGCTCAGTCAGTTAAGCATCTGCCTTCAGCTCAGGTCGTGAACCCAGGGTCCTGGGATCGAGCCCTATGTCTGGCTCCCTGCTCAGCAGGGAGCCTGCTTCTCCCTCTCCTTCTGCCCCTCCCCCTGCTTGTGCTCGCTCTCTATCTTTCTCTCTCTCTCAAATAAATAAAATCTTAAAAAAAAAAGAAAAGAAATATTAGACTGGCAGCAAACCTATACACAGAGAGCTGGCAGGTCAGAAAGACTGACATGATATATTCAGGGTGCTAAATGAGAAAATATGCAGTCAAGAATATTTTGTCCAACTAGGATGTCATTCAAAATAGAAGGAGAGATAAAAAGCTTCCAGGACAAAGAGAAACTAAAAGAATTTGTGATCACTAAACCAGCCCTGCAAGAAATATTAAAGCGGATCCTTTAAGCGAAGAGAGAGCCCCAAAGTAACATAGACCAGAAAGGAACAGAGACAATATATAGAAACAGTGACTTTACAGGTAATACAATAGCACTAAATTCATATCTTTCAATAGTTACTCTGAATGTAAATGGGCCAAATGCCTTAATCAGAAGACACAGGGTATCAGATTGGATACAAAAGCAAGACCCATCGATATGCTTGTCTGCAAGAGACTCATTTTAGACCCAAAGACACCTCCAGATTGAAAGTGAGGGGGTGGAAAACCATGTATCATGCTAATGGACATCAAAAGAAAGCTGGGGTAGCAATCCTTATATCAGACAAATTGGATTTTAATTTTTTATTGTTATGTTAATCACCATATATTACGTCATTTGTTTTGGTGTAGTGTTCCATGATTCATTGTTTGTTCATAACACCCAGTGCTCCATGCAGAATGTGCCCTCTTTAATACCCATCACCAGGCTAACCCATCCCCGTACCCTCCTCCCCTCTAGAACCCTCAGTTTGTTTTTCAGAGTCCATCATCTCTCCTGGTTCGTCTCCCCCTCTGACTTACTCCCCTTCATTCTTCCTCTCCTGCTATCTTCTTCTTGTTCTTTTTTCTTAAAATATGTTGCATTATTTGTTTCAGAAGTACAGATCTGTGATTCAAAAGTCTTGCACAATTCACAGCGCTCACCATAGCACATACCCTCCCCAATGTTTATCACCCAGCCACCCCATCCCTCCCACCCCCAACCACTCCAGCAACCCTCAGTTTGTTCCTGAGATTAAGAATTCCTCATATCAGTGAGGTCATAGGATACATGTCTTTCTCTGATTGACTTATTTCACTCAGCATAACACCCTCCAGTTCCATCCACATCATTGCAAATGGTAAGATCTCATTCCTTTTGATGGCTGCATAATATTCCATTGTGTATATATACCACTTCTTCTTTATCCATTCATCTGTCGATGGACATCTTGGCTCTTTCCACAGTTTGGCTATTGTGGACATTGCTGCTATAAACATTGGGGTGCACATACCCCTTCGGGTCCCTACATTTGTATCTTTGCGGTAAATACCCAGTAGTGCAATTGCTGGATGGTATGGCAGCTCTATTTTCAACTGTTTGAGGAACCTCCATACTATTTTCCAGAGTGGCTGCACCAGCTTGCATTCCCACTGACAGTGTAGGAGGGTTCCCCTTTCTCCGCATCCCCGCCAACATCTGTCGTTTCCTGACTTGTTAATTTTAGCCATTCTGACTGGTGCAAGGTGGTATCTCCTTCAGGTTTTGATTTGGATTTCCCTGATGCCGAGCCATGTGGAGCACTTTTTCATTGGTCTGTTGGCCATTTGGATGTCTTCTTTGGAAAAATGTCCATTCATGCCTTCTGCCCATTTCTTGATTGGATTATTTGTTCTTTGGGTGTTGAGTTTGATAAGTTCTTTATAGATTTTGGATACTAGCCCTTTATCTGATATGTCATTTGCAAATATTTTCTCCCATTCTGTCGGTTGTCTTTTGGTTTTGTGGACTGTTTCTTTTGCTGTGCAAAAGCTTTTTATCTTGATGAAATCCCAATAGTTCATTTTTGCCCTGGCTTCCCTTGCCTTTGGCGATGTTCCTAGGAAGAAGTTGCTGCGGCTGAGGTCGAAGAGGTTGCTGCCTGTGTTCTCCTTTAGGATTTTGATGGACTCCTGTCTCACGTTTAGGTCTTTCAACCATTTGGAGTCTATTTTTGTGTGTGGCATAAGGAAATGGTCCAGTTTCATTCTTCTGCATGTGGCTGTCCAATTTTCCCAACACCATTTGTTGAAGAGACTTTTTTCCATTGGACATTCTTTCCTGCTTTGTCAAAGATGAGTTGACCATAGAGTTGAGGGTCCATTTCTGGGCTCTCGATTCTGTTTCATTGATCGATGTGTCTGTTTTTGTGCCAGTACCATACTGTCTTGATGATGACAGCTTTGTAATAGAGCTGGAAGTCCGGAATTGTGATGCCGCCAGCTTTGCTTTTCTTTTTCAATATTCCTCTGGCTATTCGGGGTCTCTTCTGGTTCCATACAAATTTTAGGATTATTTGTTCCATTTCTTTGAAAAAAGTGGATGGTATTTTGATGGGGATTGCATTGCATGTGTAGATTGCTCTAGGTAGCATTGACATCTTCACAATGTTGGTTCTCCCAATCCATGAGCATGGAACGTTTTTCCATTTCTTTGTGTCTTCAATTTCTTTCCTGAGTATTTTATAGTTTTCTGAGTACAGATCCTTTGCCTCTTTGGTTAAATTTATTCCTAGGTATCTTATGGTTTTGGGTGCAATTGTGAATGGGATCGACTCCTTGATTTGTCTCTCTTCTGCCTTGTTGTTGGTGTATAGGAATGCCACTGATTTCTGTGCATTGATTTTATAGCCTGCTACTTTCCTGAATTCCTGTATGAGTTCTAGCAGTTTTGGGGTGGAGTCTTTTGGGTTTTCCACATACAGTATCATATCATCTGCAAAGAGTGAGAGTTTGACTTCCTCTTTGCCGATTTGGATGCCTTTGATTTCTTTTTGTTGTCTGATTGCTGTGGCTAGGACTTCCAATACTATGTTGAATAGCAGTGGTGAGAGTGGACATCCCTGCCGCGTTCCTGACCTTAGGGAAAAAGCTCTCAGCTTTTCCCCATTGAGAATGATATTCGCTGTAGGTTTTTCGTAGATGGCTTTTATGATATTGAGGTATGTACCCTCTATCCCTATACTCTGAAGAGTTTTGATCAAGAAAGGATGCTGTACTTTGTCAAATGCTTTTTCTGCATCTATTGAGAGGATCATATGATTCTTGTTCTTTCTTTTGTATTAATGTATTGTATCACGTTGATTGATTTGCGGATGTTGAACCAGCCTTGCAGCCCAGGGATAAATCCCACTTGGTCGTGGTGAATAATACTTTTAATGTACTGTTGGATCCTATTGGCTAGTATTTTGGTGAGAATTTTTGTATCCATGTTCATCAAGGATATTGGTCTGTAATTCTCCTTTTTGATGGGGTCTTTGTCTGGTTTTGGGATCAAGGTAATGGTGGCCTCATAAAATGAATTTGGAAGTTTTCCTTCCATTTCTATTTTTTGGAACAGTTTCAGGAGAATAGGTATTAATTCTTCTTTAAATGTCTGATAGAATTCCCCTGGGAAGCCGTCTGGCCCTGGGCTTTTGTTTCTTGGGAGATTTTTGATGACTGTTTCAATTTCCTTAGTGGTTATCGGTCTGTTCAGGTTTTCCATTTCTTCCTGGTTCAATTTTGGTAGTTGATACATCTCTAGGAATGCACCCATTTCTTCCAGGTTATCTAATTTGCTGGCATAGAGTTGCTCATAATATGTTCTTATAATTGTTTGTATTTCTTTGGTGTTGGTTGTGATCTCTCCTCTTTCATTCATGATTTTGTTGATTTGGGTCCTTTCTCTTTTCTTTTTGATCAGTCTGGCCAGGGGTTTATCAATCTTGTGAATTCTTTCAAAGAACCAGCTCCTAGTTTCGTTGATCTGTTCTACTGTTCTTTTGGTTTCTAGTTCATTGGTTTCTGCTCTGATCTTTATGATTTCTCTTCTCCTGCTGGGTTTAGGCTTCATTTGCTGTTCTTTCTCCAGCTCCTTTAGGTGTAGGGTTAGGTTGTGTATTTGAGACCTTTCTTGTTTCTTGAGAAAGGCTTGTATTGCTATATACTTTCCTCT
>NW_027397065.1:85524823-85539920 GCF_003265705.2 Callorhinus ursinus | reverse complement strand
CAAATTGGATTTTAAACCAAAGACTGTAATAAAAGATGAGGAAGGACACTATATCATACTTAAAGGGTCTATCCAACAAGAAGATCTAACACTGTAAGTATTTATGCCCCTAACATGGGAGCAGCCAATTATATAAACCAATTAATAATAAAATTAAAGAAACACATTGATAATAATACAGTAATAGTAGGGGACTGTAACACCCCACTAAATGCAATGGACAGAGCATCTAAGCAGAAGATCAACAAAGAAACAAGGGCTTTGAATGACACACTGAACCAGTTGGACTTCACAGACACATTCAGAACATCCAATCCTAAGTAACAGAATACACATTCTTCTCAAGTGCACATGGAACATTCTCCAGAAGAGATCACATACTGGGTCACAAATCAGGTCTCAGCTGGTACCAAAAGACTGGGATCATTCCCAGGGCGCCTGGGTGGCTCAGTCTATTAAACGTCTGCCTTTGGCTAAGGTCATGATCCCTGGGTCCTGGGATCAAGCCCCACATTGGGCTCCCTGCTCTGTGGGGAGTCTGCTTCTCCCTCATTCTCTGCCACAATCTCTAGTCTGAACATAGAAGATCCAGAATATTGGGTGGAGTTTATACTTGGTCCTGTATGTCATGGGGGCCACTGAAAACTTTTTAAAAGGCAGTGTACATGATAAATGGGTTATTTTAGTGAGTAAATTTTCCTGTGGTAAGAATGAATTGGATGGGAGAAAGAGAGAAAGCAGGCCAATCGTGGGAAAGCAATTTCAATTATGCAAGCATGCAGTGATGTAGGTGTAGACCACAATGAGCCAGTGAGACTGGAAATCAAATTGTTCTATTCGTTTTCTGGAGAATAAAAGAAGAGTACAACTAGCCTAGAAAAATAGCTTTGGCAGGTGCCTCATATAATAGATCGTCCTTCACTTATTTCATCAGTGGTTTTTTATTTGCTTTAACTGACCACTGAATAATTGCCAACCTATTTTTCATCCTCCCAAGTCCAACCTAGCAGACCTGAACTGAATGAAAGGACTTCAGAATTGGTGGACCCACTGGACTGTAAGATTTCATTCCTGCAAAACTTCCAATGCTACTTGGCATTACCACTGTCTCCCAGGTATCACCAGCAATGTATGCCAAGACATCACAGCTGACCCCTGGGGTACCCCCAACATAGTTGATTAGCTCTTACATTTGGTATGTCATTGAATACCATGCTCTACTCTTTAGACTTACCAAGGATCTGTGAGGTTGTAAGATTTCTATCAAGAATTTCTTTTTTTTTTTTTTAAGATTTTACTTATTTATTTGTCAGAGAAAGAGAGAGAGAGCACAAGCAGGGGAAGTGGCAGGCAGAAGGAGAAGCAGGTTACACACTGAGCAAAGAGCCCAATGCAGGACTCGATCCCAGGACCCCAGGATCATGACCTGAGCCAAAGGCAGACGCTTAACCAACTGAGCCACCCAGGTGTCCCTCTGTTATGAATTTCTTAATCATAAATTTATTATGTAACTGGATGCTACCTAAGCATATATGAACCAAGTATAGCAACTGCTGTCCTAGGGGTATGTACTGGACATGTTACTGCCTAACATGTTACTGCTTGGCTGGCCAGAAACCAATATGATGCTTTTGTATAAAACTGCAACTTCTGGTTTCTAATCCAACATGTAAGGAGCTTGTAAGCCACCACCCCATTCCAACAACAAGTAAAAAGCTGAACAAAAAAATCAACCACATGCAGGGCCATTAGACACACCTTAACCACTTTAAAAGAGTGGAAATTACACAGTGCCTTCTCTCAAACCACGATAGAATTAAACTAGAAGTCACTAATAAACAGCTGGAAAATCTTCAAACACTGGAGATGAAACAACACACTTCTAAACAGCACATGGGTTAAAGAAGACATGGCAAGAGAAATTTTTAAATATTTTGAAAATTAAAATACAACTTATCAAAATCAGTGGGATTTAGTGAAAGCAGTGCCTAGAGGGAAATTTGTAGCATTGAAGGTATATATTCGTAAAGAAGAGAGACCGAAAATAGATCATCTAAGCTTTTACCTTAGGAAAACAAAAAAAGAAGAGCAAAGTAAATCCAGGTAAGCAAAAGAAAAGAAATAATAAAAATCAGAGCAGAAATCAATAAAATTGAAAACAGCAAATCGATAAAGAAAGGTAATTAAACCAAAAGCTAGTTCTGTGAAAAGGTCCAGAAAAATCAATAATTCTCTAGCCAGCCTAAGAAAAAAATAGAGAAGACACAAATTACTAATATCAGAAACAAAAGAGGGAATAATACTACAGACCACATGGACATTAAAAGGATAACAAAGGGATACTATGAACAACTGTGCCCACAGATTTGATAACCTACATGAAATGCACCAATTTCTTGAAAGACACAATCTGCCAAAACTCACACAAGGAAAATTTGACAAATCGAAAAGGCCTGTATCTATTACAGAAATTGAATCAATAATTAAATAACCTTCCAAACAGAAAGTACCAGGCTCAGATAAGTTCACTGGTGAGTTCTACCCATTTAGGAGAGAAATTGTATTAATCCTCGCCAATCTCTTTCAGAACATAGAAAAAGATAGAAGCCTCTTAACTCCTTCGATGAAGACAGCATTACCTTATACCAAAACTGACAAAGATGTAATAAAAAAAAAGACAACTAAAGACCAGATCTCTCATGAACATAGATGCAAAAATCCTCAACAAAATATGAGCAAATTAAATTCAACAATTCATAAAAAGAATTATAGACCATGACAAAGTGGGATTTATCCCAAGTATACAAGCCTGGCTTAACTTTTGAAAATCAATTCATATAATCCATCACATCAATAGGCTAAAGAACAACAATCACATAATTTTATCAATACATGCAGAAAAAGGATTTGACAAAATCCAACACCCATTCATGATAAGAACTTCAGAATACTGGGAATGGAGGGCAAATTCCTCGACTGAAAAAATTACATCTATAAAAAAAAAACCTACAGCTAACGTCAGACTTAATAGTGAGAAACATTTTCCCACAAGATCATGAACGGGCAAGGATATCCTCTCACACCACTCCTTTTCAGAAGCATATGCAAGTCCTAGCTAATGCAATTGGACAAAAAAGGAGCTTTGGGGGAAGGAAGAAATAAAACTGTCTTTGTTTGCAGATGACATGACATGAGTGTACAAGATCTACATGAAGAAAGTCATAAAACTGACAAAAAGAAATCAAAGAAGAACTAAACAAATGGGCAAATTTTCCATATTCATTAATAGGAAAACTCAATATTGTAAAGATGTCACTTTTTCCCAACTTGATCTATAGATTCAATGTGATCCCCACAAAAATCCCAGCAATTTGTTCTGTAGACATTGACAAACTTCTTCTAAAGTTTCCATGAAGAGTGGAAAGACTCAGAATAGTCAACACAATATTGATGGAGAGCAAGGTCAGAGGAGTGACAATATCCAAATTTAAGAATCTCTATAAAGCTACAGTAATCAAGACAGTGTTGCTGGCAAAATAGGCAGATCAATAGAACAGAAGAGAGAGATCAAAAATAGACCCATATAAATATAGTCGATTAATCTTTGACAAAAGAGCAGAGGCAGTATAATGGAGAACAGATGGTCTTTTCAACAAACGGTGCTGCAACAACTGGAAAACCACATGCGAAAAAAAAAATGAGTCTAGACGTAGACGTTACACTCTTCACAAAAATTAAGTCAGAATTAATCATAGATCTAAATATAAAATGCAAACCTATAACATTCCAAGGGGATAACAAGACAAAATCTAGATGACCTTGGGCATAGTGATGACTTTTTAGATAGAACACCAAAGGCCCAATCCATGAAAGAATGAATTAATAAGCTGGACTTCGTCAAAATTAAATTTAAAAAAACTTCAGGGTGCCTGAGTGGCTCAGCCAGTTGAGCATATGACTCTTGGTTTTGGCTCAGGTCACGTTCTCAGGATCATGGGATTGAGCCCTGCGTCTGCTCCACTCTCAGCTGGGAGTCTGCTTGAGATTCTCCCTCTCCCTCTGTCCCTCCACTCCATGCTTGTGCTCTCTCTCTCTCTCTCTTTCTCTCAAATAAATACATAAATCTTTTTTTAAAAATTTAAAAAAAAAAACTTCTTCATTGCAAAAGCCACAGTCAAGAGAATGAGAAGAAAAAGCCATAGACTGAGAAAATATTTGCAAAAGACAATCTGATAAAGAACAGTTATTCAAAATATACAAATGACTCTTAAAACTCAACAGTAAGAAAATGAACAACCAGATTTATAAATGGGCAAAAATCCTGGGCACCTCACCAAAGATATACAGATTGCAAACAAGCATATGAGAAGATGCTCCACATCATATGTCTTTAAGGAAGTGAAAATTAAAACAATAATGAGATATGACTACACCTATTAGAATGTCCAGAATCCAGAATACTGACACCTCCAAATGCTGGTGATGAGGTGTAGCAACAAGAACTCTCATTCACTGCTGGTGGAGATGCAAAATGGTACAGCCACTTTGGAAGAAGTTTGACAGTTTCTTACAAAAGTAAACATACTTTTATCATATAATCTAGCAACCCCACACTCTTTGGTATTTACCCAAATGAGCTGACAACTTATATCCACACTTAGGTGCACATGGATATTTATAGCATCTTTATTCATAACTGCCAAAACTTGGAAGCAAATGGCAATCAAGATGTCTTCAGTAAGTGAACTCATAAAGAAACTATAGTACATCCAGACAATGGAATATTAATCAGCACTAAAAAGAAATGAACTATTAAGCCATGAAAAGACATGGAGGAGACTTAAATGCATACTACTAAGTGAAAGAAGCCAATCTGAGAAGGCAACATACTGTATGATTCCAACCCTGTGACATCCTGAAAGAGGCAAAACTATGGAGGCAGTAAAAAGATCAGTGTTTTCTAGGGGTTGGGGGGGCAGATAAAGATGCCTAAGAGAAGCACAGAAGATTTTTAAAGCAGTAAAAATACTCCATATGATACTATAATGGTAAATGCAGGTCATTCATTATACATTTGTCAAAACCATAGAATGTATGATGCCAAGAGTTAACCCTAATGCAAACTCTGAACTTTGAGTGATAGTGATGTGTCACATAGTTTATCAGTTGTTACAAATGTATCACTCTGGTGTGGGATGTTGATGGTAGGGGAGGCTGTACATGTGTAGGGGCAAGGGGCATATGGGAACTCCTTATTTTCTGCTCAGTTTTGCTGCAAACCTAAAATTTCTCTAAGAATTAGTCTATTTCTCTAAGAATTTCAAGTCTGCTTGAAAAAATGAACTGTGACAGAGTGAAGTTAGAACCTTCAGTAGGTGCTTGAGCTAACAGCTGAGCTACTGGTACTAAGTAGCTATACAGAACCAAGTTCATGACAAAAAAAAAAATAGAAGATGCTGAAAACAGAGATTTCAGCATAACAGATCACCACAGATTCAGTGGCTTAAAACAGTCCACATTTATTATCTCACATAAGGGGAGGGCATTACACAAGAACATGAACACAAAGAGGCAGGGATCAAATGGGCCACAGTGGACTCTAGCCACCAGGGAAGCCGTGATGGACAGAATCTGAGAGGAGAGAAAACACAGACCCGAGAGATGGGGACGGGAGGGGGTGACTGGACCTTCTTCCTGAGTCTTCAGTTCCCCCTCCAGGCTCAGCCAACCCCAGGGTATTTCCTTCCTTGGGTTTCACAAGATTTTCCCTGAGAATTTCAATAAAGCAAAGGAAAGCCCAACATCATTCTTTCTGATGAGGCAGAGTGGGTTTCTGTTTCTTAGAACCCAAAGAGCCATAACTGGAACTGACTGAAACCTTCCTGTTGTAGGACAAGTTTCCTGGTCTTTTTTGAAGTTAACTAGACAGTATTTATTCCTCATATAGGAGATGTCATACAGTAAATAGTTTGGATTTTGGTTCTACAACTTCCAGGTGATGCAAACGTGAGCACTTCATGTATAGTCTAAGCTTTGGCAGTTTTTTTTTCCTGTAAAATTAGAATTAAATGTTTGCCTCGCTGTAGATATACTTTTTCAAATGACATGAGAACTGGCACGTGCTATAAATGTGTACTTGCTTATTTAATTCCACTTTTTTCCATTTTTTTAAATTTTCTTCCTTTCTTTCTTCCTCTCCATATAATATTATATTCGTTTTCCAAGGCTGCTGTAACTAAGTACCACGGTCTTGGTGGCTTAACAGAAATTTATTGTCTTACAGATATGGAAGCTGGAAAGTCCAAGATGAAGGTGTTGGCAGGGTTGCTTCATCCTGAGGGCTGTGAAAGAAAATCTGTTCCAGGTCTCTCTCGTTGGCTCATCTTCAAGTTCATATGGTCATTCAGATGGCTTTCTTCATGCTCACATGGCATTCTCCCTGTATGTGTCTGTGTCCAAATTTCCCTTCTTATAAGAACACCAGTCATGTTGTTGACCTCCTGTTAATGTAACCAATTATATCTGCAGTGACCTTACTTCTAAATGACCTCATATTCTAAGGTACTGGACATCAGAACTTCAACATACCCATTTTTCAATTCACTGACAATTATGACACAATTCAATCCATAATAAATATATAAAACATATAGAATATGTGGATCATCCTCCTAATTCAGCTATTCAATTTGCAAATATGAGGGTCTTCTCTTTTAAGGTTTAAATACACAGCTCTATAAACACTTCTCAAGGGTGACAGCAACTATTGGCTAACGTTTTCTGAGGCTTGTTTTGTGTATATAGGACCTTCTGGAGTACTCTTTACCTGGTCACTTTTCCAGAGGATCAACAGTGAACTCTAGCATCTCTGACAGCATTTCTTAGGCCGCTTGTAGTTGCACTCAGGTGGATGTATTCTATCAGACATTATTCTTCCAAGCTACTGAGCCCCAGAGGAGGACACCTGGGGAAACTGGGGGAAAAAGCTTCCATAGAATCCATATCGCAAGGAACTGCAGTAGCCTGTTATGTAGTGGTCCCATGATCCTAAATTAGCTCAGATTCTGGTCTGGGTTCAAGAGCTGGATCAGGGCCTTCCCATAATTCTGCACCTGCTCTTCCAGCTCAAAGACCAGAAACATAGCAAAGGTGAATGGCCAAAACATAGGGACCCAGAGAATGCAAGGTCTGAAAGAAGGCCACTGAGGAAGAGCAACATTGGGGAAGATCACTGTCTCTGAAGACCAAACCACAGGAGACATTTCCAAGAAAGGTGAGGATCGTGGCTTCTGTCCATGACACTTCTTCTTCTTTGGTTTTGTATTTTAGAAATTTATCCTTTAGTTTTGATGACTTGGTCCAGGCCAAGATTGCACTGTGATTTCCATTCTCCAACATAATTCTGTTTCCTGATCTCAGTTGGAGAATCAAATAGCATATTAATATAATGCATTACACAAGATTTCACCTAGAGCATGCAATAAAAGCTGTTTTCCAACCTTTCAGCCTGAGCTCAGGTAAAGTGAATCTAATGTAATATGTCATTAATAAAAGTTGGTCTATGTACCAAGAGTTATTTGGGGATGAAGATTAGGGGGGAAAGTTTGAAGGATAATTTAAAGGTCACTTTGATTTAAGATGAGTTCATGTTTAGCAACACAATCTCACTGCATTTACTATACATCTCTGTGATGAATGCAAGGCAGGAAAACCAACCTTTATATTTTCTATCTATAATTAATGAGTGGCTTCCAGCAAGGTTGGGGAGAAGAGAGAATTGTGATTACAGGAGACCAGCTCACTTGAGTGCTGTCAAGTCTCCTAGAGGCCACTTTAAACCAGCCTGGGTGTCAGCATTCTCACTTTTGCATTATGGGGTTTTACAGTCTTTAATTTTTTTTTTTTTTTTTAGCCATGATAGCATGAAACTTGATTAGGAAGAAGACAGAAGAGACTAATGATATTATGGTTTAAATTATTAAAGCCAATTACAGAGCATGAAGGCCACCACTCACAGAAGTGTGGGGTTTCCAAGGAAGTATTGGGGGTAGGAGGTTGCCAGCATCATCCCCATGCCTTTCTCTGACTCCTCAGAGCAAGATCCCCCAGTGGTCTCTTCCCACAAACCAAGTCCACCCCAGTGGGGCAGCCGCCGTGGAAAATTCCAAGGAGGAGTCTTAGCCTTACTGGACATCCAGATTGCAGCCTTGCCTCCTATCCGATGAAGCCCAAGATCTGAGAGCTTCTGACTCCCAGTCCTCTTTCTTCATCCTTCTTGATCACTCAAGAGTGGCTTCCAGGGGACTGAAGAGATCTGCAGTTCCACCCAAGCTTAGTGGGGAGAATGCCATGCTGTATGGGAAGCGGGAGGTCGTCCATACTGCATGTCTTCCATCCCTACCATGACACTCTACTTCCTGAGTCTGGCTCACCTGGAGGCGACACCAAGCCTCCTGACAAAAAGAGTCCTATTCCTAAACCTCCAACCACAGACATGGGCCTGATTCGGAAAGCGGAGGCTACCCAGGACTGCAACTCCGCCTGCGAGCATTGCCCACCACATTGACTTTGCTACTTGTCCTGTGCTGCCTGCTGGAATGAACCCTGTTGCTTCCTTTGACCCACATCCCCGGGAAAAGATGTGTCTTCCCCATTCCTGGTCTCTCCTTCACACTGGCCATCACATAATCTGCACAGGCCAATCCTTTAATAGAAGAATCCAAACAAACACAGGTTCTTTCATCTGGGGTATGTTGTTTCCAGCACGGTGGTCAGGGGTTGTCCACCCTGACTATGTACCTGAACATTTTTTTTTATTGTTGATGCCTAACCCCACCTCCTGTAGGTTATGATGTAATTGGTCTTGGTGGGACCGGAGCATTGGCATTTTTGCTGTGAAGTGCAGCCGTGGGTGAGAACAAGGGAGTAGGGAATTAACCAGTCCAGCTCTTTCCAATCCTCCGGTCCCACATGAGCCCTGTGTTAGAAGGGCCCTTTCCAGTATCCCTCTGGTTTGTGTTCACTAGATCTCTTGCTCCTAAATGATAAACTTACATGTTTAAGGGTACATCCCTCCTGTTCCCCACACCTACTCCCCAAAGTAAAGCAACACAATGATGGGGGAGAAAAAATATGAAGAATAAAGAAAGGACAGTGCTCCCTACTGAAATAACTGACCAGATGACTAGAGCGATCAGAGTGAGCAAACCAATGTTTCAGGTCTAGCCTTATGCCGGGAAAACTACAGTAAGAAATTCACAAAGTTCGGAAAGGGGTCTTGTGAGGCCATTTTGTCCATGGCTGTCCTGCACAGATGAAGATAAACCTAACTTTGCTCACTCCCAGAGGAAGACCCCGCAAGAAATTCCATCTAAGTGGCTCCAGAGTATAGCACTGCTGCTACCCAGAAATTCCTCCACTTGAGACCCTCTCCACAGGCTGTGGTGCTGTTTCCTGCTGAGACAGAAAGAGAGGAGCCCTAAAGCCCAATCACTTCACAGCAAACAGCAATACACCTCCAGGTAGACAAAACTGTATTTTACTTCTGTTCCTTCATATTCATAAAATACTGCCATTTTAAAAAGTTTGTTCCATTACAATGCACCATTTCAAGGCTTTATGTTAGAAAATGGCATGAGCTAATACAACATCTGATATTATAAATAACACTGAGAAACAACCAAAAACAAACAAAACACAAAGAACAAAGAAATGATAGTCCAGTCCAAAGATTCCAGACTTCTAACATATTAATCTTTTAGTTTCCATTAGTGATATATATATGTATATATGTATATATATACATATATATATATCGGGTAGGGGGGCAGGAAGAAAGAGTGATTTGGCCTTTATTAAAATTAAAAGAAACCCCAATGTTGATTTCCTGGTTTTGATACTGTACTAGAGTAATGTGGGATGTTACCATTAGGGGAAACTGGGTGAAGGGTACATAGGACCTCCCTGTACATTTTTTACCAACTTTCTGTGAACCCATAATTATTCTAAAACTAAAAGTTTAAGATAGATACCAGAAAAGAAAGATACTCTCCCCACAAAAGAAATGAAGTTGGGGGGGCACCGGGGTTAAGTGTTGGACTTGATTTCAGTTCAGGTCATGACCTCAGGGTCGTGACATTGAGCCCCGTGTTAGGCTCCATACTCAGTACATAGTCTACTTGGGATTCTTTCTCTCTCCCTCTCCCTCTGCCCCTCCCCTGCTCTCTCTGTCTCTCAAATAAATAAATAAAATCTTAAAAAAAGAAAAAGAAAAAGAAATGAAGTGGCACTGTGGAAGGGAAGAAGCCTGTGAACTATGGGAGAACCATGTGGATCATCACAAGGAGTAGAGAGAAGGAGGAAGAATAATTGTTAACAATAGTAGTTGTTATAATTGTAACAGTAGTCATACTAGCGGTGATAGTAACTGTTGTAGTAGTTGTAATTGTAGTAATAATAGTAATTTTAGTAGTAGCAGTACCTGTAGTCATTGTCATTGTAATTGTAATAGCGTAGAAATTGAGTGGCAAGTATAGTAGTATAGTAATTGGTATAGTAGTAGTAATAATTGTAGCAGTGGTAGTAGTAATAGTAGTAGCAGTAATTTTAGTAGTAATAGTAATTGTAGCCATCATCATAGTAATGGTAGCAGCAGTAATAGTAGCAATTATAGTAGTAGTATTAATTGTAGCAATAGTGGTAATTATAGAAGCAGTTGTAGTGGTAATTGTAGTTGTAGCAGTAGCAGTAGTAGTCGTAGTAGTAATAGTCATTTCAGCAGTAGTAGCTGTAGTAGGTGATAGCAGTAATAGTAGGCAGTAGTAGTAGTAATAGTAGTAGTAATAGTAGACAGTAGTTGTAATAGTGGGCAGCAGTAGTAATAATAGTGGGCAGAAGTGGTACTAATAGTAGGCAGTAGTAGTAGTAGGCAGTAGTAGTAGTAATAGTGGGCAGCAGTAGTAGTAATAGTGGGCAGCAGTAGTAATAATAGTGGGCAGAAGTGGTAGTAATAGTAGGCAGTAGTAGTAGCAGTAGTAGTAATAGTAGTAATAGTAGACATTGATAGTAACAGTGGGCAATAGTAGTAGTAACAATGGGCAGCAGTAGTGGTAATAGTAGGCAATAGTAATAGTAGACAGTAATAGTAATAATGGGCAGCAGTAGTAGTGATAAGTGGGCAGCAGTAGTAGTAATAGTAGGCAATAGTAATAGTAGACATTGGTAGTAATAGTGGGCAGCAGCAGTAGTAATAGTGGGCAATAGTAATAGTAGACATTGGTAGTAATAGTGGGCAGCAGTAGTAGTAATAGTGGGCAGCAGTAGTAGTAGGCAGAAGTAGTAGTAATAATAGTGGGCAGAAGTGGTAGTAATAGTAAGCAGTAGTAATAGTAGGCAGTTGTAGTAGTTCATAGGAAATATTTGCGTTCCACATCAGGGGGGCACAGGGAAGAAGGAATCATGTAAGGGGGCGGGGAGAAAGTTCACTTAAATTTAAGTCTATGTTGGATCTGTCTCTTGTGATTTTAATAAGAGGAAGTAAGAAGCTTCCCAAAATAATTCAATCCCAAACTATATATTTCCTACTCAACTTCCCAGGAATGCAATCTTCGATTTGAAAGCATGTGAAGGGCTCAAAGCATGTGAAATAGTACATTGTTCATTAAATGTATAGAATATGTTTATTCTAGAATATGGAATTTGTTTATTGAATTTACAAACTAACTTGTTCCACACTGTGTAAGTCATGCCAGCTCTTCTAGTATTTGGAAAGCCCCAGACTCTCTGGGACGTCCCTTTCTCCTTACAGGCCAGCTTGAAAAAGAAGGACTCTGGCAGATTCAAGACCAAACACAACTCAAAGTTTGTTACTTTACGAAGCATCTCTCCCACTGCCAATCCACGTGAGAGGCAGGGTGATGGGGCTGCAGATGGAGTATGACAAAGATTCTGGAATGCTTACGATGTAAAGCACATGCCATATGCCACGACTCTAGTCACGGAGGACTCAGCAGTGAACAAGACAGTCATGGCCTTACCCATTCTCAAAGAAAGAATGACACTAAGCACAAAACTCAACAAACAAGACAATTTCAGATAAAGGTGAACAAACTATGGTTTGCAAGGGTCGTGGGGTTAGGGAAGCTCCCCCCACAGAGTGACATTTGAGCTTAAGCCCAAAAAAAAGCAAGAGCAAGCCAAGGGGAAGAAGCGCCCAGAATAAGGAAAATAGAAGCCCTAACGTGAACAGCAATTTGGCCTTTGTGATAAACGGAAGTGGCTGGGAGGACAACAGTAGACGAACTCGAAGAGGAAGGTCAGAGTCAGACGGGATTAATATATTTGGATGGATTAGGCATGGGGATGTGGGGAGCGGGCCGCAGTGAGAATGGTGTCTAGACTTCTGTTTTGGGCCACGAGATGGAGAAGATACCACCAAGTGGGGCTGAAGAAGAGACCCTGAGTCTAGCACAGGACTTTTCAAGTACAAGGCATGGCTGAGACACTCTTATGGTCTCGGGTCTCTGACCTGTGAGCCTGGGTAGCTCGGGGTCCCAGCTACCCAGATCCCACCCTGCAGCCCCTCCCCCTCTAGGTCCTGGCCAGCTCCCCAGGGGCACCATCTCCAGGCAGATACGTGCTCCTTGGCCGTCAGCACCCGCAGACCAGGCTCTGCTCTGCTCCTTCCGCCCTCAGCCAGGGCGAATCAGCACTCCTCTGTGTGTGTCTTCAATTCTTATGTTGGTGTCTATTCTTATTCCTATTGCTGCCGTAACAAATTGCCACAAACATGGTGGCTTAAGACAACACAAATTCATTTTCTTGTAGTTCTATCCAAACCACACTGGGCTAAAATCAAGGTGATGGCGGGGCCCCCTTCCTTCTGGTTTTCTTGCTTTTTGAGAGGCCTTTCGAGCTTCGAGAGACTGCCCAGATTCCCACTAGGTGTTGGCTCTCACTCCGTGAGAGACCAGGAACTGGGCACCACTGCCCGCAATACCACCCTGGGGTCTGGGCAAGGCCCAGGCTCAGAAATCACTTCCAGGGAAGAGATGAGAGTCAGTGTTTAAGAATAAGAGTCACCTAAGTCCTGCCCTGGCCTGGCAGCACCGAGGTGTGGTGGTGGGCAGGCTCTCCTGAGAATTCTCGGACCTTTACTGCTATCTCTACCTGGGGGCCATTTGTCTCTCTTTTTTTAAATATTTCATTTATTTGAGAGAGAGAGCGAGCACAAGCAGGGGGAGCTGCAGGCAGAGGGAGAAGCAGACTCCCCGCTGAGCAGGGAGCCTGACGCGTATCTCGATCCCAGGACCCTGAGATCATGACCTCAGCAGAAGACAGATGCTTAACCAACTGAGCCACCCAGGCACCACCCTCCCTTTGCCTCTTTAATGTAAGCTGTGCCTCCTTGTCCACCATGCAAGCTCTGAGTAGCCACCATCTTTCAGGGGAGAGCACCACAGGGGAAAGGTAGATGGGCATCACGTTAAGTTCAGGACCTCCAGCCCAAATGTGCCTCTACTTCCCCAGAGCATGCTAACCGGCTCTACCACATGCCCCTTCCATGACCACAGTTTCTAACCTATATTCTTCTCAATCATCCTTCCCACAGCAGCCCACCATCCACCTCCCTCTAGATAAGGTCCAAAAATGGAACTTGCCTCCCCCTCAGGTTAGGATGAGTAACATTTTCAATCATAACACATTTCAGTCAAAAGGGAAATAACCTTACAGAGTCTCCAAGGAGGGCAAGAGGGCAAGGGGAAAGCATATTCTCACAACTTAGAGGATCTATCTTTTTTAAAAGAAAGTTGTCAATGAGAAAATGGGACTTCTTTTGAGTCACTAAAATGTTAACATCTGTGTGTATGTAAAGGGAGACAGATTCCTAATCATCTCTCACATCTGCAAAATGCTTTTGAGTTTAGAGTATATTCTAAGTCTGAGCCCCCCACCACCACCCATAGAGACAGCACCAAGGCTGACCCCTAAAATGTCCTATTTGCAGCAGCTGAGTCAGAGGGCTTTGGGGGCCTGAAGCCTAGGAGGATGGCAGTGGTCTGTCACAGGAAAACCATCACATAGGTGTCACTGAGCCTTTCCTGCAAGATGTGCAAGAATCAGCTGGAAGGAGATAGCAGAGACTTTATCAGGCTCACACGAGACACTTTGTGAACAGTTCTTGACCGGTTTCTGTAGGTGGCAGGTCTAGTGTGAGACTTGCTTCCACTACAAACTAAGTAGGGAAGTTTGGGGGCATAACTAACCCTCCACCACCTCTAACTGTTGACCAGATACCTTTATCCAGGGAAGAACACCTTGGCGCTATGTGTGATGCAGCAAACTCAGGGCAACTCTGAATAGCAAAATTTAGTAAATGCCACTATGTGCTAAGGCAGGGGGGTCTGCAGATGGATCACAGGACCAACCTCCCCTTCGGAAGCAGGAACCCTCTCCTGGAGTTTAATGGTTACATAGCCTCGCAGAGCTGGGCAGGACACGCGGTAGGACCTGGACAAACACTAATGCCACCATTTCCAAGAGGTGCTAGTGAGAATTCGTCTGGCTGCCACACACTATTGAGGACCCAGGAGAGGCCCCAGGCATGCCCTGTCCATGGATGATGCCCAGAGTCAATCCCTGGTCTCCAGGCCTTGGGCTGTCTTACTCGGATGAAAATCCTAGAGGAAGACCATTGTTAAAGGCAGTGCACACCTTGGGCTCTCTGCAGGCCTTGAGGCCCCGACAATCACAATTACAGACCTCCAAGATTTGCAAAGTAAGAACATGCACAGGCCCGCAGGAGGAAAAATGCCATAATCTCATAAAAGGAGGGGACACATGGGCTTAAATGGAGAGAGGACCCGTGAACATACATAGAAATAGCAGTGCTCGTGAGATTCAGGAGGAGAATGTACAGAAGCTTACATGGAGAGTGCACACAAGATGGCAAAAAGACCATGTATTCAGGCACACGTGGAAAATTGCACATGGTTCACATGGACACAGCACCCGGGGACTCATGTAGAGAGAAGCACAGGGGCTCATATGAACAGATGCACACAGGCTCCCATGGGAAGATGCACACGGGCTTCCATGG
>NW_027397065.1:85522865-85524813 GCF_003265705.2 Callorhinus ursinus | reverse complement strand
ATGCACACGGGCTTCCATGGGGAGATACACACGGGCTTCCATGGGGAGAGGCACACAGACTCCCATGGGGAGAAGCACATGGGCTCCCGTGGGATGATGCATATGGGCTCCCAGGGGCAGATGCACACCGGCTGCCATGGGGAGATGCACACAACTCCTGGGGACCAAAAATGCCTCTCAACCAACTCCCCCATTTAAGAAAAGAAGAGTGACCCGGGAAGGTCCAAGACTTTTCCCCGCCCACCCTGCCAGCGCAAGTCACATCCAGGACTACAGACCAGGATCATCTGACAAGATGTGATTTTTTTCTTTTGGCCTTCTTTAATCTCAAAAGAAACTAAGACAAAATTTCTCCCAAGACCTTTCCAACCTGGTGTACGAGCAGGACGAGGAGCACCCTGAAGTCAAGTTTTGAAACTTTGAGTGTATTTCTCCAAAGGCCACCTGAGAGCTGACAAAACAGAGGCAGATCTATTTACTCCAGACTGTGATTCGAGAAGAATGACCAGCTCAGAAGCCAAGCACGCACCTCCGCGGGGCTCCAGGGAGTCCTCTCTACCCTTGGCCATGCTTCTCCCTCAGGACACTCAGGAGCGCTCACATCTCCCTGTGGTAGGGAGCCCCGCCCTGGCCACCTTGCTCTCAGCTACTCCTCCTTTGCTTTGCTTACTGGTGTCTAGGCTAAGGGGGATTCTGTTGTTCACACTTTGTTTCTTCACTGTCTCTCTCCCCTCTAGAATGTTAGCAGAAGGAGGGTAGGACGTGACTCCCATGTGCATGGCTCTGATCTCAGTACCTCAAAGAAAACCTGGTACATAGTACATGTTCAGTCAATGCTGCTAGAATAAACTAATGATAAACGAACTCTACACCTAAATGCCTCTGGGGGGTGTTCCCAGGAAACAGTGTTCTTGTATCCCGATAACTCACGACTATTCGTGAAACAGTAATCAGAGAATGACAGACTGACTACTGAGGGATTAAGGAAGAGGAAACAGGCCTTAATTTCCCTTTGAGACCTTGCCACAGGTGAGACATTCCTCTGAGAGCCGCTCCTTCCAAAGTCCATCCGCCCCTCAGGGACGCCCCGCTAAACAAATGCCTTGTCCCTGAGGACCAGGGCGCCACGGGGCAGTCGCGTGCCTTAAGTGTGCAATCGTCATTTTCCATACAGATCCCAAGACTCCTGCCTGGAGCACATTTGTAAATGATTCAGAGGTGATAGAAAATGACATGAAACCACAGTCCTTCATTTTCCTGACAACCTGTCCTAAAAACAAACATAATCTGTTACGGTGGTCTTTGAGATCACTCTGTGCTTGGATGGTTATGTCAACACCAGGGCAATCTGGGATGTATCAGTAACATCGGTCATTCCAAGAAGCCTGCTTTTGCTGGAAGCTACGGTAGTCTTCTACAACGGGTCTTCAGTAAACGCTCCCTGAGTGGCAGGGTTCCTCCCAAAGGGGCCCATAGAGGGGAAGAAAAGCCCCAAGTGAGAAGTCACGGCCAGCTCACCCCCGAAAATGGCCCTGACAAGCTCTTTGTTCCGGTCAGCCTGAGTGAAAGGCATGAAATTGGTTATCTGGGCAGGTCTCATTACCCACGATGTAAAATATATGTTTAACACACTCCATTTTATCAAATTGGCTGCTACAGTCACCTGGAAACCACTGCCCTTGAACATCCAGTAAGCAGTCTGATCATTTCCATGAGTTTTAAATCATGCTGAAGGAGACTAAGCAAATATCCAAACACCCAGCATTTATGGAAGCAGAATACCCATCACATCTTCATGAGACGTAGACGTTGAGATAGGAAATTTCCAACCTTAGCAAATTTAGGCAGTGGTCAGCCTTTGTCTCTGAGTCTGCTGTGTCCTTTTGCACCTCCTCCCCCACACACCACACACACACACACACACACACACACACACACACACACACAC
>NW_027397065.1:85260924-85522855 GCF_003265705.2 Callorhinus ursinus | reverse complement strand
GTGTGTGTGTGTGTGTGTGTGTGTGTGTGTGTGTGTGTGTGGTGAGTACTCTAGAAATGCCCACACCAAAACACACAATGCCAGAAACTGCATTTCTCTGAAAATGAATACCATTAATTTGTAACATCCGGCATGCAAGATTTGGAGGTAAGCACGAGAATTAAGAGGCTGCTTGAGGAATCCGGATGGCCAGGATTCTGTAGTGATCACTTTCTTTCCATCACTGCCAACCTCTGCATGCAGTTATCTAATGGGGAGTTCACAGGGAATAACCCAGAAGCTAGAAGACCATAGGGACCCTCATCACACAAGCATGAAGACGTAAAAACCCACTTGGCAAATGCAAAAGGACAAATGAGATTACCTTTAAAGGGATTATGAAGCCAGCTAGGAAATGCCAAGGCTATTCATACAAGCCGCTTGCTGGCTGTCCTTGCTCACAGAATGTTAACTCCAAATGGTGTTGGCGGGCACTCTCTCCAGATCCTTCAAAACACACAGATTCCTGACACATAGGCATGAGGGTTACATGAAAAATCAATTTACAGTTCTCATGTGAGGCGGCAAAAAACTTCAGGGACTACAACAGTTAACAAAGAGAAATGACAGCTTAAATTTGAATTTGGAGAGCACCTTGCAAATTGCACAGATGTGACATTATTTACATGATAATTTCATGCTTCTCAGCACACAGAGGAAAATAAAACTTGTTAGATGACATAATGGGACCATTAATTCTATTAATGGATTAAAGGTTGCTTCTAGAACCTTTCTGTTGCTTCATCATCTTGATATAATTGGCAATACTACTATATCTGCATTCCATCCCCTACTGCGAAAGGCAAGTCAGAAAGAAAACAAGTTTGCTACCTTGCCTAGAAAAATAATGTTTACTAGTGTCAAAAATGTTGGAGGCACTAAGGTGCATTTACAGTTCCCTCTGAAACAACACGGGGTTGAGCTGCCCAGGTCCACTGAGAAGTGGATTTTTTTCTGATAACGACAGAACAGGGCTGTAAATGTATTTTCTCTTCCTTATGATTTTCTTAATAATATTCTCTTTTCTCTAGCTTATTTTATTGGAAGGACACAGTATATAATACATGTAACATACAAAATATGTGTTAATCGACTGTTCGTGTTATTGGTAAAGCTTCTGGTCAACAGTAGGCGATTAGTAGCTAAGGTTTGAGAGAGTCAAAAGTTACATGTGGATCTTCCACTGCAGGGGGTGGGGGATGTTGTCTGTGCCCCTGATTCCCCTCCCCGCCACACACTGTTCAAGGGTCAGCTGTATCTGGAATAACCTCCAGCCAAAGTATTAAGAAACGTTTTAGGACTGAAGCACTTTCCGCTCATGGAAAGAACAGAATAAAGAGCTTTGTCTACAATACTTATTTCAGCGAGCACCAAAGAAATAAGCATATATCAGCCACAAAACCACTAAGCTTCTTTAACATGATGTTGCTACTGTTTCCTCAAACTGCGCTGAATCAGCTCCATTTCAGTGGCAATGCTTCAGAAGCAAGAAATGATAGATTACAGTTGCGGTGAGCTCCACTTCGAAAGCACAGGAGGAATTCTCCTCTGTCTGCACTCACATTTCATCACTTACTTGCAATTTCTGCAGCGGACTCTCCAAACTGGGAAAGTTGAGGAGGCCGCGGGATAGATTCAGATTCAAGAGATTTGAGCCTCACCCTTCACCCTGAAAAATACTCCATGTTGTCCATCCGTAAATAGAATTATAGCTCCACCAACACACGCCCTGGCGCAAAGTGCCTGCGTGAACTAAAATTAAATGCCTATGAAAAATGGCTCCCCATATATCAGCATCTATTCATTCTGGCCTTCTTTGCCTCTGCCATTTGTCTTGATTTTCATTTAGAGCTGGGCACTCCAGGCACACTCCCTCACAGTCGTGGGTGGGTGTGTACTGTCCTTGTCACCCAGGGAGCTACACGGGGGAAAGAAATTACTTATTGATTGTCTTTTCCGTGGAATGGTGTCTTTGGAATGGTTTCTTGAACCAGGTCAGTAATGCATGCAGCCCCAGGACTGGGAACATAGACGGGACGCCAGCCAGTGTTCTCCTGCTCACCGCTCAGCCCTTCTGGGCACAGGTCCTGCCCAGGATCACCAGCATCCAGCTCTGTTGATAAGACAAAGTATGCACCTCAGAAGTCGGAAGAATGGACAAAAAAGGGCATTCTCTCATCTGAGCAGTGGAAATGGCGTGATGTGAGCTTTGTTCTACTTCTTTATGCTGAAGGAGGTTTGGGATGGCTCATCGAGAATGGAGGCTGCAGCTTGGACAAGCAGGGACAGGGGAAACAGACAGAAGGGTGGAGATGGATCAGGAGCAGACACGTGGAGTGGGCAGGACCTGCGTGCCATAGTAGAAGATAAAGCCGGGTATGGGGGTGGGACCAACAGACAGAGAGTCCTTCATAGCAGGCTGATGGGTTCATGCTTTATCCGGGGGTGGCGAACTTCCTCATGCACCAAATCTGGCCCACCACCTGTTTTTGTAAATCAGCTCTCATGGGATCGTGGTCTCCCACCTAAGACCACAGTGACCCAGCCAATGGCCCAGGTAAACCTGTGTCTGTAGGAATGAAAGCTGCGTATCTGGGGGAAACTGAGTCACACAACAGCTCAATCACATCCAGCCAGCCCCAGGGGCACCCTGTGTCTTTGCTCCACTTGGCCCCATCCCACTGGCACTGTAGGGGATGACCCTGATTCATCTTTCTCATTGTTGTGACAAACCCTCTTCTTGCTACCAAGACTCTCTTTGATCACCAGCTTCTTGCTCAGAACACACTGGAAGTTCAAGATGGTTGGTTGGTGATACTCTTTGAAATGTTTATAAAAAAATCCAGTTTTAACCTCTTTCTCAAAACCGTATTTTATTTTTGTTCAAATGGTCTGCTCTACAGAAGAGATACAGTAATCTCTGAACAAAACAGTTTTTAAAAGTAATCTTTCTGACTACCCTATGCTTCTATATTAAGCTTCTGCTACAGCTTATTGGAGAAGTAAACAAGCATTAATGCAAATCCGGTTATGCTTGGTTGTAGTTAAAGAAGAGAGATAATCAAGGTGACACCAGAAGCTGAAATGAGTCTTGAGCTTTTCTAAAAACAAAATAAAATAAAGAGGTAAACTCAGAAAACTTGTAATTGGGAAATCTCTAAGGACTTTACAGGCAAAGTGTATTAGAGATTTATTTTTCCTCCTGGGCTTTGCTACTTGGGAAACCCAAACTTGTTGATGCAGATGAACAGATGTGTCCTGAGCATCCACGTCGACACCAGCCTTGGCCAGCCTGAGGCCATCACCGATCTGAAATGCAGGTCTGCTACGAGCACTCATTGGGCTTTTATTATGAGATATTGATGGTGAATCACAAAAGAGCATTTTAATCATAATCTCTATAAAACACATTGATAATAAGAAAAATAGCCACCAAACTGCAACTTAGACTTTTATTTATTTTCCAAAGACACTCCAAGGTAATTACACATTTGGCAGGTTAATGTTAAATTCAAATTTAACAAGTAAGTTTAGCTTTTATAACATCATGAACTGACAACTTCTTGTACTCACTGTATGATGATTCACACAGTGTTCAAACCAGTGGGTGCATCCCAATACTGCCTCCTAGTGGTACTGTAGCTTAATTACAGGAACAGTGTTTTTGAAAAACACTTGTTCTTTGAAAAATGAAACACCGGGTGATTACAAACACTGTGACATTAAGCCAAGTAGTCCTGATGTCTGGGGTGACCGAACACCCATCACTACCCTTTGAGACAGCCTACTGTGAGCTCAGTGCTGAACTAAGAAATAAAATTACCACCTAGAAAATGTGGCTTTATTAATATGCAAATTCAGATTAGTAAAACCACGTTATTAAACAGCACTGGGAAAAGAAAGATGTGGTACAATCAGGTGCTGTTAATTCAACCTACACAGCTTTTCCTTTACCTAGAGTGACAATACCAGACTATTGAGACAGCTTGGCATTAAGTGTGCACTGGAAACCACACCCACTTGAGTTCTCAGAAACTGGTTTAAGAAATTGATTGGCCCATTTCCCCCCAATGACCCCTGAGTTTTTCTACCCTGACAACTGTGGTCATGCAAAACCTCCGGAATGCTTCATGCCAAATGTCCGGGCCAAATCCATTTTGGGTACTTCAAGATCCAATTCAAATCCCACCTTCAAAATACCTTCCTTCTCTAAAAAAAAAAAAAAAAAAAAAAAAAAAAAAACCTTCCTTCTCTCTCAAAACTAAAGTGAGCTCTTCTTCTATTAGGTTGGCAATAATGAATCAGAGAGCCCTTTCTACAGTAGCCACCTCTACCCCTTTATGCTTATATCATATTACATCATTTACTCCCTTCACTCACCTGTCACAAGCTGTGATTACCTCACCAAGCTCTGTTTTTGTTTGTTTACTGTTTGGCCCCATAGAATGGATACGTCCTGAGGCCAGGGACCTAGCTGCTCTGCTCACTACTGAATATCTCGCTCCTTGCAGTGTCTAGCAGATGGTAGATGCTGAATAAATATCTGCCAAACGAATAAACATTTAGTGTTGCCGAAGGTATTACAGTCAGTCCTACACTTGCTGGTGAGATGGTACAAATTATTTAGAGGACAATTTAGCAATATGAATCAAACTTCATTGTGCAAATAGAGTAGTAAAATGTAAGATATAACCCAAGGGTTTATCAAGAAAATGGAAATAAATGATGTGAATCAAACAATAATATGCTATGCAGCCATCAAAAATGATGATGTTCATCTATATTTACTGACATGAAAAAAATGTCCATGACATATAAACTAAAACAAACAAACAAACAAACAAACCAGGGTTCACAACACCATGTGTAACAGTTAATTCTATGTGTCAACTGGGCTACAGGGTGCCCAAATATTTGGTCAAACCTTATTTTTCATGTTTCTAAGTCTGTGAGAGTGTTTTTTGTTGTTTTGTTTTATTTCAGATGAGAATAACATTTAAAATCAATAGATCTAAGAAAATGCCGATCACCCTCCCTAACGTGGGTGGGCCTATTCAGTCAGCTAAACCCCTGAATAGCACAAAAAGGCTGAACCACCCCTGGTTAAGAGAAAATTCTTCCCACCTGACTGCCTTCAAATGGAGACATTGACTTATTTTCCTGCCTTCAGACTCAAATTGAAACATCAGCTCTCCCTGGTTTTGAGCCTGCCAGCCTTTGGACTGGAGCTCTCCCACTGGCCCTCCTGGTCCTCAGGTCTTCAGAATCACACTGGAACTAAACCATCAGCCCTCCTGAGTCTCCAGCTTGCCAACTCATCCCACAGAGCTCAAGACCCACCAAACTCCGTAATGCATCAGACAAGCCCTTAGAATAAATCTGATTCTATGATCTATCGATATTGATGTATCTCTCACTAACTCTCTCTCTACAGACAGAGACAGATATAGATGCATCCTACTGGTTCTGTTTCTCCAGCCAAACCTAATACAGCATGGATACTAGAATCTCATGTTGTTAAAATATTACAACTGGGGCGCCTGCGTGGCTCTGTGGGTTAAGCGACTGCCTTCGGCTCAGGTCATGATCCCAGGCTCCTGGGATCGAGTCCCGCATCGGGCTCCCTGCTCAGCAGGAAGTCTGCTTCTCCCTCTGACCCTACCCCCTCTCATGCTCTATCTCATTCTCTCTCTCAAATAAATCTTTAAAAAATAAAAATAAAATAAAATAAAATATTACAACTGGGTAGATTTAGTTGTGGTGGGTTGACTGCAGTGTGTCCCAGTTGAATGTTCATGCCTCCCTGTTTCCATTCTCTTCCAGAATCCCTCTCATGCTGACTCTAGGTATGCTTAGCCACTTAACTTGATTTTTACCAGTGGGACAATAGCAGATATGATAGAAGCAAAGACTTGAAACATATTCGCATGTTGGCCTTTGCCTTTCTGTTGCTCCTGAAACCTGAGGCTGCTGTGTGAACCAGCCCAGGGTCATCTGCAGGAGTAAGGAGAAGCCACTGAAGAAAGGCCCCAGATGTCCCACCTGTGCTGACGGTGAGATCATGTGAGACCGGACCGCACCAGAACTCCCCTGCTGAACCCAGTACAAATGGCCAACCCGAAGAATCGTGAGCTACATAAATGCAAATAACAATAAACAATAAATAAGTAAATGCTTGGTATTTCAAACTACTTAAGTTTGGGGATGGTTTCTTATAAAGCAAACAATAGCTAATAGATTATAATGGAACAAAAAACCTAGAAGTCTATATTCTAAATTGTCAATAGCAGTAATTTCTGCGTAGAGATCATAGATGACTTTCATTTTTACATCCTGTTTATGAGAATGTATTATGTCTATGAGCACAGAAAAAATAAAAACACATTTTCGTTTTGAAAAATTAATTCTTTAAAAGGGATTTTTTCTCTTCTGAGATTTCCTGCAGTAATTATTATTTGTACAACTAATACTCTGCTTAGTCATAAAGTGTTTTGATACCTTGAACTGATCTTCAAGGCTTTCCCTGTTATTTGACTACGGGAGTAGAACGTGCAGTTGTATGTATTAGTGGGTATGCATGTATCTTCCATAGGTACTAAACATAAAACTGGCCTATACCATGGAATCATAGATGATTTCTTTACTTTGATTTGAAATCACTATTTTATATTGACAAGTAAGACAGAGTCTGGAATGGAATACCTTCAAGAGAAAGAGAGTCCCTAGCAACGTCTATGTTTGAAATTAATGAGTTGCCTGAAAAGCCAATACTCATGAGTCTGGTACTGTTGCATCTCCCTCTGCCCAGTGCTAAAAGCAGGGGTTCCTTTGGTTATACCATGACTCCACGCTTCAACTGCCAATTTCGAGTTTAACTCGGATTGATTTAAACAACATATATACATACAAACCAGTAAATTCAACAAATCATGAAAATTTGGAACACAAATTTAAAATTCAGTTACAGAGGTAACCTGGAAAGCGAAGAGTTTTTAATGACAATACAATAAATAACATGGGGGGAAAAGGGGTAAACCAAGAGTCCAAATGTAAAACAGATCATCCTCAACTAACTTTCTGGAATTTCACTTTTAGACAATATGGCAAAGAGACCAAAAGTTATCCACCTTCAACCAAGTTAATAAAGAAATATATAGGGGTGCCTGGGGGCTCAGTCGTTGAGCGTCTGCCTTCGGCTCAGGTCATGGTCCCAGGGTCCTGGGATTGAGTCCCGCATCGGGCTCCCAGCACCACGGGAAGCCTGCTTCCCCCTCTCACACTCCCCCTGCTTGTGTTCCCTCTCTCACTGTGTCTCTCTCTTTCAAATAAATAAATAAAATCTTAAAAAAAAAAAAGAAATATATAGAAAGCAGGCATCATGCAGCTTTCTTTGATTTTCCCAAGACTCCTTGTACACTTTTAAAAGATGATACAGAACAAAATAGATGATACAAGCGAGGCAAGAGGTAGATTAGAAACTGAAGCAAGACCACCACTGCGTTCAGCTGCAAGAGGGTTGCTGGGCTACCTTGGGGAGTGCCCTTACTTACCATAAAGCTAAGTGGCTTCAACAAGGATCGGAACCCCGGGGTTCTAAAATCTGCTGGCAGCACTCAAATGGGAGTGGGAAGAATGAGGAGCTGTGTGACCAGGTTTCAAAGAATTTGGATCATTTAGGTAATTGGGCCAGCAGATGGCAAATGTGGTTCATTTTGCAAGACTGAAATAATTAGTCTGGGAGAGAGAAGCTAATCTAGTAATAATGATCTTCTGTTTAGGTAGCATTATTTTTTACAAAGCACCTTTCACCACGAGGCTCCCACAGCACCTCTATGAGGATCGTGCGTGGTCTGCTAAGATGCTAGCAGAGGCGGAAGAAGCATCGGGGAGAAGTGTAATCTGCCCACTGGGGTTCCAGGTGAGGGAGGAGGGGGCGCACAAGGGAGAAGCAGGAAAACCCCAAAGTGACTGATTCACCAAATAAAGATATCTTTTGGACACTCATCTGAGAGAATTCAACCAGCAGAATATTTGCTGGATTCTGAATGTTGACTCATGAAAGATTAGGGTACTATTTCCTTGGGGTAAGATTTAAAGTATGTATATACCAGATATCAAGGTTTTTCTCTAGATAAAAGTTTAAAGAGATTAGCTTTATCTTATTAAAATGATGAACACACACACACACACACACACACACACACACACACACACACCCCTCAGTTGGCCAAATGAAACTTTTCAATTTTGAGAGTAATTCCCAAGACTGAATAGGTGATTCGGTGAGAAGTGGTCCCAGGGAGAATAGAGAGAGCATTGTTCTTTAAATCCCTCCTTCAGAAGAAAACGTCCCTCCTTTCTTCCCCACCCCTCGCCACTGTAGCCCCCTCCCCCACCCTACTCCCATCCTCCCAGCTCTTGGTCAACAGAGGGTGTTAGATGGAACTGGGAGCAGCACAGCTAGACCTCCGTGCGTTAAGAACCAGTTCTCTAGTCCTACTCATGACCCCTTCACCGGCCACCTCAAGTAAGCAAACATGAGCCTCTGGAACATCTTGACAGCCTGGATTTTCCATCCACCTAAAACACATTGACATCACCTACCACAGAGCAAGTATGGCTTAGCGTGAGTCAGGAGCAAACAGCCTGCTTACACGGCATGTCAAGAGATCAGAAGCGCAGAGAACAGGGACCGTGGAACTTGCCTTGCATGGCTTTCGAGGCACCTGAGTTACAAATTCCAAAAGCTCAGCGGTTAAAAACGCAGTGTCTCTTTCTTATACAACCAGGGCAATTATTTACACTAATCATCTCTCCCGGGGGTAGATGGGAGAGCGTCCAACTGAGTCTACAATCAGATTGCTATTAGAATGAGGGACGGTATCTGGATCTCCAAAAGCATGGGGGGAGTATCGGGCTTGGGGGGGCTGTGATTCTTGTTCCCATCTCCCTGGGGGCCATCCTATTGCTAGAAGGTCAGATCCAAGTCAGACCTCAGCCCACCTCACAGTGAAGTCACCCTGAAAAGAAAAGATTGTGAACTGTTAGTATTAGACTTCGAGCAATCTGGGTCTGTGTCATGCAGATTCCAAGCCCGCATACTATTTACTTTCCCCCCAGCCCTTTCTCAACCACATCAGCCATCATTACATACAATTCCAGACATCATATTTCAAGGGGGACATTGACAAATGGGGGTTCGGTCAGTGGGGTGACATGTTTGGTGAGAGCCCTCTGGAACCAGGTGACTTAAAGAGAAATTTGCAGAATTGGGGATATTTGTTTTTTAAATTGGGGAACTTAAAGTGTTTTAAGGTGTGATCATACATAAGAGAGATTCAACTTAATCTATTTGTCTAACTTTGGAGAAGTGCTGCCCAGAAAAAAAATATAATGTAAAGCACATGTAAAATTTTAAGTTTTCTAGTACCCATACTTTTTTTTTAAAGATTTATTTATTTATTTTGAGAGAGTGAGAATGAGAGAGAGAGAGAGCACATGAGAGGGGGGAGGGTTAGAGGGAGAAGCAGGCTCCCCGCTGAGCAGGGAGCCCAGTGCGGGACTCAATCCCGGGACTCCAGGATCATGACCTGAGCCGAAGACAGTCGCTTAACCGACTGAGCCACCCAGGCGCCCTAGTACCCATACTTTTTAAAAGTAAAAAACAAAAACAAAAACAAAACACGGTGAAATTAACTTTCTTATTGAGAACATTATGTTAGTTTCAGGTTAACAACATAATGATTTGGTATTCGGATATATTGTGACATGCAACATGGTATTATTAACTAGTCACCATACTGCACATTACATCTCATGACTTACTCATTTTATAACTAGGTTATATTGACATTGATTTTAATAATGTACTTCATTAACCCAATATATCCAAAATATCATTACAGCCATGTAATCAATATTTTTTAAATATTGAGTATGAAGAAATTCAATACTTTTTTCTTATTGTGTCTTTGAAATCCAACATGTATTTGACACAATTCACACCAGCCACATGTGGCCAGTGGCCGCCTTATCCATCAGGGCAGTTCTAGTACCTAAACTGGGGGCCATCATGTCCTAGACACGTCTGTCTTCAGGGGCGCCTGGGTGGCTCAGTCAGTTGAGCATCTACCTTTGGCTCCCCTCATGATCTCAGGGTGCTGGGATCGAGCCTCATGTTGGATTCCTTGCTCAGTGAGATGTCTGCTTGTCCCTCTGCCCCTCCCCCCCAACTTGTACTCTCTCACTCTTGCACTCAAATAAATAAATAAAATCTTAAAAAAAGAAAAAAAAAAGGTCTTCAAAGTCCAGTGTGACCTGAGGCTCTTCCTTCCCTAAATGATTACGAGTCATGAATGTTTGTGGCTGATGGTAATTTCTCAATTGGCAAAAAATTTCTTCACAGCTCTTGTCTTTTTCCAACAAATGCTAACAAAGAGTCACCTGCTCCCAGATCCCTTTCTCCCGGCCATAAGCCACACTTTGTCTCTTTCTTGTGGCAAACAGCCTGCATCTCCTCCTCGGCCCTGCCATCTTCCATGTCACTCTCACATTCTGAATAGGCACACTACCCCCAGGCACATCTCACACCTAGCTCACACGACTGAACGCCTGCAAACTGAATCGTGATAGCACATTGCTACAAAGCACAGGCAGCTCTATAACATCACTCAAGAGCTGCAAGCAAAGCAGTCCAAGCAGGAAGTTCTCATTGCCACAGTGCTTCAGTAACACATCCGTGCCCTTTGAGTTTCTCACCTGTCTTACAGTTTTTGTTGTTGTTGTTTTAACAAACAAAACTATTGCGAAAAGTACATCCTCCAAGACCTGCCTATCTTTGTTCAATTACAGGGGCCTACGAAGTTTTCTGAGCATAAAAAACCCTAGAGGATGTTTTCCAAGGTGTACTCCACCAGAAAAAATCCAAACCTGGCAAAAATCAGCATCTATGTCTGTTACAGGTACCTTGGAGTATTTTGGGAATTGCAGACATTTAGATTGTAGATCCTTCATAGAGTCTTTTACAGATGGCCATTTTATAATGCTTTATGCTGTAACAAGAGGCTAATAAATGGGGGCAGTTACCCCTTCCCTTCTCAACTGACACCAGAAAAAAGCAGCCTCTGGTTCTCCCCCAAAGCATCCTCACTGTTCTTGGCATGAAATGACGCCAGCAAGTAAAAGTTGCTAAGTGTTGCTTTTAGAAAGAAAATGAGTTGCATGCGTTAGGTCTCAGCGTGACTTAAGGAAAAGTGCCAAGTTCAGTATTTTTTAAATATTCTCACCATAGGGACGGGAGGGGGGAAAAGTGTCAGAATAATCTATGAATCCAAATGCTTCTTAATTGTGATTTGACTGCAGTTCTCATCTGCTGGTTTCATTAACTCCTGCACACGAAGAAAGAATGCATACGTTAGCAGGTATGACCCCTACCAGTAGTCTCCACAGGCATCATAGTGAGGACTGAAGAGTGCAGATTCTTTTAAGACATTATTTAAGGTTCTCCTCAACTGTCCACACCGCATATTGATTTTCTGTCACAGCTCTATGTCTGGAGGGCTGGTACTCACCATTGATCCACAGAGAACATTTTTAGTGCATCAAAGAGGTACAGAAGGTAAGCCTCCAAGGGAAAGACGGGAACCATGCTTTTAGGGCGGGACATGGCTCAGCGGTGTAAAAGTCACATCAAATATTAAGCTGAACTTGAGATTTTTTTTTTTAATGTTCTGAAATCTGTTGACATATGAGACTCAATGGGACACAAAAAAAGGAAAGGATTATTACCTCTTCTAATGGAAAAACTCCCCCTGATGGAATGGAAGCAAGCTGCAGGAGCTGATAAATTGAATTCTGCATTTATCTTTTCTCGGGGAGGACTTGAAGGTTGTAAATCACCAGTGTCTAGGCTGTGAAGTTCAATCAGTCAAGATGCTATGTTAATAAGTCAAGGTCATGAGTCAGTCCAAGGACAAGCTGGTTAGCTCTGCTCCATCCTCAAGAGTTGTCCCGGGAACTCTAATGATGGAGTCCGTGCTGTTTTCAGGACCAGGGAGCAGCTGGAAGTTTATTAGACCAAAGGGCAAAACTGCTCTGGAGACAGAGCGGCCCACCTACCAGGCTGGAATGCCAAAGCTCACAGAAATCCTACGCGCTCCAAAAAGTTAGACTCTGGCTCACTCTTATTAGTCAGATCAGGCTACCATAACACAATACCACAGACTGGGTGGCTCAAACAGCAGAAATTTATTTGACACCGTTGCGGAGGCTAGAACTCTTGAGATCAGCGTGCCAGCACATTCAGGTGCTGGTAAGAGATCCATGCCTGGCATGGAGATATTTGTTCGCTGTGTGTTCAACCTGGCCTTTCCTTGATGCGTGCGTGGGGAGAGAGAGAGTTCTGCTGCCTCTTCTTCTTCTTCTAAAACCACCAATCTGGGCAGATTAAGACCCCAGCCTTTGGCTTCGCTTCTGTTTAATTATCTGTTAAAAAGCCCTGTCTCCAAATACAATCGCACTGGAGGTTAGGGCTTCAACATATGAATTGGTGGTTGGGGGGGGCGGGGCAGGGAAACACAACTCAGTCCATAGCTCTTACTTTCCTTATGCAGCCTTCTTTCACTTCCCTAAACGGTCTTCACTTAAAAAAAAAAAAAAAAAGAGAGAGAGAGACTATCTTTTCTTCTTTGAGTGAGACAGTTTAGACACCCTTTGCCCAAACCTTTTTCTGGATACTAATAGAGTTAAACACGTACATGAGTAACGAAAAGATAATTCACTTACACCTAAGTGGATAACTAACTCAACTCATGAGGCTATGAAGACAAAACACAAGGTCAAAGGAAAACCATTATAAATCTGCAAATCTGGGTATCTAATATGATGACTTGCATAGTTCCTGGTACTAAAGAGATCCTCCATGTTGAATGAATGAACGAATGAATATTTTCCAATAATGGAAGGAGACTAATACAAATTAAAACCAAAGCCAGAAATGGCCTCATTCGTCAATGCTTATTCAAGATGAAAGTTGACCTAAAATGACTTTTCTTTTTAAAATCAGGATTTCAAAATATAAAACTGTAACATTTCAAACACAGATAATTACATTTCTTATCAAATGCACTGGTTCTTATAAAATAATTCAGTATAATATATATCCAGTTTAATTAAAATTTATAAGTGGTTGTGGACCAAACCAAGTGTATCTTAATTAAATCTGAACATGGCTCACAGATGTTAAGGTTGACCCCAATCTTAATAAAAGAGAAGGAAATACAATCATTAGAGGCTTGGTTGAAAAATTTTGGTCAGGTGGAAAGCAAGACGAGCGGGAGGCCAAGACAGTCCCTCCTACTTGAGGCTGGAAAGGAAGTAACCCACTGGCTGGAACATACAGAAAGATAGGCCAGCCCCCGAAATGGAAGTAGGGAGCTAAAGGATGAACACCCAAGTCATCATCAAGGAACCAACTTACACATGATCAGGGAGGAGGGGGCCCTACTCTAACATCTTAGAAGAACCCAGTCAGTTCTGCCCAGTCAGTTCAAACTCATCCGAAATGGAGACAAGGCAGTCTTAGCAAGGCCACTGCTGGAGGCTGAGGGTCCACATGAATAAGGTGACCAGATAAAATTTAGAGTGCCCAGTCTGCTTAGAATTTCAGATGAACAACAACTAATTCTTTGCATACTTATGGTATGTCCCCTGCAATAGACCGCCTGCACTTTCTTCCCCTAAACTTGACCACCCTCGGCATGAACCATCTCAGGGCTTTAACAAAAGGCTTGCCAAGGAGTTTGCTGTAATTCCAATGTAAACCACGATATTTGTTGCCAGCCCTTGACGGGGGTAGGGAAAGACAACCCGTGTGTTAACATTCTTGTCTTTCCAATCCACCTGGTCAGGAGTTCTTCTTTTCAATGTCTCTTCCTCAGAGCAGACCAGACCGGGAGGAGCATGACAGTCAGAGGGAACGACGCTGGTCAGAAAATCAATCTAGAAGCATTTATTTCAGGTCTCTGTTGTAAACAGACCTGTGCTGTGGCTCACGTCTGAAACAAAGCCAGAGAGAGAGCCTGGGCGGACGGGGAAACTGAGGCCCTCCGTGGAGAAGCAGGTGATCTTCCCAAGGTTTGGGTGGCTCTTACTAGCAGAACTAAGAGTAGTGTTTGACTACTATAAATGACTCTTCCACAGGCTTTTCAATACATAATAAAGCTTGTAAGTGCTACTGCCACTCTGAAGCAAATCAATCCCTTCCACTGTAGACACTCAAGGTTAAAACATATTTATTTATTCACTGGTTCATTCAACAATATTTACGCCTTATCAACCCCGTGCCCAGCACTGTTGTAGACGCTGAGCTCACAGACGTGATGCCTGCCTGTGAACAGACGGACCAGATGCTCCCCACACCCTTTCCTGCCTCTGCTGGGCACAACCAGGCTACACCTCCCAGCCTGCCTTGCAGCTATGGGGCCATGTGACTGAGCACTAACCAGCAGTGACGCTGGGTGTTCCCAGCCCAGGTCCACTGAAAACCTTCCGTGTCAAATCTTCCGTCTCTCCCCGTCCCCTGTCTGCCAAATGGAGGCAGAGGATCCCATAGCAGAGTCCCGGCAGAGGAAGAAGGAGCCACAGGGGAGCCACAGGAGGTACCTGGAAGGCTTGCTTGTGCACCAAACACTCATATGCAACTGCCATTTGAAAAAAGTAAATAATCCCCTATTGTGTGAAATCGAAGAGGTGTAGAAGTTATTTGTTACAACAGTTGGACCACCTTGATGCACTTGCCTTGGTGGGATTTACAAGGGAAATCAGGTAACAGATCCATGCACAAAGATGGATACGAGTACACATTAATTACAGCCTGTGAGTGTTCTACGGAAACAACCAGAGTACAGCGATAAAGAATAGCTGAGTTGGAGGGGCTGCTTTGGACTTGGCCAGCAATGAGCCAATTATAATAGGGATGGCAAGGGAAGCATCGGATGCTTATGGAGCATTTCTTCCATGGCAGGCCCTGGGATGAGCATTTGATCCACTTAAACTCATCTGCTCTCACAACAAGCCTACAAGGTGGGGATTATCGGTATCTTCATTTTACAAACAAAGATAAGGATGCTTGGGGCCAGCATATATTCTGATTGGTGGAAGCCTATGCTACCCCGGTTGTTAAGTCTTGTAAATGCTGGCCCTAGGTTAGGGGATGACTGGTGGGTGGAATCTCAGGCAGAGCAGGGCTTCTCAGGGGTGATCCTGCCAATTAAGAGACCTCTGACAACATCCAGAGACATTTTTAGTGGTCACAACTTGGCATGGGGAGATGCTACTGACGTCTACTTGGTAGACACCAGGGACACTCCCGAACACTCTATAATGCATATGTCAGACCCACAACAAAGAATGATGCAGTCCCAAATGTCAAGAGTGCTGAGGCTGAGAAGTCCTGGGAGAAAAGAATGTGTGCAATGCTCCTAGGGTGGGAGAGTCCCAGCATGGCTGGTGTTGAGTGTGCATTAGACAGTAGAAGGAGTCAGCAAGGGAGGCAGGGGTGCACAAGAGGACCCTCGGAAGTGATGGTGGGAGCTGGGATTTTACTTTAAATGTAAAGGGGAGTGAAATGGGCACTGACGACCACTACAGAAAATAGAACGGAAAAGGGGTCAGAGTCATAAGGCTGCTACAGCGGCCCCGGTGAGATTCAAGAAGGTTGGAACAAGGAGTGATGGCAGAGGTAGAGAAAAGCAAATGCATTTGAACTGTACCTTGGCGTGGGCTATGGCAAGATGGATGGATGGCTTGCACGGGGAGGGAGAGGGGGAAGCAGCTCAGTGGGTGGCTGGCTGGTGGGGGGGTGCCATTTACATCGATTATGGGAAGGAAGACAGAAGGAGGACATGGCCACTCCGAGATGCCTGTGAGACCAGATGTATCCAGCCGGTGGTTGGAGGTGGGGGGTCTCAGGTTCACAGCACGCATCTGGGCTGGGGATTTACATGCGGGAGTCATGAGAACAAATCCGACCTCTCAGGGGCAGAGAGAGAGAGGAAGGGAGGAAAAGTGAGCCCAGGGGCCCTCAGATAGTTGCAGTTGGGGAGAAGCAGTGGAACGAGCAATGGGAAAGAGGAAGAAGAGTCAGGTCAGAAGAAATCCTGGAGCATGAGGTTCTGGAAGAGAGTGTGTCTTCCAGAAGAAGACTCATTCTCTGTCCTGATTGGAATGTGGGGACCACTGGTAGCCTCGAAGAGAACCAGTCAAAACAAAAGAGTGGGTAAAACCCAGATCCCAAGGGTCTGAGATGGGAAACAAATAGAGTAGGTGTGTACAATCCTTAAGAGACTGGGGATTTCTGCTGTGAAATGGAGCAGAACGATAGGGCACTAACTGGAGCAGGAGAGGGTCAAAGAAGACTTAAGCGGATCAGAAAAACCACAGCCTATTTGTACGCTATGAAACGTGATCCAGCAGAGAGAAACGGATGACGTCGGAAGGAGGGAAAGGAACATGCAGGAGTTAAATCCTTGACAGAACAGTAGGAAAGGCGGCCTTGAGACCACAGGGGCCTGGGGACAGAGAAAGCAGTAGTTCCAGGGCTTGTAGGTCTCTAGATGTGACGGTGCTAAATTAAACGTTTCCATCTCATTCCTTCTATTTTCACAGCTAACTGACACCTAGCTGATGACCTGGTTGTGGAAGGGATGGGAAGGAAGAGGGGCCTGGAGATTTAAGGAGAAAAATTCAGGCATGAAATAGTCATCGCAGAGAATGGAGAGCAAATATCCCAGGGGGAAAATACAGGTTTGGGGGGAAGACTTGGGAACTCACCGGAAGTTTTATACCATGAATTCGAAATGAATTGAATCAGCCAAGTTGCCTGAAATTCTACAGAACACCTTGGAGCTCAGAGGCAGATATAGACAGAGCAGGGGTGGCATGTTTCCAAGACTGGAGTGTGATCAATACGGTGTCCTCTCCAGCGAACACCCAGTCCCTCGCTCCCGGGACCACAGACCTCTCTTTCTGCTCCGGTCCTCTCCAGTCCCCTGGCAAGCCCCTGCATGAAGCACGGAATCTTTATCCAACAGGGTGACAGGCTAGTGTGGCTCTTTCTCCGTTTCCCCCAGATCAATTTTTTATAGCATAAACATTATAAATCTATACACAGGGACTCACTTAGCTTTGGATACAGGTAAAGACACATCACTAAATCTCAAACACCTTCCTCTCTCTCATAAGGCCCAATTCTTGCAAATCAATAGGTTTAAATCAAAAGACTATTGTCTCTTCATAAATTCTAAAAGCCATCTAAGAAACTCGCATAGTAGGATACGCGCAGGGTTCACTGCCCATGGCTTTCAGGAAAGAAGAATGTGGAAGTCCCCACTCCGTGGAAGCCTGAGAGCAAGGAAAAGTAGGTGGGAAAAGCACCAAAATGTGTGCTCCTGGACGTATACTACACCGGTTAATAAATCAAAATGCGTTCCCATACAGCAGTTGAATAGCTACTGTAAAGATATTTTATATGGGGGCGCCTGGGTGGCTCAGTCGGTTAAGCATCTGCCTTCGGCTCAGGTCATGATCCCATCGTCCTGGGATGGAGCCCCGTGTCGGGCTCCCAGCTCAGCAAGAGAGTTTGCTTCTCTCTCTGCCTCTCCCCCCTGCCCTGTTCATGTGCTCTCTCCCTCACTCCCTCTCTCTCTCAAATAAATAAATAAAATAAGTAAATAAATAAATAAAATATCTTATATGCTTATAGAATGGTTGGTCCCAGTTGCATATATACGAGCATGTGTGTAGTTGTCTAGAAAACAAGGAGGAGCTGACTTTGGAGCGTAGACAACCAGGCAGCAGGATTCTGATTAATTTATGGATTTCTGATTTATTCAAATATTTATTCAAACATTCAAACATCTGCCCTCGGCATGCACTGTGATTATTGTTAGCAAGAAATAATAGATACACTTTTTTGAAAGAATGAACAATTGAAGTAAAATAAAATTGTTAACACCAGGCTTTTGCGTGTGTTGGCGTTTTGAATTACACTCCTGCCACAGCCAAGAAAACCCACGCCCAGGGGCCTGCCTGCAAGCGTAGAGGGTCAGGGACAAGCCAGGTCTTCACCCTCCTTCATATTGTCTCCAGGGGCAAGGCACATGGCAGAAAGCACCTCGCATCTCTAGATCGCTCTGGCGCTTTCCAGTCCAAGAGCTGATCCATGAGGATATCGCGAGCCCGGGGTTTCTGAACCCTCTTGCTCTCCATGCTCCAGTTCCAGAGAATGGGAGGTTTCCAGAAGCAAGTCTCTTTGAAAATCCTACTGCACCATCAGAGGCCTTGGTCAAGTCTCAGAGCTGGATCCATTCTGAACCACCGCCCGCCCAAGTCTGAGAACTGCCTGGTGCAGCAGCTGAAGAGGGGGCCCCCCCCAGATGTCCACGTACCAGTCCCCAGACCGTGGGAATATGTTACCGTATAGGTCAAAAGAACACTGCAGATGTGATGGCGGATCGGGAGATGGAGAGATGACCCTGGGTTCTCCAGGTGGGCCCAGCCACGTAAGCAGACTGCACGCAGCCAAGGAATGAGCAGTCTCCAATGCTGGAGGAGCCAAGGAACAGATTCTCCCCTGGAGCCTCCAGGAGGAACCAGCCCCTGTCCACACCTTGATTTTAGCCGGGTGAGACGCGCTTCGGATTTCTATAATCCTTGGAACTCTAACAGAATGCATATGTGCTGTTTTAAATCACTAAGTTTGTGGTCATTTGCTACAGCAGCCAACGGGGAGAAATACGCCTGACTTAAAGCTGGAGGGAGGCCCCACCTCCCCACGCCGCCGTGGCCTGATGGGACAATGGCTAGAGGCTTCCACCAGCTCTTGCCTGTTAGAGCGCGGCAGGGGTCACGGTCCCAATCATTCATGCTGCACGGTCAGCACCTGTGCCTGCCAGGTCTGCCTCAGCAGAGGGGACCGAGCACGGAGCACAGACCCGGTCTTCCCTTTGATTCTCCTTGCTTCTGGGCAGGAATTTGCATGGGGCCGTCCTATCCTCTCTATGAAGAAGTCAAGTGTCAGTTCTGCTGGTGACGAGAATCAGCACTTTGTGGCTACCACCTCCTCAATCGGAGGCAGCGACTGACATTGCGAAGGCAGTTGCACACAAAGGGGAGCCCGGTGACCTCGGGCTTGGGTGTCACAGGCTGCAGTTGAAAACCAATCAAACAAGAAAAGCACAGGCTATTTATCCTGAACTTGCTAGAGCCAGGGAGTTGGCCACCATCACTCGAATTTTGGCAGAGACTCAAAGGCAGGCAGAGGAGCAGGAAAGCTTCCTAGTGGGAACCAGGGGAGGCTTCGGTGTGCCCTGACTGGGGGCAGTTGGAATGGGGGAGCTGGAGCTAGGCCACGTAGAAGCAGGCATCCTATGTGATTGGTCAAAGGTACACATGTGGCTTCTCTGGCTAGTCCTAAGCCAGAGTGAGAACAAAAATTAGGGAAGCTGTCAGTATTAATCAAGTCCTGGCCATTTGGGGCTGACTATTATAGGATTGTTGCTTAGCTACCTGGATGACTCCTAGAGATAGTGGTCTGACTTCCCACAAGTCTGACTTACAGCAGGCTGGCTTCCTGGGCTGGTTCTGGAGATAATGGGTTGGTTTCCTGGGTGGGAGGCTACAGGTTGTGGGTCAGAGTTCTATTTTTATATACGTGGTCTGGCCATTGTCCACTTGTGTATTCAGTCCCCCGGGCAAGTCAACCAAGCAGCCACTATTGACTCTATCCACACCCACCGCCAGTGGACAGGAGAGTACAATGGGTTGAATGATGGCCCCCCAAAAGGTAGGTCCACGTTCTAATCCTCATTACCTGTGATGTGACCTCATTTGGAAAAGGGATCTTTGCAGGTGCAATTAAGTTAAGGATCCAGAGAGATCATCCTCGATTACCCAGATGGGCTCTTCATTCAACAACAGTGTCCCTAAAGGAAGACAGAAGTGGAGAAGACAGAGGCAGAGACTAGGAGGGACAAGGCCACAAGCCAAGCAACTCTGGAGCCACCAAAACCTGGAAAAGGTGAGGAAAGATCTTTCACTAGAGCCATCAGAGGGCATGAGCCTACTGACACCTTGAATTTGCACTTCCGGCCTCCAGAACTGTGAAAGAATACATTTATGTTGTTTTCAGCTACAAAGTCCACGCTAGTTTTATAGCGGCCCTAACACAGGGGTTCCAGCAGGCATGGGTATCATCAGCCCCTTCCTCCAGCCCTGCTTTGCCGAAGGAGGAGACCTCCTTGGAGGTCTGGTTGGATGGTTCCTCTACTGGGTGCAAATAACCCAAATAGGCAGAGGAAAATTGAAAAATTCAAAATTTGGGTATTCCAAAGTAACTTTATATTTACAACATGAAGATAAATCTCCTGATTTATTCTGACTTCTTTCCAGATGTTTGGCTTGTTATAGACACTTTCTTTGGTATGTGGTCAACAGTCCCTTGAGGGTTTATCCGTTGTGATTTCCTTAAACATGCACAGTAGGTAACACTATTATATGTAGGTGATTAATAATAAATAGAGTAGAAGAGCCTGTCCACAGCACCAGGGTAATATGTATGACAGGGCCATAACAGGCCGAGACCTGCCAACTGGGGAGCTGTAACTCCTATTAGCACATTTAAGATATGGCAAATTACCATGTTCATACACTCTCCCACCCTCTGGAGTTTCTCTCTCCCCACTTCCTTATCTGGACCTCTTTTACTTTGCATTCTGGTCACTGCGGAGTTAGCCTTAGTATCTGAGAAGCAAAGAAGGGTGTCTCTATTGTATTTATTTCCAAATTAAAACCCACAACTGTTCAAATTCTGGATTGATTACCACTTTTCCCAATGCGATACACTTGTCATATTAATTCGTTGTCCCTGATTAACTCTAGTGGTGTCTTTATTTTCAAATAATAGAGTCTAGAGATGTGATTAACATGCATAACAGATGCTCTTGGGAATTCACAGCAGACCTCTCTCAACTCGGTATTCACCGTGTGCCCATGGAACATGGCACAGCGTCCCAGAACATACCCCCGGTTGCCGGTGGGCAAATTCACGTCTGCACAGAAGCAAACATTGTAGAGAATCCATTGGTATATTTAGGTGCGTGTGACTCCTGGGTTCAACTCCTGCAAGCTGTTGGCTTCCACTGACTACGAGGTACTCCCAGGCAGACCCTCCCCACTGGCTGTCGGTAAATCAGACCCCTCTAGTGCTATGTTAGCATCTTCCTTTTCTCCTCTTTGCAGATGGAGAACAGAAAGAAGGAAGGATTGATCCAAACATAAAGGGCTGTTCCCTTTCAGCAGACCTACTATCATAAATGAAAGTGAAGGACCCAATTGCCAACAAATGGACATGGAAAGTCTCCATACCCCAAAATCAAATGTCAGATGTGTGTCACAAACCTTTAAATGTGCATTTCCTAGAACTGCACTACTAGAGATCGATCCTAAGGAAATATCAGAAAAGTGCAGAAGGACATATGTCAAGGATATTAATTGCAGTGGTGTTTACTCTAGCAAAAAGAAAAAAAAAACTGAAAGCAACCTAAATGTCCAGCCATAGGAGATCAGTAAATAAATTATGATATAGCTTTAAAATGGAAAACCATGGGAGTCATTAAAAATGAGGCTAAAGGAACATACCCAGGGACATGGAAAATGTTTGTTACGTATTTTAAGTGGAAGATTGTTTTAGTTTCCTATTCCTGTAACAAATGACTGCAATCTTAGTGGATTTAAAACAACAAAGATAGATGTATGATTTTGCAGTGCTGGAGGTCAGAAGTTACAATGGGTCTCCCTGGGCTAAAATCAAGATGTCACAGAGCTGTGTTCTTTCTGGAGGCTCTAGAAAAGTTTTTGTTGTTTTTTTTTTTTTTGCCTTGTTCAACTTCTAGATGCCACCTGTATTCCTTGGCTCATGGTCCCTCCCTCCATCTTCCAAGCCAGGCATGTAGCATCTTCAAATCTCTCTCTGACTTTGACCTCTGCTTCTGTTGTCACATCTCTGACTCTGACCTTCCTGCCTCCCTCTTATGAGGACCCGTGTGATTACACTGGAGCCACCCGGATGATCCAGGACAATCTCCCATCTCAAAATCCTTACCTAAATTACACCTGCAAAGTTCCTTTGGTTGTCTAGGGTAACATATTCACCAATTCCGAGGACTCAGACATGGACGTCTTAGGGGGACCATAACTCTGCCTGCCATAAAAGATCATACTGCAAAGTAATAATGTACATTGGTAAATGTGATTCCATTTCTCTGGTTTTTGACACAAATTATATAAACGTTAGGCACTGAGAGACTTCAACAATGATAGGAGATGCAGGGCTGACATATATTCACACGTGCACACACAAACACATGAGCACACCACTTGGTTGTTAGAATGTGCATTCCCTACAGCCCACCCACACCTCCAAAAACCCCTTCTGATCTGACTTTCTGCCTCGTGTGCACATTGGCTCTTTCCTGCTACTTCTCTGCCCTCCCAGCAGCCCCAGGGTCAGGCGGCTGCCTCTGCCTACAGTAAAAACTAAGAAATTTCATCAGGGTTTCATGGGACAGGCAGCCCCTCTGGGATCTTGCTATCTGGAGGCACAGAGTTGCTCCGTTCTCATGCCCTACAAAACGGCCTGAGGGTTCTGACTCTGGTGGCACGAGTCTTAGGAAGGCAGGGCACTGGAGCTCCCTTTTCAGGGGTCCACCAACATCTGTGTCCCACTGCTTCCCCAGGACAGTTGTATTGGCCCTAAAGGAATCTGCTGGGATTGTTGCCCTAAATCTTCTCTTTTCTTGTCCCGATACCAATTCTCTGACACCAACTGGATCTCTTGCCACTGTGTTCCATTCTGACATTCAGTCAATGCTGACTCCCCAGAGTTGGGGCAGACCCCACCAGTTAAGGGCCAAGACCTGCACAAGACCACCCCCACTTCAGATGGCACCTGCAAGTTTGGGGAGCTGCCTACACTAATAGGCTATAAATTTGGAGGATCCCATGACCCCCTCAGGTTCAATAACTTGTTAAAACAAGTCAAGGAACTCACAGAGAGCACTGCATGTATTATTCAAGTTTTATTAAAGGACAAAACTTGGAAACACCCAGATGTGGGGGATGCATAGGGCAAAATCTGGGAGGGTCTCAGACGCAGAGCTCCCTTGCCCTCTCCCCGTGGAGTCAGGGCATGTCACCCCCACAGTGTATCAATGTGTTCACCAAAGAGGAATCTCCTCCTCTTGGGGTGTCCAGAGTCTTACTGGGGTCTTATTCCATCATTGGCCATGTGGCAGAGCTATCTCCAGCCCCTCTCCTTTCCCAGACCCCTGATCTTTCAGGCATGGCCAGCCCCAATCGTATATCTGAAGGCCCACCTCGAGTCACCTCGTTAGCATAAACTCAAGTATGACTGAAAACGGCTCATTAAGAATAACAAAAGATTACTAGGTATTCACCTCAAAGATACAGACGTAGTGAAAAGAAGGGGCACCTGCACCCTAATGTTCATAGCAGCAATGTCCACAATAGCCAAACTGTGGAAGGAGCTGAGATGTCCATGGACAGATGAATGGATAAAGAAGATGTGGTTCATAGATACAGTGGAATATTACTCAGCCATCAGAAAGGATGAATACCCACCATTTGCATCGACATGGATGAAACTGGAGGGGATTATGCTAAGTGAAATAAGTCAAGCAGAGAAAGACAATTATCATATGGTTTCACTCATGTGTGAACGTAAGGAATAGCGCAGAGGACCATAGGGGAAGGGAGGGAAAACTGAATGGGAAGAAACCAGAGAGGGAGACAAACCATGAGAGACTATGGACCCCGGGAAACAAACAGGGTTTCGGGGGGGGGGGGGGGCAACCGGGTGATGGGTATTAAGGAGGGCACGTGTTATGATGAGCACTGGGTGTTAAACGCAACTAATGAACTGTTGAACACTACATCAAAAACTAACGATGTACTGTATATTGGCTAACTGAACATAATAATAAAAAAAGCAAAAACTAAAAACTAAAACAAAAGCAAAAACTAAAAAAAATTTTAAAAAGCAAAAAAAAGAGAAGAATAACAAAAGACACTCTCATCATGCAGGAAATTCCCGTTTTGAAGTCCTATGCTCAGAACTGGGGATAAAGACCAGATACCTTCTTTACTGGGCCACATTCTGTTTCACAACTCACAAGCCAGAAAGGGACCCCGCCTGCTTTTCTCTACTCTCTGCTCTTAACACCCATTTCCTTAGGGAGTGATTGCAGAGTGTCAGAGATGTACCAACAGGAGAAAGCATGACTGAAGAGAAGAACTGCATGGGGCTCACATTCACCCACATTATGCTGCCACACAAGCATAAACTACGGTATGTACAGATTCTTGGTTCCTGACCTTCTGGCTCCTATGACAGCTCCCCCTGGCATAGGAACCACACATCCCAGATTTTCACTTATGTCTCCATTCAGCAAATAGGCAGTGACCCCCTGCCATGTGACTGGCACCAAGCGAAGCTCTGTTATAGAGAAGACACAGCAGACACAGTCCCTGCCCCCGGGGAGCTGATAGTTTAGCTGGTGAGAGAGACACGAGACAGGTAGCTAAATAATGATGTCATCACAATGATGCACAAAGGAAAAGTGCTGGGTGCTATGTGGGCAGATGGCGAGGAGATCCAAGCCAGATCGCAGTGCTGGGAAAGGCTAGTTTGGACAGCTCCAGTCACTGGGAGAGCTGAAACGTGAGGCGGTGTCAGCACGGTAAAAGTTCGGAAGGTGGAAGATGGAAGAGGAGGATCCGAGCAGAGGAAATGTGCAAATAAGCTCGGAGCGGGAAGGCCTCAGTTCAAGAAACCGAAGGAAGGGTAGCATGGAGCACAGAGAATGAGAGCAAAGGAGGAGAAAGCTACAGGAGTAAACTGGTGCAGGTAATGGTGGATCTGTGGTCATGGTAAGGATCTGGGGTTTCATCTTAACAGCAATGGGGAGCCATCGAGTGGGTTAAGCAGGGGGACAACATGATCAACTTTGCGTCTTAAAAACATAACTCTGCTGCAGTGTCAAGAAAGGACTGAAGGTGGGGTGCCTGGGTGGTTCCATGGGTTGGGCACCTGCCTTCAGCTCAGGTCATGATCCCAGAGTCCTGGGATCGAGCCCCACGTCGGGCTCCCTGCTCAGTGAGGAGCCTACTTCTCCCGCTGCCTGCCGCTCCCCCAGCTTGTGCACTCTCTCTCTCTCTCTCTCTCTTTGTCAAATTAATAAATAAAAATTTAAAAAAATGTACTGAAGGGAGCTAAGGGGAATTTGGAGAGGCAAATTTGATTGATGTTCCTATAGCCCACATAAGGTATGGTGGTGGCTTCCCCCAAAATGGTGGTGTGGAGGTGGAGAGAAGTGGATGGTGCTGGAGAGGGACAGTTTTTCTTCTGACTGGTCTATGAGTTAAACTGAGAAAGATTCACAGGAAAAAAAATCAAACTTAATTATGCAATCCACAGAAATAGGAGAGATTCCAAAGACAGGCAAAATGAGGTATATATGTCATCCTAAACTAAGGAGATGGGGGGCAGGGGTCTGGAACTTTAAAGGGAAGGAAGACAATTCACAGGAAGACGAAAAAGAGTAAATGTTTGGTAGGCAAACCTTTCCTAGGCCATAAAGAGCCATGGGACACAGAAAGGACTTTGATCAAACAGGCCTTGCTAAGTTCCTCCTTGTCTACCAACTCTAGTTCATACTATAATGTAGTTATCTTTGGTGACAGCTTCCTTCTGAAGCAGGTCCCCTATTTAAATTCTTTTAGGCAGTCAGGGGGAAGGTCAAAGCTTCTTCCTGAGTCTTTTGGTGTGGAGGTGGAGAGAAGTGGATTGTTGCAACTCAAAATAATCTGTGTACTAAAGTGGTACATATTGGGGCAATTCGTTCTGAACCCCTACAATGCTATTGCTAATGCAATATTTCATAATGCTATTATGAAATATACTCAGTAGGACCCAGCAGTTGATTGGATAGAGAAACTCTGCAAGAAGAAGGTGTAAAGGATGATGCCTGAGATTCTGGCTTGAGCTACCTGGTGGTGCTCTGAACTAGTAAAAAATAAGGGTGAAGGAACCACCAGGATCAGGGAAGAAGTAGGGAGAGGGACGAATCAGGAAAGAGCATGAGTTTATTTTCACCAATAGAGTCCCAATTTCAAATATTCAATTTTCTTGTCTTCATGAAATCTCAACATCTCTCAGAAAAATCTCTTTCGCTAATGAAACCACATTTCCGGATCTCCTTTGGTACAAATGTATCCCCAAATTTTCTTTCATCAGACGAAAAGCCTTTGGGTCCACAGGTATGGTTACCAAATCCACGAGACTTCCCTTGTGCTTGAGAAGTGATGTTAATTAACCACTTTCCTAAAGCTTGTAACCATTGTAAATTTCAGCACAATGGTGATAATAAACTCAAGTAAGCTGTTTTCTTTTAGGCAAAAAAAAAAAAAAAAAAAAAAAAAAATTGGAAACTTCAACCTGGATACTTAATTCTATCCTGGCAAAGACCAGATCCCTCCAAGATGATTATTACCACCACCACCCCACTCCATTTTCTGTATTCGACCTTGATTAAATAATGGGAAACACTTGGATATAATGAGTCACCCACAGTTGTCAAAAGCCAAGGAACTTCACCCCTAGGTCCCTTCCGCAACATGGCAGGTTGCCCTACTACACAGCGATTAAGTCAGGACTTTGGAGCTATCTATAACCAAGCTCCAAAAGAAACATTTTAGTACTGTTTGTCATAAGCAGCAAAGGATGGAGCATACTGACATGGTTACTAACCAATTTTCATAATCAAAAAGCATTGTACTATATTGGCCAAAACATTAGTCATAGGATTAGAATCCATCCACCCTCGAATAGTCTAATCCTCTTAAAAATAGCTCAGAGTAATCAGGTTAGCTTCACTGTAAATTTTAGTAAACCCATCACTCTTATAAAAGAGTTTCAGAAAAGGAAAGATCAAACACTTTCTAAAATCCTTGATGCTGGTGAAACATTGGGCAAAATAAATGTTCTTACGAAGCACTTATATAATTGATTTAAGCTAAAATATACTAATAGAGATCCATTTGCCATAACAAATGTACTTATACTATAAAGACTTCCACTGTGGAAGCGAATTCTGAGTGCTGGTTTTCTAAATAATGTGACAGTAACGAGAAAGGACGTAGGGAAATATCTCACCAAGCACTCTACTCTCTAGCAATTTTTAAATGGAAGCCCCTTTGAGCAAAGCCATTTAAGTATTTAATGACTAAACGAACGGACTAATTGTTTTGTGACTTTCTGGTGAGCGCAGTGCCCTGTCTCAGCAGGCAATGCTGAATTGACGGGCAAACTCAGCGCAAGCCTTCAAGGCATCCAGTTGGCTCTGGCAAAATTCATCAAATCCACTCTCACCTCCAGTTTCCTAAGTGTTTTTCACACGTCCCACATGACCAAGCCACAACCCCACCTTCCTGCAGTTGGCCAAAGTGCTGGAGAAGCCAAGAAGAGGATCTCAAATGTGCTCCTGTAAATTTCCCCTTAGATTCAGTTCCACATTGAATCTCTCCACATTATCCTGGTCCCTTCTTTGTAATCTTATCTACTGTCCAGTCCAGATTCATCGTATCAAAAAATTATAATAATCACACTTACCCATCTTCTTTCAAATTACTGATAAAAATGTTGAAGCTTACAGATTCAAGAACAATGTCATTTTTTCAAGTTCAAATTGATTTAAGATGGCATCATCACCCAACTGGTTATTCTTCCCAATAAGTGTCCTTGCCTACCACCCCAAGTTCTCTAAAGGCTTAGGTGAAGCTGAACACACATACAAACATAGCAGTGTAAGCTTCATGGACTTACACTGGATGCATGCACTCAAAAGGGTTCTAAGAGTCAAACTTTGTGGGCTAACTATAAGGGAGCCATTGCCCCTGATTCCACTCCACCTGACCATGGGCTCCTGTGACTGCCTCTTCTTTGCTATTTATACATGAGAAGTCAACCATCCTGTCAAAAGTTTAAAAAGGTACTATCCATAACAACTGCAATCAAAATGCTTTTATACTTTTGGAAACTATCCCTGTGATGGTTAATTTTATTTGTCAACTAGGCTGGAACATGGTGCCCAGATATGTGATCAAATATTATTCTAGATGTTTCTGTGGAGTTTTTGTTTTTTTGATGACATTTACATTTAAATTGGTGGACTTCAAATAAAGCAGATTGCCCTGCATAATGTCGGTGGGCCTTACCCAACCATCTGAAGGCCCTAACAGAGCAAAAGACTGACCTCCCTGGAACAAGAAAGGCTTCTTCCAGCAGATAACCTTCAGACTTGAGTTGTGACATCCACTCTTCCCTAGCAATATGAAAGTCTTTAGACTCATGACCTGACTCAGCTCTTCCCTGGGTCTCCAGTCTGATGGCCTTCAGACTTGAACTACAGATTTTGAACTTGCCAATACACACACACACACACACACACACACACACACACACACACACACCCCACACCCTGGATAACCCTGACTGATACAATCAAAAAAGTATTTTAGGGCACCTGGGTGGCTCAGTTGGTTAAGCGGGTCCCTGGAGTCCCTGGATCGAGTCCCGCATCGGGCTCCCTGCTCGGCAGGGAGTCTGCTTCTCCCTCTGACCCTCCCCCCATCTCATGTGCTTTCTCTCTTATTCTCTCTCTCTCTCAAATAAATAAATAAAATCTTTAAAAAAAAGTATTTTAATATGAAAAGCACAAAAATTTACTAATACATTGCACAGAAACAGTTTTATACCTACAGTTCTTCAAATGAATCATTAATAGCATCCTATCAGCTTTATTATTCTCTTTAAGTAGCTCACACCCATTGTTCTTTAGACTTTTTTCCAGGATGTATTCACCTTCTTATTCGTCCTTGAGATCTTGGGTGAAGGAGAAAGTATATAAATATTTCACCTCTGCAATTCCAGTTTTCCACTCTTCAGAAGAGATCTCCTGAATCATAGGTCAAAGATACAGCCACTGTCTGGTGCAGAAGTCATAAGAACATTAATAACTCCTAGTGGATTTATGAGTCAGGCTTATTGAACAAAACAATTACATTCAGGAAAAGGGAAATGCGAAAGGGAAGCATGAGTGAGAGTGAGAGAAACTGCACTTGCTCAGGGCAGGAGAAGCCTATGCTCAGCACTTCCAGGGGAGGGTAAGAAAGGCCATGCTGGATGTAGGCATTTCCAGCCACGGCCCCTCTACACACACACACACACACACACACACACACACACACACTGTGGCTCTAACGACTATTTTTTTTTAATTTTTTTAAAAGATTTTATTTCTTTATCTGACAGAAAGAGACACAGTGAGAGAGGGAACACAGGCAGAGGGAGTGGGAGAGGGAGAAGAAGGCTTCCTGGCGAGCAAGGAGTGCGGGGCTCGATCCCAGGACCCTGGGATCATGACCTGAGCCAAAGGCAGATGCTTAACGACTGAGCCACCCAGGTGCCCCTATTATTTTTTTTTAATGACAAGTGATTTCTTGGGAGAAGTCTTGGTCTGATGAGATGCCACCGCAAAGTAACAAAACCCCAGAAGCCCATGGAAATACACAATGATGGATAACACTATGTACATTGCCAATTAACCTTCATATCTCAATTACTTGTGGGGATGGGAGACAGACAGAATATGGGTAACAGAAAGCCAAGAGTTATCCAAAAATCTAATTTTCGCAAATCGTTCAAAGTCTTTCCACAAGATCCTTCACAAAAAAGATTGATAGGTGTTGCATGTGCAATGAAGAGAGCGACAGAAGGTGCTTGAGAAGACCAAGTAGTGCCTAGTCTCCTGGGAGAAGAACACTGGGGAATGTGCTGGATGCCCAGCTCTGCCAGGCACCAGAGGTTTCCCAGGCTGTCCTCAAGAGGCTGATCCATAGATGAGAATGATGATTTCTTAATTCACATCAAAAGAACTCTTTACTGGGGCTCCTGGTGGCCCAGTCCATAGAGCGTGCAACTCAATCTCAGGGTTGTGGATTCGAGCCCCATGTTGGGTGTAGACATTACTTTAAAATAAAATCTTAAAAAAAAAAAAAAGAACTCTTTATTCACCATGAGACTTAGCTCTTCTAGTCAGCACATTCTCCCCTCTTGGAAAATTCTAACACGGAAAGTCAAATTATAAACAAGACACTGATGAGCATTCAGTGAGGAACAAGAAAAGATGGTGGGATGCTTTTATGGAGAGTGACATCAAGTCGTAGGGATACAGATAAACCTTTCAAAGAGATGAAAGCTTGTCTGCTGCTCAGGACATCCCGTTCTGCCGATGGTGAAGTTCCCACACCAGAAACGTCCTCTTCTCCCACTCTCGTTCTCTGGGCCCATGCTGATAATCTGCCCCTAGTTCTAAGTGCTTCTCAAACTCTCCAAACACTCATTTACAGATTATTGTATAGGATGGATGCCATGGGCTGAATGATGCCCCCCAAATTCATATGATGAAGTCCTAACCCCCAGCACCTCAAAGTATGACTGTATTTGGAGATGGTGTCTTTAAAGAGTAACTAAGTTAAAATGAGATTATTTCAAATGAGATTCTGATTTTATGTGACTGGTGTCCTCATTTAAAAGCAGAAATTGGGGGGCCCCTGGGTGGCTCAGTCGGTTAAGTGTTTGCCTTCGGCTCAGGTCATGATCCCAGGGTCCTGGGATGGAGCCAGCTATGAGCTCAGCAGTGAGTCTACTTCTCCCTCTGTCCCTTCCCCACCCCCACCCCTATGCGCATGCTCTCTCGCTCTATCAAATAAATAAATAAAACCTTTAAAAAATAAATAAAAGCAGAAATTTGGACACAGATACAGAGGGAGACCATGCAAAGACACAGGGAAAAGAGGGCCATCTGCAAGCCAAGGAGAGAGCCTACGACAGCTTCCTGCATTCCTCAGAAGGAACCAACCTTGAGAACACCACCATTTCAGAATTCTGGCCTCCAGAACTGGGGAGAAATTTAATCTCTGTTGTTTAAACCACGCGCTCTGAGTAGTTTGATATGGCCACCCCAGCAAACTAATACACGGGGTACATCAGAGTTACATGTGGATTTTTCACTCTCTGAGGATAGGGCTTTTCACAATCTTAAGAGAGGCTTTGCTTCCCCTACATAGCCCTGCCATTTCAAACACTAAAAATGACTGCCTGCACCCCAGCTAATGAGCAGAGATATGCCTATTGCCAGAGACTAAAGGAGGGAAGTTATTTTAAGAGGCAGAGCAGAGATCTTTGTGTTGCCCAGATCACATAATTAGCTCAGAGTAATTGATGAGTATAGACATAAGTCCTGAGTACATATTCATTCACACTATTAAATATTCATGAAACAATTGTCTCCAATTGGAGCCTCAATATTCCCCTGCCCTTTTGTTCTCAACCCCTGCAATTCTCAACCCCTCCCCCAAAATCATTCCGCCTCGAAAGAAGCTCCCTCTAGTTTTTTAATTGCCAAACCCAGTGGATGGTTTTCTACTACTGTTTTTCTGAACCTCTTTTCATTTGATTCCTTCCTCTCTGTTGAAACCCTCCACCATCTCCCATCTTATGACATCACAATTAGCTGACCCCTCCATCTCTGACTACCCCCTCCTGGGCTCTGCCCTCATAGTTTTCCTCTTGAAACGTCATAAATTTTACAACTCCTTGAATTTATGTCCACCTGCTTCTAATAGCACATAAATTTATTATCACTTCTACACTGATGATCCAGATCTACACGAGAACTAGCTTCTCCCCACTGCCTTCAGCCTCTTACCACACATACAGCTTTCTGATGAGGAAACCCAATTTTACTTCCACTCCATTAGAGAGAACCATTTGTGTGGCCCTTTGCAGCCCCTTCTCAGCTACATCCCTACATCCTGAAAGAGGAAGCACATATTTTGTTGGTCCTTCACAAGTACCTGAGAACTTGCATCACCTGTAGAATAATGCAAACCCTCCTGAACGTGGCATTCAAGACCCTCAGAAAATGGCCCGAGCTTATCTTTCCAGCCTCAGCTCCATTCTCTCTACCTTCCAATCTAGTCAGGGCAGACAGTCTGTTCCTTCTCAGTTATTTCCAGGCCTTTGCTCATATTCTCCATGTTTAGAAAAGTTTTCCCTGGTAGTCTACTTTCAACTTACCTTCCTAATTAAAAAAAAAAAGAAAAGAAAGCAAAAGAAAAGAAAAGGAAAAAAATTCTTCCCTTTAGCTTTCACCGAGCCTTAGCCAGGCAGAATGCCACCATATGCAGTGTTCCCATTGTACTGCGTAAATCCCACTATTACAGTGTTTATTCTGCATAATGCTCGTTTGTTTGTCAATCTGCCTTCCCCTTCATTCCGTGAGTCATCGCAGGACCGTGACTCTCATCTCTGAAGCCTCTTGAACCTGCCACCATCATTAACATGGTGACTCATGAGTATTCCTGAAGGGAACCAAACTTCCGGGGAGGAAGCATGTACAATCCACATAAAATTGGGAGAACGACATGGCTTTGCTATGAAATGCAAAACAGTAGCCACACGCAGAATCAGCATAGTATTCATCCTCTTCAGGATTTAGGACTTCTGAACATTAAAAGGCCCAGGAGGTGTCACAGAGAACAGCATCAATCAAGGCTGGAACATATGCCCTGAAATTCCTGACAGATAGCCTGGCCAACTAAAATTATAAATGCTCTCATCTTCAGTTTCACTTCAGGAAATTAAAAATTGACCAACACAGTCTGTGAAATACAGCTCCTGATACTTGTGTCAGAAGGTGCCCCATTTGAAACTAGTCTCTGATGTCATCAGAGAGGGAGAAAAACCATGAGAGACTCTCAACTCTAGGAAACAAACTGAAGGTTGCTGGAGAGGAGGTGGGTGGGGGATGGGGTAACTGGGGGGATGGGCATTAAGGAGGGCACGTGATGTGACGAGCACTGGGTGTTATGCGCAACTGATAATTTATTGAACACTACACCTGAAACTAATGATGTACTATCAGTTGGCTAACTGAATTTAAACTAAAAAAAAAAAAAGAAAGAAATTAGTCTCTAAGAAAACTGGATTTCTGGAACTGCAGAACTTTCTCAAGAAGTGGAAGCCAGGGGACGGCTCATTTGTTTGAGAGAAAGTCTTGAACACATCCTTCTGGTTCCTCAGATGTAGACTGAGTACCTGCCCATTGTTCCAAGGGAAAACTATGAAGTAACCTGATGCAAAACCAGATTACAAATGATTGAGTTTGAATTGTGTCTTTGTTGACTTCCCACTGGAGGGCAAGGAGAAAGGAAGAGAGGAAAGAAATTATTCTTGATTTGGTGTGAATTTTAGAAAGAGCTACGGCTTATTGAGGACATATGTCAATCTTTCCCAATAAAACACTGGATGCTCTAATTTGAGACCTGGAACTTCAGGAAAATCGTGAAGATGTGGATCTTCCCCTAATGCTGGAGTCTGGGCTATAAAAGGAAATAAATTTGGCTTGGCAAGATGAAAGCTGCGTAAGACTGTTAACACGTACCCTGGTATAATTTGCATGAACTGCCCTGAACCTTGGAGAACATCCTGGTGTTGAACTATCCTCTTCCGGAGTGATTATCTTTGGAGCCCCCGCAGTGAGACATGAGCAGTTTCTGTTAGGATGAGTGTATATTCCCAGCATCCATTTCCCTGGGAAGAGGTGGATATGGGAACACAGAATGAAGATTTCAGAGATGAAGTTTAGAATGGGGTGAAGGGGAACACCATCTTCTCTTTAACCTTGTAGTGGATGGACTTTGAATGTGTAGATATAATGGCAGGGGAGTGACTCCCTCTGAAAACCACATCTCATAACCATTGTAAACTATTCTAGGTGTTGTATTTCTCTTCTTTTACCCATAGACATTCAGTAGAACTTTACCAATGCAGCCTGATTTCAACTGTCCTATGGGCTCTAAATGGAAGGGCTTGATTTATGTTGGAGACAGAGAGGCAAAGGGGTTCAGTAACGCCCCTTTCTCAGGCCAGAGTAATGGCCCTTTAGCCTTCACCAAAGGATGGGGGGCTGTGTCCACCAGAGGGCACTCCCCAGGAGGGCCGTTACGAGAGAGCGGATCCCAAATCCACAGACGTCCCCAAAATACCCAGGAGATCATTTAAGGGGGGCAGGCACCTTCAGGGGGACGTCTGAAGTCGTGTCCCTCTAAAAGAAAATGTGACTTCAATTTGAACCTGGGAGCTGATAAGGGCTGGACACCCGGTTACCATTTCAAAGTAGTTCTTTTTTATGAAGATGCTTCCTTGTACTTTTCCACTCATTAAGGCAAGCTCCAGCTACCAGGTTGTAGAAGAGCATAATCATCATGTCTTAGTTCCAAGTTCTCCTGGTTGTGAAACAGATACATTCTTATTCTCAGGAGGCGAATCTAGGCAGCATGCTATATACTGAACAAGTGCCAACTGCAGAGACTACGACTCTTCTGTTGGCTCTCCCGAATCTTGCCCACTCATGAATTAAAAGGAAGAACTATGCGTGTGTATGTGCGCACACACACACGGACTCTGCATATGTGTGTGTGTGTGTGCATGCACACACGTGAGCGTGTGCACTACAGTCTATATTGAGAGGTATGGGAGGAAAAAGTGTACAATGTTAGAGAACTGTAACCTTTTTGGGGAGTTTCACATAACCAGTGAATTGTTACTTTTTTCAAATTTGTAAAGCCTTAAGTTTAATTGACAAAAGTTAATGAACAATGGAAGAGCAGCACAAACACTTGGAATTATTACCCAGAACATCTTGTACTTATCAATTTATGCAGGATGACCGGCTCTCTTGGAACAACTCATTAAAGTGGAGAACTGGACTTTCGGCCCGTAATTCTTTCTGGAAGACCAGTCCTAGATGTCACTGACTAATTGGGCTAATTGGAAGAGAGAAATTGCACAAAATGTTCCTTTAACATGTACATTAATTTCATTTCACTTTCAGCTGAGTCCTCCATATCTAATTGTGTTGATCTGTAATTCTGAACAAATGAAAAATTCTAAGGGAAAAACATTTATAAAGGGTAATTCTAAAGGAAAATAAAGATAAAGCAGAAGAGCAAGAAGGTCAAAAGGGCTATAAAATCTAACATATTATTCTTTTGACAACCTGTTTTAAGATACTCCAATCACTTAAAACTCACTAAAAAATATCATCTTGAACACTCTCGGGAGCTGAGAACTGCGTGTCCCAAATAATTGTCAACATGACATAGAGCTTTTGCTTTGCTGTAAGGCAGTTCCCACCTGACAAATGAGTAGTACTCAAAAAGTTCTTTTGAAGTTAATTGTTCAGAACTCAGGCCAGCTCACAGAAGAAAATTAACCCTAAATGCTTCTTGTTTTAGTTCCTTGGGCTACCGCACACAGTACCACAGACAGGCAGGGGGGCTTCAACACAGAAATGGGTTGTCTCCCAGGTCTGGAGGCTAGAGGTCCAAGATCAAGGTGTTGCCAAGGGGGTTCCCAACTGAGGGCTGTGAGGAGAGTCTGCTCTGTGCCTCTCTCCTCGCGTCTGGGGGTTTGCTGGTGATCTTTGGCATTTCCTCTCTGCCTTCATCTTCACATGGTGTTCTCCCTGGGTGTATATCTGTCTGTGTGTCCATAGTGACAGAATAACTTCTCTCATTTTAAGCCTCCGAGTTTGTGGTAACTTGTCATGGCAGCCCCAGAAAACTGATACAGAGAGGTTCTTTGACTAAAGATTAAAGAAGCCCAAACGAATCTAAAGACAAGGCCATTCTCCTAATTTTTTCCCAGAGATGGATAAAACACAAATTAACACCATCCTTCTGCAGTCTCTTACCCTAAAATTAACATACTTCCAATGAAATAATATTACATTACGTAGAGAATTTGTGGAACATTTTTTTCAATAACTAATAAAAATGTGCTCCATAGAGGAGCGATTTTACCTATAGAATAAATTATGTTCCTAACATTTTATATACAGGCAAAACACCGTGAAACCATACAAGGACTTAGACAGGAGATGCTTCAGCTGGTGGACCCCCAGCTAAGGCCCCACCACTCCCAAAGCACAAAGCACCCTCTGGCATACAACCCGCCTCTCTGAGGGTGAAACAGGGTCCAATGGAGCTGAGAAGCCGGAGAAACACCAGCCACCGACAGAATTGAACACAGAGAGAGTGGTGTGACCTGCACAGTGAAAAGGAGGAGGGCCCAGGGAGCCTTCGGAGAGGCAAAGGTGGCCACCCTCAGTGAGCCAACAGGCCAGAGGGGAGGAGCAGAGGAAACCAAACCTTCCACCTGCACCAAAGCCACACTGCCATTGTGTAGCTCATCTGGAGACAGTCCTTGCCCAAACCCTCTCCACACTCACCAGTCAGGGACACCTGAAGCTCAAGGCCCCCCAGAGAATGGGACGTACGGGACTGTGCAGGTTCTGGGTTAATCACAGGACTCATTCAGGAAAAAATAAACTTGCCTCCAGAGGACATTCGAGAGTAGCCCCAAGTCACTGTGATAAAGTGACGAAGACCTGAGTTTAAATAACCATACATACGTGGAAGGACCACCTCCAAGCATAGGTCTCAGTATTCCATGGTGGGGGCGGGGGAGGAGGGAACCATCCCTTCTATGCACTTTAGAGACACAGGGAAGAAAGGCAGAGTTTCTAGAAAAATCTATTACTAAAGACTATTCTTAAATGCACATCACCTAAGCAGAGACTGTACTACTCTGCAGTTAGTCATCGGGGCCTTACAGAGGGAGCAAATGGTAGACCAGGTGGCCACAGAGCATGGAGGAGGGCCAGCAGATCCTGAGAGAAGCCCCCCAGTCCAAAGAGGGCCAGAAGAGGAGCTCCTCCCAAAACATGGAGCCATGAACTCACTGCCTGTGAAGGAACAAAACTGGAAGCACATCCCACTGCATTGTTTGTGTGTCTCAATAAATACATGAGCGACACATACATCATACATAACATAGTATCAATGGTAGAGCTGTATTAGCAATATTGGATTAGATTGTGTTTTGTGTATTAATATAACATGCAACATATTAATATATTACATATTGCATATATTATATAAGTAATTTAATAACATATTACACATATATATGTATTGCATACCTATTAATAATTTACATGTATTGCATGTTATATTATGCTATCTCATAAATAATTTATATATATGTATATCCATATGTCTATCCATCTCTATCTGTCTCACTCAGAATGCAGACCTAGTTGCTCTCAACACATCCCTTCGTCCACCTTCATAAAGTGCTATATGGGAGGCCCTATTCAACTACTGTAGAGAGGGGTCCTGAGTGTGCCTGGCAGACACCGTGTCATGAGGCTTACGTCAGCCTGCATGTGTGACGTGACTCAGTGCTTGGTACACGGAAAGGGGAAAGAACCTCATGGTTTCGGTGCCATTTCGGAGGTGGAAGCGCCCATGTTCCCTCCAGCAACTGTCCAGAGAAGTCAAGTAGCAGTCAGGAGGGTGCTGCTCACTCTGCTCACTCTCCAGATGGGTTTCTCCAACCCTTCATCACACTTGGCTTTTCTTTCTTGCTCCAGTTCAGACAAGCCCTGGGGCATAAGAGGAGACAGGGATGCCTCCTCACTGCCCCACTAGGACTTTGCCTTCTCTATTTCCTCGGGGCGGTGTGGCCACACACGATAGGGGGCGCCATGGTGCGGATAGTCGGAGCAATAGACTGCTGCTTGCCTTCACGCCAGGAACACCTGACTGCCTTCTGCTCCCTCTGCTGGCCCCCCAGCCTGCATAACCAGACGTGGTACACCCCACCACAACTACTGGGTCTACACTGATCTCCAGTGAAAGGAAGAACAAGATCAAAGACCACTGTGTCCACGCAAACCACTCCATGTCTAGGTCAATGCTCAAAGTGAAGAATTAAAAATATACACATTTCAAGAGAACGATTTCTTTCTCTCCATCTCTTCCACAGAGCTCAAATAGTTGTTTTTCTTGCATAAAATTTTTCCTAGTAATTAAAAATGATGGCGTATGTAAACGGCCTAAAATTTCAGTGATCGAGAGTGTGTTTGTGTCTCTTGTTTAGAAATGTGATCAGTTTCCTGGCACTGAAGGAACTCAATTTACTAAAACCAGCAGAAAGCGTTTATATGATAAACCTACTGTACCATTTTTCCTGGGAAACATTTGTAATCTACTCCAACAGAGATGGAGGTTTTCTATTAAAGATATATCAACACCCTCATAAAGGCCATTTTCCCCTTGCAATTTATTCTGAGTAATAACATCCAAGCCACAAATTTGTTGACAATCAATTTTTGCTTCTCCGTGCAATTTGGTTGAAGAGTATCTGTTTCTTAGTAACAGAATGGTGCCAATACAACATACCATTCAATTACCAGGTGCAGTGACACTGGCCACCCCCCAACGCTTTCTGTTTTGTGGTGACATATCTACAGAGCACCACTGGCCCCAAACCCTGAGCCTCGCAAGGGCTTGCTGCTCTACTCCAAATGGGTTTAACTGACTCCAAACATGAGTAATGTAAGTATTGAACCTCAACTATGTCATGAAAAATGTCTCCTGGGTATAGATGTGTGAAAGAGTCACTTAGATGTTGATGAGGGGCACCCTCTTGATCACGTTTTTCATCAAAGAAAATGTTGGAAGGCATAAAACCAGTGAGTCTAGCAGCTTGAGTAAAGAAACCCAATGATAGGGATACTTGAGGCTGCCTCCCGCTTCATTCTGGAAGGTTGCTGGGATGGACTGTTGTAATTATAGCTTTTATTTCCCCCACACACACACTTTTTCTTCCCCCCAATTTCTTCCAGTAACAGAACCCCTTGTGGGAAACTCTTTTCAATCATTGCATTTAAGACTCATGACTCAGGCTTGATCCATCTAAGAAACACAAGCCCCTGACCACAGTGATTAATTACTTCAGGGACAGACAGCCACTTAGGTCATCTCCCCCAACAGGGACCTTGCTGGAATCATCAGAAAGGAGACACTCTCTGGGCATTCCCAGCTTCATCACTGGGAAGACGTGAGCCCAGGTGTGCTGGCAGCCACCTCTGACAACACATGGAGAACCTACCTGAGAAGGAAGAAATTTGAGGAAGCAGATTCAAAAGCTAGAGAGGCAGCATCCTGATGTCACTGCATGTGCCCCTCAAACCTAGGCACCCTGGATGTAGGAAACAAATGTCAATTTGAGTTGCATTTCTGTCACTTGTAGCACAAAATATCCTCACACGGGCCCTGAGTTAAAAATCATAACCTGTATCTAGACTAAAACAAAACTCCTGTTTCTGCTATCCACCACACCTCTGACACTGAATATGCAGGTTTTACATACCAAGAAAGGCTGATACCAACTACCTGGCATTAGCACAGACCCCACAGATAAGGGCTGAGTCCCACAAGACTGCCCCCACTTCAGACACCGACCAAAAAGTCTTGGCCTCTGGTATTTATGACCAACTGAATGGCCACAAATGAAGGGTTCTCATGACCCCCTTCTCGGGTTCAAAAATTTGCCAGGAACAGCTGACAGAACTCAGGAGTGTTTTACTTACTATTGGGGGCTTTATTATAAAGGATACAGATGGAAGAGATGCACCGGGCGATGTATAAGGGGGAAGCAGGGAGAGAGACTTCCATGCCCTCTCTGGGCACACCACCCTCCCAGCACTTCAGTGTGCTCACCAACCCAGAAGCTTTCGGAGCCCTGTTGGTTAGGGTTTTTGTGGAGGTTCCATTATGTAGGCATGGTTGATTAAATCACTAGCCATTGGTAATTAGCTTAATCTCCAGCCCCTCTTCACTCCCTGGAGGTCAGGCAGAGGGCTGAAAATCTCACCCCTCTCATCACAGGTTTGACTTCTCTGGCAACCAGCCCCCTCCGCCACAGTCACCTAATTAGCATGAACTCAAATATCATTGAAAGAGCTTTATGATGAATAACAGAAGATGCTCCTCTCACTTCTACAGGGAAATTCCAGGGGTCTTAGGAGGTCTGTGCCAAGAACTAAGGACAAAGACCAAGGACATATTTCTTATTATGTCACAGTATCACATGGGCAAATCTTGTTTTATTTTTAAAGGTGATACATGTTGGAGCTTGGGTTGTTGGCTAAACCTTAACGCATGTAGTAAGTGAAAACAAAGATCTTACTTTTTTCATTTTTTGTTTTTGATTTTCATCTTGTCTTGTTTCATTGGTGTCTAGGAATGTTACGATATACTAGGACAAGCAACAAGCGGACATAAATTGTCTCAAAAGGCATTTCTTTAACCAAGTTCTAAGGAGGCAAGAGTTCCCAGGGATGGTGTTGGTGAACAGGATATGCGTTCTGTGTTTGGACATTTGCGTCCTTAGCCACACAATGGCCCTCTCTGCCACTGTTGCCCAAGGGCCTGAAATCTGTGGAGAATCAAGAAGGTGTTGGCTCATCATCAGAATCTGACTTTTTCAGATAAGGAAAGATGACCACCCGCTGTAGCAGAAGAGCAGTTCCTGGCACGTGAACCATGGCTCAGGGGCTATCTGGAGGCTGGTTTCTCACAACACTGCTATTAATAAGATAATTGCTACATTTCCCTCTCTGACATGAATAATTTATTTGTGGCCACTCTCCCTGAAATCTCCTAACAAGTACAACTACTCTTTCCTTTTATTTTAAGAAAGTTAGTTGGGGGGTCTTGGGGGACAGGGGTTTCAGCAAAAAATAAACTGAGAGAAATCAAATGTAGAGGCATATGTCAATTTAACAAATGTGGATTTGATGTCTCTTTCAAGAAAAACACTATGCTGGGGGAGGGTGTAAGGGAGGAAGAGACACAGAGCGTGAAGTTCAGTGGGATGTAAAGGAAAGAGATTAAGCACGAGAGAGAAGACAAACACACATCTAAAAAGTTAAGTCAGCAAAAATATGCCATAAGAAAAACAAAAGACAGCTAAAATATGGGTAAGGTAATATTTAAGAAGGGGAAGATAGGGATTTTTCAGATGCATTTAGTTACGCATTTCCCAAAGTTTGTCCTATAAAACACTAGTCTGATTAGATGCACCTTGAAGAAAGGGTTCTATGGTCCGATATATTTTGGGGGAATGCCACTATTATCCCACATTAGAAATCCATAATATATTCCAGTTTATTAGTCTCTGACTACTCCTCATGCAAAGAAACCTATTTAACTTTAACACAATATTTCCCAAAGTTATCTGACTATGGAAAACTTCTATTTTCCATGGAAAATACTCTAAAACATGCCAAGGTATATCACCTAAGAAAAGATTCGTGATTTTATCGTGCAAACCCAGACATTCCAAAAGACTGGATTTCTTTGAAATCCCGCAGATTGTTACCTCAATTGTTGGCTACAAATCATTTAGTAAACCAGCTTTGTTCCACCAGAAAATGAATGAATGAATGAATGAATGAATGAATGAATGAATGAATAAGTATCATGAACTTTCCAAAGAGATGATACATATTCCTCTAAAATTTCAGATGTGTTTAAAATTTGGCAGGGGCCTTAAATAGCGAAGAATGCATATCTTCAAGTTTTTGTTTAAAAAAAAGGATTATACACACATATGTATGTATATATATATTTCATATGCTTATATTTGCATATAAATATCCATGTATATTTCATCTGTCATGTGTAACAGACGTGCACATACATACATACACGGATTTATGTATATATCCCCTTTATGTGCTGTGATCAATAAGCAGTTTCAAATTTATGTGGTTTTAAAAAAATTATTATCAAGATACGCCTTAACCCACTGTTCTTACTGTGAATGGCTAAGCCCTCATTTCAAAGAGGAGAAAGGCAAGTGGAAAGGGAGAGAGGGAAGCATCAAATGAAAGATTGGGGGCCACCAGGAACCTTGCCTGGGTTGGTTTTGAGAACCAAAGGAAGGCTAAACATTGACATGATTCAGAAGCCTGTGAGTATTTATCATTGGACAATCGCTGTACATCTGTCTGATGATGCTATTCTCACCTCTGAACCATCTCTGATTCCACGACCCTGCTTGGAAACCCCCTGAGTGTTGGCACTCATTTAGGCTCTCCCAAAAGTACTGCCTCAATAAAGACCTCTTGCTCATCCTATCACCCGGACAGGGGGTTATTCAGAATAGCCAAGTACAAATGCTGGCCTTCCTGGGATCTTCAGACAACAAACTGATACTTTGGAGCCTGGGAAGGAGTGGGGGTCCTAATGCTCGCTCCTTCTTACCTGTAGATTAAAAGCAGAGGGGGAAATGGCCACAATGAGGATCGAGGAATCGGGTCCTCACCTAAAACAGGACTGGAGAACAGTTTGAGCTGAGGCTCCAGTGAGGCTTCTCCCTCCCGTGCTAGACCTTGAGACTTACTCAGGGAAGTGCAGGACCACAGGCCTATCCCAGACACTCATCAGTACACAGAGAAAGTGTGAGAATGAGAGAGAAGGCACCTCCTCCTAGGGAAACCTGAAACTGTGGGAAAGAGGAAGTAGGAGAGCTGGTACCAGCCACGGCACCAGAGCCAGAGAACTTTCCAGATACAAGCAGAGCCCTTGAACTTTGCCCTCCCCCACTCAAATGGCACAAGCATGGACAGGGGCTATTCAGTTCCCTTATTAGGTGATGTCGCCTCCCCAGGAGCCCATCAGCAGGGAGAGGGGATCCAGACTAATTCTTCCAATACCCACCCTTTGGTGGGGAGCTCTCCGGAAACCCAAACAAGGAGAAAAAGTTCTCATCATCAGCATACATACATACATCAGCAGCACAAATGCATTAAACCTGTACCTACAGAATTTTGTATTCAAAAGGACATAGCTCTACCTATTTGGCAGGAAAATGATTCAGTACTTTCATGTGGAGATGATCATCTCTAGGTGGATGGATTGGGTTACTTCTTAAGAATTCTGTTTCCCTGAGCCTTGCATTGGAATTTCAACTACAGTAAGTATTGGAAGATGGGTTTTTACCATAAGCAACCATAGGGCAGGGTCTCGGCTTTGTAGAACACAAAACAGCATTTGCATACTACATCTAGCAAAGTGTTATTGTAAGGTCAAGACATTTTGTGGAGTCTCTCTATGATGCAATCCGATATTTGACTTCCGGCAAGCCCTTACATTTTGTCCCTTTTCAAGCTAGCAGGTGTTCTTTGCTTTCTTGGTGGCTTCAAGTCACATGTTTGAGATCCATTCTTCTCCCTGAAAATAATCAAGCTTCATTTCTGGGTTCCATGGGATTTAGACAGGGTATCTGAAATACATGACAGATAGGAGTTAACTTTCTCTGGATGATTTTAAAGGAAGACTTAATGGAATAACAATCAACTGGAACTAATACTTGATCGATCAATGGAGGTGATAAGCAGGAACGAAGCAAGAGCACAGCCCAGAAGCCCATGCCAGGAAGAAACCTAAAACTATTGACCAAACAGACAGGAAAGGTAAACCATTTTCAATCGATACTAAATTTGGCAGATGAATAAACGTTTGACTAATGCATCTTATCAGTTGTAAATCAGCTTTGAACTGCCATAAAATGTCATAAGACCATCTGAGAGGAAATTGGGGGGCAAGCCTAAATCCCCCCAAAAATCATCCTATTTTATGGCATTTGTACTGGAATTATTTCTAGAATAATGCAATTTTACAACTATGATTCAAACTAGGTTTTAGTCTATTGATTTAACTGCAGGATAGCTAAAATTTAGAAGTTTTTATAGTGCTCAATCCCACATAATTGTGGTTAGAAAACTTAGAGAAAATGCAATTATAGCACAGGAGACTTTTGTTCCATTTCTTTTCCCTTCACAATGAACCTCACTGGGAGACCAACTACATAAATAGTAGTTTCCAAATTTCCAACCCAATGTATATAAAAACGGAGTGGCTTACTAATCCAAGAAGCACTATCGAGGGATGCAGAGATTATTCAAGGCAGCATAAGAACATCACAAAAAAATTTAATTCTCTAAGAGAGGAACTCTTGCTCAGATTAAAATATATCCTGATCCTGGCATAGTTTTAAATACATCACATGATGAAATAATTACACACATTCCTATAAATACAGGTGGCATCAGAAAGAATCCAGAAAACACCCAGGCACGCCGAGGGCTGGAGGTCTCACCTTTTAGCTTGAAGAAACTGTTCTAGGGAATGAGTACTAGGCCCCCAGAACGCTGGCACATCTGGACCCCAAGGACGGCTATGCACCAGGCAGCTATGTTAAGGGGCACCTGCGACCCTATAGATGGGCAACTGGCTGCTCAGTGTTTTGCTTTCTCGGAACAAGAGAAAGGGATTACAGGATTATTGAGAGTTCAATTTTAGAGATCTAATCCAAATGTCTCAGTTTGGTCCAAGAAAATGAGATCCAAAGAAATTAAATGGCTTGCCCAAGATCAGAGAGCTAACTCTTGGTGACCTGTCTAGAGCCTAGCCTCCCGATTCCCAGGCTCTGATGGCTTGCCCTACACCAGGGCCAAGCATGGCCTTCTCTCCTGGGATGGGCATCCCCTTATCACAACCTTCTTTCCTCCAGGCTCTCTGAATTGGCAGGAGTCACAAGAGCACCTGGCCATCATATATGGGAAACAATGGGCTCTCAGGATGGATTTGCAGGCAGCTGTGGAATAGGTCTTTATTTGTAGGATTCCAGAGAAGTAGGTTCCAATGTGTCACGTTTATTAATGTCAGTCTCGGAGCTTCTGCATACAGTGCTTTATCAATACACCATGCATTATGCATCACGCCTGGTTTGTGAGCTGCTGTATGAAGCAGCAAGGCCTGCAGCAGCACAGCAGATGGCTTTAGTCACTGTGAGCCCCCCAGGCAATGACCTATGACCAAGACCTTCAATGACGTTTTGTCATTCCTACCGTGAGGCCGTATAAAACGAATTATTTAGAAATCAAATATTGAAGAAAGGACATACACGGCAAATAGGAAATATGCAATAGATTTGTTTAGCCCATTCACAAAGCCAAATGTCCTTCTTGGAGTTGGCCTTGCGGGGGCGGGGGGGGGGAGGCAGGGGGCGCAATGCACATTTATGCAAATTAGCATTGTGCCAAGAGCCTTGATTTATTTCAAAACCATGAAGATTCCATTGCTCTTGGTGAACTTTAGAGATTTTCTTTAAGGGAATCATTTGTCTGCTATTGTATTGAGTGACACTTTATCTTCTGTGCGTGTGTGTGAGTGTGCACGCACACACGTACACACACTTTTAGTCTTACAGCCTCTCATCCTCGCTAGTGATTTTTATTAGTTTAGTTTCATACATATTCAAGGAGATTTGTAAGTCAGATCCATTTTTTTTTCTTAAGGATGCTTTATGTTTTAGAAACTAAATAATGTATTTTTATTTAATTTTTATGTTATGTTATGCCCCCCACAAGTGTAGCTGCCATCTGTCACCATACATTACTATTACAATACCACTGATTATACTCCCTCTGTTGTACCTTTCATCCCGTGACTCATTCATTCCATAACTGGAGCCTGGATTTCCCACTCCCCTTCACTCATTTTGCCCATCCCCCTATTATTAAAATTCTGTACTGTTAAATGAATTTTTAAACCATACACTAAACATTGTATTAACCGTTTAAAGGGGGAGAGTAATTATAACAAGTTTGTTTGCATTCCGTTAAAATCAGATACGTGAAATGAACTATATCCCACCAACTGTCCCCAGCAGGATGGATGGGTAGAGAAGAGCTGCCTGTGGTAACGTGAGATATTCACTGGCTTTCTCATAATCCCCAAAGTGTCATTTTCCTTCCAAATTCTGAAAACTGACTGGTGGATCGGGCATGACGATGGCTGTCACCAGAAGCAGATCCGGCTGACATTCCGGCTGTGCTCACTCACTCATGGCTGGAACCTGAGCCATCCTTCCTTTAATTCCAGATGGCATTCTTTCTCCTTGGTCAGGAAACTTTGTTCGTGATGGGTCAGTTTCCCAGATACATGGATCTGATAAGGATAAACAAGCTTTTCAGTTCTTTGGTTCTGCATACCAGACCCTCCTTTCTTATATATCCTTGGTTAGCACTGATTCCTAGTTACTGGGGTCAGAGAACGGAGTGATGAACTTGATCAAATTGCTGGTGCTGCAGAAATCTGGCAATGATGGGAACCTGATGACTAGCCCATCAGACAAGTCATCTAGAAGAGAATAACTTCATAAAGATGGTATTAGGCATCAGATTTGGTTTCCTATTTTGTTTTTTTTTTTTTTTACTCTGAATCAAATGAAAGCATGGTCCAATGCTCTTCGTTGAAGTCAACCAACAGACCAACATGAAAGAAATGAAAACACCCAGAGGTGCTTAGTGGTGAAGGCCCCCATGGCTTCTTGCAAGCTTTTATCTGCCCCCTGATCACAACTTCCAGATCTCACTTAGGATCCCACTGCTGCTGGTTGGGTTGATGTTGGCCAGAGGCCCCACGAACTCCTGCCTCTGCACTTGTCCTAGAGCAGCTGGGGAGCACGCCTGTGCAACACCCCATGGGGGTCCCGTGGCAGGTGAGCCTCTCCAGAACTCACAATCTGCCCCCCAGGCCCTCACGTGAACGCACTCCTCTGATCTCCTTCAGGGGGCTTCAGTGAAATTCAGAAGAGATCACCACAGACTACAAGAAAGGAAAGCGTCCTAGAGAAGTCTCAATATGAGCTGGGCCTTGACACATGGGGAATAGAATGACCTCCCTTAATACTGATCCGTGTTCCTGTTTTTCATCATCACCCCTCCCCCACAAGGAGTCTCTTTAGGCTTCTCCTAATCATCCCTCCCCAAGACATTTTAGCATCTGTGGGTCCGTTTATGCGCCATGACCCTTTAAATGTCCACAAACCACCATAATATCTAAGATTTTTTTCACTCCCTACCCTGAGAATCAATTTTTGCCTCCTTGGGGGAAATATCACTGAAGGGAACACACACCACATGAGTTTCTCTTGTATAAATGATATTCTTCTGATAGCTTACCCTACGGCTGGTAGACAAATTCCCCTTTCAGAAAGATCTTTTTCAGTGTGGGTTACTTAAAAGAATGTTTGAATCCTCTCAGGGGAAAAAAATGGAAGCCCCCCAGTAAATGAGCCATGAGCTAGCAGAAGAGGAGACACTTCATCTCTGCCATGCTTTGCTTTTTTAGATCTAGACGTCAAGGAGTCCAGATGTCTTAGAAGGTTGGGAGGCTGCCCCTGAATCATGGGGAGAGGCTGGGCAGTGGGAAGAATGACCTTCTTAGAGCAGACATTACCTAGAGATTGGGAACATTTTTTGGTGAGCTAGATTATTACTTCATGTCACTCTTCAGTTTATCCACATTTGCCATCTTTGAATTCGTGAGTGAGCAAGGGTAGGAAAGTGAGCTGAAGAAGTAAGACGGGACAGCGGGCCAGTAATGACATGTTCAGTGGGACCAGTGAGGACCGCTCACTCCTTTTCCTGAAGTAGTAATAGACAGCTTCATAAAGGAGATGGAAACTAAATACTGCCTATGTCTCAATTTTGCATAGAACTAACAAGTGCTTATATCCCTGACCTTAACTGACCCAAACTAGCCTGCCTCCTTCCTTAGTTACTAATTCCCTCAACAAATATTTGAGTGTCAAGGATCTATGAATACTGTAAAAATGAAAAGGTCAAGATTGACCCACTTTTCCCCCCAAAGAGCCCACAGTCCACTGGGAAAATTCAGATGATTTGATTAGAATTGGTGAGTAGAAGAAGCATAAGGTTCCCCACAGTATTGGCTCCAGCCCCCAACACTGCAACTCACCAAGAGACATTCATGGTTTGTTTTTCTTTGCGGATGAACCCCCCCGCCTTTGGAGAACTTAATCACATTTGTATTTCCAAATTCATTGTTTTTAAGGAGTCTAATCAGGTGGCTTCAAGTCAAGCTGCTACCTAAATTAAGGGCTCTCCCCTCATTTCGCTCTCCCCACCAAATCAGTGATCACAAATTAGTGATCAAAGAAACAATTACCTTTTACAAGATTTGCTTTCAATTACCGTGTTTGCTTCTCCTTGGGAATACGGCTACTGGGAGCGCATCTGATCAGCCCTGCTGCTCTGTTACCTGCACGAACAGACAGGCACCAAGCAAGTGGCCTGACGGTTCCTTCCTCCTGGACACCTTAAATCTCAAGAAAGTCAAGTCTGCCCATGGGATCCTGGGAAGCGGGGCCTGCTCCAAGCAGCTTTTGAGGACACGAGGTTGTCCAGAGAACCGGAGAGTGGAGGCTAGTCCTGAAAGATGGAGGAAGCTGAAACTTATTTTCCTGGCTAGTTCTTAAAGGTATTATGTCAGCTTCGTAAGACATTCTCCCCATCTGCAGACCTTTTCACATCATGAGAACAAACCTGAGTCAATAGATCCCCTTGAGCCGGCCTCCAGAGCCAACCTCAGCCACACCACCGCCGGGCAGGAGCCTGCTAAATCTGCTTGTCCTGTTCCGAAGTGACAGAGGCCGACACAGTGGCTAGCCTGCTGAATGATTCTGCAGGAAGCCCAATTCTGAAAGCCCATTTCTTATCCTACAGAAGCTTGCCTACTGAGTCCTCCTACACGGTCAACACCTCTCTCCAGCAGGAGACCTGCATGGTAATGGCTTGTCCTAAAGCTCACACTCCATTGCCTCCTCCAAATGACCCTCACCAAGTCACAGTCCTCATCTGTAGGATTCTGAGACTTCCTTACCTTCTCAATATTAGAGCAGAAGTGCATAGAGCCAGAAGACTTTGGCCTGCAAGCATGTTTCAACGGTATGGTTCTCAGATTTGAGATTTCTCAGCTTCCATAGTCTAAGCAACTAGGTCGGGGAAAATTACCTGGAAGATTAATCATTAACTTTATCCTTTATCCTTAGCTGATCTCAGGCTGTTTATCAAGCGGGCCTCTAACACTGGAGATCAAACTGGTCTCCGGCCTTGAAGAGAAAATTCCTTTTGAACATTCTGAATTCTTGAGTCCTCCCCAAGCTGCTGCCAGGTTCCAGGAGAACTTGACTTGGAGAGGGCGCCATGTTTCAAAGCCCTTCTGGCATCAGGCCACTTGATGCTTCTCTCCATTACCATTACAAGGAAGTCACTCCCACGGTAGAAAAAAACATCAACTAATTACAAGTATATCTCTCACTTGTCCTTTAGGAAAGTTCCAGAATTTCATCAGACCCCCAAGTTCCATCACTTCAAATAAGAAAAAAAAATGTATTACCACTTAAATGAGTCACTCACAAAAACATGATACCGACTACTGTTCTTTGATAAATTTCCCCCACCATCTTATGTTTTCCAAAGATGAGAAAAGAGCCTCCATTAAGTCCCGTTTTATTTAATTTGAGCTCAAATTTAAATGCAGTGTTTCCCTTAGAAACTACTACAACCTGAAACTTTTATGGCCAGTTTCTAGCTACAAACTCAAGGTTATCTATGAACATAAGCTTTAAAATAATATGGAAATAGAACTTAAAAACTGAGATCCTAGTGTTTTTGTAATAAGGACTTATTAGTAATGAAACGAGAAAGATAAGGAAATAAAGTTTTGTATATGAAACTGAGTATGCTGTTTCATAAAAGCCAGCCCTCTGCAATGTGGCATCTACGTAGCTGAACACGCTGATGTCTCTTGAAATTTGCTGAGAATAAATTTGAAATTGCATTTCCACGAAAGTAATTGCCTATCCTCTAGAGCCACGGTTCCTAACTTTTGCAAAGATCCTTTTTGAATACCAAGAAATTTTAGCAAGAACTCCCACATGATCAGAAAAAGTACAGAATACAGGTGGAGAGAGACACAGGTCTTTGCATGAATTCCATGGTCCCTTGGGAGTCTGGGTCCCACCAGCTGGCTTCCACTGATCCTGTGCTGTGATAGCCGTAAGAGTATCCAGAAATGACTGCCCCTGCGCAGACATTCTGGAACAAGCTCGTGGCTCATATTAAAACTTCAGAGACCACTGTGTCTCCACCAGACTTGCCTACACCAGAAAACAAATGTCCTCCATGTTTTCTTTTGGTCTCAATACATAGTCTACTCTTGATGTTTTACACCCCGTAAATTTACCTTTCTAGTACTCTCTAATTAATCTAAAAATCGTTCACCTTCTTCTCAAGCATAGGCTTGAACTGTAAGAATGCAGAGGATTTGAGAAGGACCTTTCTATATGCAAATAATAAATGTGATAACTTATCATCCCCTCCATTGAGATGATTATCCACATAAATCTTAACAGTGCCATTGAGGGCGGCATTAAATCATCCCACTGGTCCATTGCATTGTGGGTGCTAAGCTGGCATTTTTATATATTTAACCCTACTGCACTCTGACAGCAAATCATACCCTGTTTGTATGCAGGAATCTCTGCAAGAAACCCAGGCCCAAACCAACCCAGCTCAGTCTCACCTAGCTCGTGGGCACTGAATGCCAAGTCATGCTGCTTCTCAACCCCTTAGGCCCCAAAGGTTGCTTCTACAATGAACGTGTTGCCCTTTTGAGAGGGATTTTCTAATTTCCACACTCCCTGGAAGATCCTCCCACTGACAAATGGGAATATTGTGGGCTCTTTAGAAATTGTTCTTCCCAAGCTTCTGGCACGCCTCACAACCTATGTATCATTCTGCCTTCGGGTCACAGAATCATAGACATCATCTGGGTCGCATGAATTCAGAGGATCCACACACTTGGATGGGGGGAAAGGTACATCTTTATTGTCACTAAGTTCTAACTGGAATTTAGCAATTCCTTCAAATGCGAATGCAGGCAACAAACCACAGTTGTCCCAGAGACTTTATCACCAAGAGAAATCACAGATCTTTTCATTCACATTAAGGTTGCACAAATACCTCAAACTATTTACTGTCATCACTATTTCAAAATTCAGGCAGCTGTGAGACCTACCATGAGAGCCTAAGCTTTGCTTTTACTATGGTAACAAGGAAGCCTGTAGATCCCTAAATCACCAGTTTGATCCATATATTTGCTAATTATATTTTAACAAAATTGATTGCCTTTGTAATGCTGTGTGTTTTATTTTATGCACTTAAAAACATTTTTTTTGGAGAAAGGGTCCCTGGGACTCATTAGATGATCCAGGGCATAGAGAAGGATAAGCATTCTTGCCTTGAAGTGAGAGTCTTTGAATGGTCATTGCTGCTACCGCATCCTTGAACACCCTGCACTTGGCTCCATTGCTCTCAGAACCCCACTACTCCACTGCTCTCAGAACCCTGCAACCTATGAGTCCCCTGCTTACGTATATGGGGCTAGACCTGTTTGACCTCCATGAGCAGGAGACATTCTGGGCAGAAGCTCTGTCCAGCATGGCCCATCCCGAGAGTCACCCTTTGTGGATCCTTCCCCAGCATCTCACTCTTAGGGGACATGGCATGAAGGTCAGACAGCACCCAAAAACATGCCCTTGCCCCTTCATTCATTCCAACCAACAGTGAAGAGGCCCTTGAAGAACATTTCACTTGCCTCTTAACTCCACAGTCAAGACAATGGAACCCCAGTCAGCAAAATGACCTGCCTCAAAATCCCACAGCAAGTAAATTGCCCTGACGCCCAGGAAAGATCTCTTCTCTACAACTACACACAGAGACAGATAACAGCAATGACCAGCATCTACGTCATGCTCATTCCATACCAGGCACTGTTTTAAGTGCTGTACGTATATCAGTTCCTTTAATTGTCATAATGAATCAATTGAGTAAGTTCTGGGATTATCCTTACTTTATGGATGGGGAAACTGAGGTCCAGAGGCCATTTGGGGACTAAATAGGTGACACAACCAGTAAATGATGGAGCCAAGATTCAGATCAGGCAGTGAGACTGCTCTCACAGTCCAGCATCGTCTGCCTCTCCAGCCACCTCCACCAGGCAGTCTGAAATTGAAAGAAACATACATATCAGTGCTCAACGTGTCCAATGCTTAAGTTCCTACAATGGTAGTTATTATCATTTGTTCCAAGGTAGACATAAAATACTGTGGATAAATATGAATTAGATGGTAAAGACCAGACGTTCAGGAGTGAGGGAAGGAACAGAAAACTGTAGCCGAGTGGAAGAGAAGCCGAGCAACCCAACCCACATTTGCAACGACCTACTGGCCATCTCCAAATCCGTAAGTTGAAAACTCTACTTATTGTCTCTTTCCCCCCAGATTCATCCCTGCTCCTGTATTCCTTTACTCCGTGAAAGTTGCTACATTCAGCTTCTTCCACCTTCTTTCTTGCTCCACTCCTCCCACCTCACCCACAAACTCTGTCAACCTGCCCCAGAAATATCTCCCACAACTCAAAATACGCCTCGAACACTGAATTTAATTCCTTCTCAAAATGAGTCCCAGCTGACCAAAGAAAATCTGTATCGAGGCTGGAAAATTGGAAAGGTTGAAAATGACATTCAAATGAGATTCAGGGATTTTCCAAGCAATAGAGGGAAATGAGACCAGCCACAGAATAGGATACTCTGGGCCCACTACTGCCCAGTGCAGGGAAATCTACTTGGGAACAAGGGGAACAATGGCAAGGAAGCCACCAGCAAGTTCTAGCTTGGAGAGCATGAGAGATGGGTTTTTGTTTTGCCTACCTCCCTTCCTCCCTTTGGAGCACCCCCAAAATAGGACATGCCACCTCCTGACCACAGAGTTGAGTGTGTGACCAAGCTAGGTCACACAGACTCCCTCCTGGGAATTCAGCCTTGAGGGGTACATGCAGGAGATTGACAGCCACACCCTGGAAAGGTGGTCCAGAAGCTCTTGTTTCTAAGATCCCTAGAACTGCACCATGTCCTGTCCCCCGGAGGCCCAGTGGCTCCATCTTCCTCTGACTACATGAACTACTTCAGTGTCCTGGGTGTTTGTTGTATTACTATGCTTCATAATATACAGGTACACTAAATATGTCCTTCTACTTGGATCAGTATTTCCTAGTCAGTGTTAAAGAAGAAAACAGCAAAAACAAAAGAGAATTCCTAAAAGAGGTTTGCTTTCCAGGCAGTGGGGAGAAACTCATCGCAGACTCAAATGAGAGGAAAAACTCGTGTGCTCATCCTGCTAAAGACAATGGAAACCACAGAAATGACTTAGAGCTAAGGAAACAAAGTCTAGTCAAGTTGGGAGGGAAGTTAGTGCAATCTCAGGGAGGTTGAGGGTTTTGCTCAACTCACAGTTAATTCAATAACTGGTGAGAATTCATTTGAACCCTTAGGACATGGGCTGCAAGACCATCCCAGTTGAGCAGGGTGAACTAAGAGTCCCTACGGTCCACCTACAGAGGACTACAGAAAGCTCCACATGTCCCTCTGAGGCACAGAAAGATCTGGCCATCCGAGGCATGGGTCCCAGAAAAAATTCTCCTAAAGAGAAGCAACATCTTTCTGCTTAGGATGAGAACCCCAATATACCCAGAAGAGTATATTACTCAGCTCAGGCTGCCATAACAAAATACCATGAGCTGGGGGGCTTAAACAACAGAAATTTATTTCTCACAGTTCTGGAGGCTGGAAGGCCAAGATCAAGGTGCCAACATGGTCGGATTCTGGTGGAAGCCCTTCTTCTGGCTGGCAGAGCACCCTGCCTTCTCACTGTGTCCACGCGAGGTGGGAGGGGAAAGAGAAAGGGGGTGGGAGGGAGAGAAAGCGAAAACAAACTCTAATTCCATCATGAGGAATCTACCTCCACGACGTCATCTAAACCTAATTACATCCCAAAGGCTCCACCTCCTAATATGATTTCCTTGGCAGTTAGGGCTTCAACATATGGACTGGGGGTGGGGAGGACCCAATTCAGTCCACAGCAAATGGTAAAACGACTTTTTCGCTGAATATCATTTAACCCTTGGAAGATCTTAAGATGTGTATAATCCATCTCAAAATACTCTCACATCCACAAAGCAATGCTATGATATGTTGGTTTAAGTTACACCCTGGGCATACTCAGTGGCCTCCTGGAGAACCCCAACCCTCAGTCCATGTTCTCACCAGCAAACCCATCCCCCAGGACGGCTGCAGCAAGAGCCTCAGCCTCTCAAATCTCCAACCACATGCAAAGATTCTCTAATATAGAAAGGCTCGGAAGGGGGATTTTGTTGGTAAAATTCGGGGTATTCAAGCTATATGACCTAGTAAAATATGTCAGTAACAGCCCCCAAGCTGCATGAACAGGATAGATGAAGAACCCATAAATGATGCCATTGACATTTGATGCCATAAGATTCCCGTGTCCAGCCCCTGTGTTGGGAGGAGTCTGGCCTGAGGGTAATGTTGTATCTTCCTCAGTGAACCTTCTGTGCAGTGTGAGGAGACCACCCACGAGACAAGAACTGGGACTTCACCGAGCTCACAGACTCGACAATAGTTTGTTTTGATAAATACCCATAAGGAGGATTTGGCTTCCTATCTTCTTCCCTGTAACCAGATTGAGTCTCGATCACCTGCCCGCAAGAACCAGTTCTCAGCAGGTTAGAATATCAATGCTCGTGTGTTACACTGGGGAAAACCTGTGTACGTCTAGGATGTAAAGTGTTTTGGGATAATTTGGTCTATCAGAACCAGTGAATGCGCTGTGTGAGTCCATGAAAATATACAATTTATTTTAGACCTGAGATTTTAAGCTAAGAGAATTGGGCTAGGTTTGTAAATAGCACTGGGATGCTTAAGGGAACTTGAGATTTACTATATCCGTAAGTTTAATCTAACACATAAACTACATAGGAGAAATCAAATATATTATATTTATAAATGCAGTAAAAATGTTTAAAGGAATTTAATTAACCAAGTTGTAAAGGGGGCTATTTAAGTTAGTTTTATCTGTTCGACTGGAACACTAGTAAAAGCACCCTTGAATAGGACTGTTAAAATTCAATGGATTTATAAAAAGAACAATCAGATTTATAAGTGGGACTTAGAAGCTTAAGGAAAACAAGACTTCTGCATTTTTTTATTTGAAAAAATTGAAAACTAATCTAAAAATCCACATAAATGCAAGCCATCCCTTTTAGGGAGGAAAAAAAAGCCATTTTAAAGACCCAAACACTCATATCAAGAGATCAGAACTTAGGAGTCACTGCTAATTTTGATATTGGCATTATTTTCCCGCAGAAGGAACCAGTCCTGGGATAGTTTTGACTATGCACCCCTAATAGTAAAACAATCTTGAGACTGTATCCCTTACTATCCATCTCGTTTTTGACATGCCATGGTGCACTCTGCGAGGCACCACCCAGAGCCCCTCTGACAAAGGACGAGTTGCCTGGATGCTCCAGGTGCTGTGGGCAGTCTTAGTGGACAGACCCTTCGGGGACACCTCAGCTACACAGAGCTGCCTGGCTGACTGCATGCCCTCCCGCACCAGCCCCACCCAGAGACTCTTCCAGAAAGGCCTAGCCAGCTGGGGGCAGGTCTGGATGACTCTCAAGGTCATGCCCACGGTTGACCAAAGCTGTCGAAGGGGCTTCATCAGAGCTGATCTCTCCCCCTTTCTTCAGCTCTCTCCCGCAGAGGTCAGTGCCCAGGACGGTCCCCAAAAAACACCCTGAATGACCAACTCCTTCACAGAGGCTACTCTCAGGAAACCCACCCTACGACACAAATTGTGTGCACCAGCCTCTCAATGGCTTTGTGAAACACTGGCCACGTTTAAAATCCTTATGATTTTAGTATCTTCAGAGTGGGAAACAGGAGAGAGGAGACCAGAATTCTGGTGAGCCATAAAGTATGGCTAATCGGGAGGTGAGCTGCTAAATGGTCTATACTCACAGGGTTAGACAGCATCACAGGCTACATGACATACTCTATTTCCTTCGGAAACACATCTTTGCACCTGGTTCTGCCTCTGACTTGGCTCCCAGTGAGGCAACTATCCTTATGTCATTGCTGTCACCTGCACAGGAGCAAGCCATCAGAACTACCAGCATCAAACCCTTTCAGGGTGAATTTCTGCTTTCAAGAAGTGAGTAGATGTACATTTCCCAACTCCTTCCCCTAAGTACAAAAAAAAAAAAACCCTGGACATTACATATAAAACAAACCTAAGAAGACTCCGAACAATGGAGAAGAATCTGACAAACTGGATGAAACTCTAGAATTATGTTGAGTGGAAAAAAAATCCACCTTAAAACATTACATACTGTATGACCCATTTATGTAATATTCTCAAAATGACAAAATTTGAGAAATGAAGAACAGATTAGTGGTTGCCAGGGATTAAGGAATGGCAGTGTGAGAGGGAAGTGTGTGCATCTATATGGAACAATGTACGGGATCCTGATGGAAATTTTCCATGTCCTGACTGTATCCATGTCTACATCCTGGTTGTGATATCTCACTGTAGTTTTGCAAGATGACACCATTGGGAAAAACTGAGTAAAGTGTGCACAGGTCTTTCAATATTATCCCCTATAAGTGCACGTGAATTTACAGCTATCTCAAAATACAAAGTTTAATTTGAAAAAAAAGAAAAAAGCATTCAGGTTGGATGTTAGCAATTGAGAAGAAATGCCTGCAGATGAAGCAGAATACTTTTTAACCCCTCGGAGCCAAATGGTTGTAGGGGAGGGTTGGAGAATGGCGAATCAGATGCCTTCTGCGATTTTCCATAGTTGACATCAAAATGGCAAATCAGATGTGTTCTGCGATTTTCCATAGTTGACATTTCCATAGTTGACATCAGAGATGGACTACCATGAAACAAATAAAAGGTAAGCCGTGGGACCCCTCACTTGCACAGACCCTACCGAGGCCTGGCATGCACCATAGCAGGGTATCTGCTTGAGTAAAAATTTGCAAAGATATTCAACCAGTGTTGGTGGGGATTGGGATCTTCTACTCTGCTCTGTCTCCACCTTGCTTCTCCTCCTGTCGGGTGGGGTAGCGTGGCCACAGGTCTCTTGGGGACCTTGTTAAGGGGAAGCTGAATAGGAGAAACAGGTTGTTTGGTTGGTAGACGAGGTTTGATGAGGTTCCTATGGCTCAGAGTCACTTCCACGTCTAACCACATCATCACAGTAGAGGAATGTGGCCAGGACTTCCCTGCCACCCACCGTGTTACCTCATAAAAGCATGGCATAAAAGCATAGGTCCAGAGGTCACACTCCAACCCAAACATTATCTACAGTCCCTGTTACAGACTGAATTATTTCTTGCCCCCCCACCCAAATTCATAGGTTGAAATCCCAAGTCCCAGTGTGACTATATTTGAAGAAAGGGCCTTCCAGGAGGTAATTAAGGTTAAATGAGGTCATGGGGTAGGACCCTAATCCAATAAGACTGGTGTCTTCATAAGAAGAGGAAGAGAAAGCAGGGATGCTCGTACACAGAAGAGCCCATGTGAGGTCACAGCAAGAAGGCAGCAGTCGGCACATCAAGGAGAGAAGCCACAGGAAAAAACCCAAACCTGCTGACACCTTCATCTTGGACTCTAGGACCGTGAGAACAAAAATCTCTGCTTCAGCTGTCCTGTCTGCAGTATTTTGTTATGTCAACTGGAACAGACGATTACATTTCTACACCTCAAACATGGGGGCAGTGAGAAAAAACAAGGCTGGAAATGTACGGAGCCTGGAGCTGGTCAGTGCAAATTCCTCCCAGGGATGGGGCGTCTGGGTGGCGCAGTCGGTTAGGCATCTAACTCTTGGTTTCGGCTCAAGTTGTGATCTCAGGGTCCTGAGATTGAGCCCTGCATCAGGCTCCGAGCTCAGTGTGGAGTTTGTATCAGATTCTCTCTCCCTCTCCCTCTGCCCCTCCTGCTTGTGTGCTCTCTCTCTCTAATAAATAAATAAATAAATATTAAAAAAAAAAAAAAACCCTGCAAGCAGGAGCTCAGTTACCATCAGCCCAAATCTGAATGGAGGTGCTCTTCTATAGAGAAACTCAAGAACGAAACGTGGGGCGCCTGGCTGGCTCAATCAGTACAGCATGTGATTCTTGATCTCAGGGTTGTAAGTTTGAGACCCACATGGGGCGTAGACATTACTTAAAAAATAAAATCTTAAAAAAAAAAAGAAATGTTTGCAACTAGAAACATACCAGACCCTTTTATGAAAATCCCACAATGAGAATCGCTCTGTCGTAAGAGGACAAACAGTACCTCAAACTGCGGGTGCTACAAAGCTCTCAGTGGGTGAAGTCTCACACATTCCTATACACGAGATGGCCTTCTCATGTCCCCATGGCATCCCATCCTGATACAATCTGGCCAGCACAGGTGAAATAGCATGCAAAATCAAACCAAAGCTGTGAGATGCACTGGAGAGTCAAGTGCTCTGAGGACTCACTGAACACTATGTCCAAAACTAATGATGTACTACATATTGGCTAACTGAATTTAAATAAATAAATAAATGAACGAATGAACGAATGAATGAATGAATGAATGAATGAATGAAACTATGCTCCAGGGGCAGTCCCTTAATATCTGAAAGATCTTTTTCAGAAGCCCACATTGCAAAGTCTTCAACTTCCACTCTCAGATTCTACGAGAGGGTTTGCTAGAAATATTTTTTTGTTGGTGAAATGAGGGTTGTTCAAATCTATGAATTGGCTGGAACATTTCCCAGGACCATTGCTCAGGCATGAGCAGGGCACGTGTCTGGTGAGCTACATAACAGCACGCCTACAATCTTATTAAGTCTTGCATGCCACGAAATTGCTAAGGATTCTGTTGTGAGGTCTGACTTTCAGAGAGCCTAAGCACAGACAGCAGAGACTTCTCTGAGCTTCTGAGGACAGGTTTTGTGCTCCTTGCTAAACAAAGCTTGTTTGGTGGCTGAATTCATTATGAGACTTGCTTTAACTATGGACACTTGGTGATGAGGTTATAGAGGGCAGGAACTAGAGCCTTCGCCCACCTCTGCTCTTGGGAGGCAACCTATAGCCACAAAAACACCAGACAACCGTGAAGACACAACCCACCATCTGCAGCCAGGCCCCCACCCAGTGACTGACCTCCAGTCACCATCAACCCCTTCCCAAACCAAAGCCACTTCTCCTGGACACCCAGGGGATAACTGATTCAAGAGCCATTAACCAAGGCATGAACCTTCATAATCATGAGACTCTCTCTCCTTGGTACAAATATATGAATAAAATGATATTGGCATAGGTTCAGCTTTGGGAAATTCTTTTAATTTTGCCCCAGGTAATTAGCTTATTTGTTTCTGAAAGTGGCCCAAAACTTCTCCATTTGGATTCTGTTACTAACAGACATATAGCGGTTGCTAAGCAACATCATGCATTGTTATTTCTTCATCTAATTTAAAATTCTCAGTTTGCAGTAAAGGTCTGCAGAGGGAAGTTATTGTTCGGGGTGGGCCAAATACTATTTCTCACTGTAGCCCATTCGATTTAGAAAAGAAATTACAGCGTACTGTTTAATCAACATAAAATGATTTGTACAGAACACTGAACATCTTCTTGAAATGTAGCTGTCTTCTTTTACTAATCAGATCTACTTAATTTATCTTAAACTTTTCCGAGGAGATTTCCTTTCTCCTTCTATCCTTGCTCCTTCTTCCATTCCCTCAACTCTCGAGCCAATTTCCAGACACCCTTTCGCATGGGAACTGGGAGTTCTGGGGGGAAGATTTGGAAACATAAGAGACACTCGCATTATCCTGTAATTTGTCATGGGAAAGAAACCTCAAGAAATCCGGTCATCATTCTAATGAGTCACTTACCCAGCACTCCAACTTCATTAGAAAGAAGACACATTTAACATACAAGTTTTCTGTTATGAATGCTGCAAAATTAATCAATTGTTTGTTCTAATAACAGTCTGGCTCAGCTTCAAGTATTTGGGAAGAGTGTTCCTCAAGTGCCCTCCCAGAAGACAGGACGTCACATTTTTTCATTCACCCGACAGTATGTCTTGACATGAAGATTAACTTCTTGGCAAAACTTGTTGGAAAGTAAGTACATTTTCACAAAACAAGTAAAGGCATTCCTGCAGAGTGACCCTCTCATTGTGTGTTCAGTGTATTGAAACGTCAACTGAATCAAAGTCGATTAAAATAGACTTTTCCTTATCTCGATTGCTTGGAATCTGGAACAATCTAGAATAAAAACTCACAGATTTAGGCTAATGGAAGAAAAGGACTATAAAAGCGAATAAGTGGGCAAAAATAAGGGGAATGTTTTAAGGGAAAGGTAATTTTGTTACTATAACAATATGGAGAAAATCTGATTTTCATAGCAGTACAATCTCTCCCAGGACAGACAAGATTGATTTTTGTTGGCTTAAAACTTTATTAAGCCTCTTGGTTTGTGTGTGTGTATGTGGTAGGAGGAGACTCCCCAGAGACTATGTTTAAATTACAGCAGAATAAATGGTCAGTATGTTACTGGGGTGGGGGGGGTCAGTTTAGTCACGGCTTTTGGGATTTGTTTCCTTAATGGAGGTGTGATTTTTTTTTTTTTTTTTTTTTTTTAGGGGCTACGGGTAGGGGCGGTTGGCAACATCAGACGAGAAAGCTTGGAGAAAGGGCCCAGCCTTCTCAGAGAGAGGTCGTACGAAGGTCTGCTGTAGGTGTGAGGCCCCACGTCTTCCCTAGGGAGGCAGGGAGATGCGTACACAACCAAGTAGACCTGAGTTCCAATCTCAGCAGTGCCGTTTTAACCCTGAGAACTTAGGCTGATCACACTTACCTCCAACTGTATAATGGGAACATACGCATTAACGAGCTAATAGGCGGCCTGTGTGATCACAAGGGAGCCCCACCCCCACCCTGCTTAAAAGTCACTCCCCCCCCCATTTGGTTTAATGCTCTGCTGTCATTGTCTTGAAATTCCCAGTCACTTTTGGAACACGAGGCCCTGTACTTTCACTTGATCTGCAACTCACTAATTCTGTAGCAGGTCCCCAAATATATTAAGTATTTAAAACAAGTCCTGGCCCATTGTCAAGGCCACCTGTAACTTTTATCTCCCTTCACCTCGCACAGAATTTTAGGAAAATTCCCAGGAAGCAGACATGGTAGTGAAGAACGGGAGAGCAGGGAGAGGACAGAGGAGCCAGGCTGGTGCACCCAGTACTCGTTCCCGCAGCATCCTGCCAACAGCGGGGCAGGGTGAGACAGAGGCTGTGCAGGGGGCTGCAGCCGCATCTGGGCTGTGTGGCTTTGAAGTCTGGATAGAAACTACACAGGCTGCTGGGCAGGTCTTTAAGAATCAATTTAGTGACTAGCTGATAGCACGTGTGATGAACACATCAATTATTTACACACAAACGGGTGTTTAAAACACGCAAGAGACCAAGATCCTTCATCCTTTTAAATATTTTGAGTATCAGCCCTCCCCACCCCTCCGCCCCTGCATCACTCACAGGGCCCGAGACAAGAGTGGAGGGGGAGCCCATGAGCTTTACATCTAAATGTGAACAAGGTATTCCTCGAGCCAACAAATGTGCACATTACTGACTCTTCTACTACCTTATCAAACACACCCTTCAAATGACCTGGGAGGCCGAGATCAAGTCTAAAATTTCTTTCATTTCTCAAAGTTGCTCATGTGTCTGAGTGCGCACATTCCTCTCCTCTCATGCAAGCTCCGGTTATCCCTTATTCCTGTAACAAACCTCGGCCACCCTTGGGGCCTACAGACATACATACAGTGGGACGGGCCATTCTCCACAGGACAAACCCGAGGAAGACACCGGCTCGGGCCTGGAAAGCAGGATTAGGGGTTTTGGACAGGGAACTCTGGGACCTCAGATATCCAGGATGAGGTCAGAGAGGAGGGTCGGGGCACCTGGGGGCCACTGCCTTTTTGTCCCCAGACTCTTCATCTGGTGAGAGGGGCATGGCTTGAAGGGAGTCCGGACAGGCTGAACATGGACCCTGAAATCTTGGTTACACTTTGAGTCTGTGCTCTGAAGTCAACCTCTGAACTCATGCTCCTCCCATCACATATTCACACATTCCAAATTATCAGTAGCTTTCTGTATAGAGAAATCCAACTTCTCCGGATTCAAGTTCATATCCCCAATTGTGCTCCTAGTTACCCCCCCCACACACACACACACGCAGCGCCTGCCTAGCCCCAATCTCCCCTCACCCCCCCAACCCCCACCAGCTCTGCTTCCCTCAGGTGCCCCCCAAACATGTCGGGTGAGCTGTACGCTGACCCAGTCCCCAGTGATGAAATCTCAGCACCTCGTTCAGGAACAAATGGGTTAATTTATATTGTTGTGCTACTAAAATTAAAATATTGAAAACATATCTATTATAAATATGAAGGCCACTAGGAAAAAAAGAGAGAGAGAGAGATGTCATCATGGCAAATGGAGCTCATGAGTGTTCTAAATATGGCCTTTGTCCAGGGACCTTTTAGAAAATCATTTTTCTCATGTTGCCCTTTGTATCTGACAAATATTGATTTGAGTTGTGTTTTGAATAACAATGAAAATAATGCCTTAGATAGAAGTTTACTCTTACACTTAAACTATTTAACACCCTAGAACGTTGAAAGAACACTGCACTTATAACTGAGCTTGGGGTCCTGCTTTTTAGTAGCCATCCAAGTTTTAGTAGCCATACAAGTTCTTCAACCCCTCTCTCTCCCATACTGTAAAGATTCATAAAAGTCTGTTACCCAAAGACAACAAAAGCACTAATTCAAAAAGATAAGTTCACCCCTGGAAGCAAACCCAAGCGTCCATCAGTTGATGAATGGATAAAGAAGATGTGGTAGACATGCAAGCACAGAAAATGGAATATTACTCAGCCATAAAAAAGGACGAGATCTTGACATTTGTGACAATATGGATGAACTTAGAGTGTATTACGCTAAGTGAAATAAGTCAGAGAAAGATAAATACCATATGATTTCATTCATATGTGGAATCTAACAAAGAAAACAAATAAAAAAAAAAAGCATAATCAGACCTACAAACACAGAGAATAAACTGATGGTTGCCAAAGGGGAGGGAGTTGAGGGAAGGGCAAAATGGGTGAAGGGGAGTGGGAGACACAGGGTTCCAGTAATGGAATAAACGAGTCCCGTGAACAGAAAGTACCACACAGGGAATACTGTGAATGGTACTGTCTGGTGTTGCCTGGTGACAGCTGGTAGCTGCACTTACAGGAAGCACAGCAGAACAGAGAGATGCTGAATCGCTACGTTGTACCCCTGACGCCAAAGCAACATCAGGTCTCAACTATACTCAAATTTTTAAAAAAGAAGTTTGGAAATAAGAGCTTTAGAAATCTCTTAGGTAATCAAGTCTAATCCCTAAATTCCACACTTGAGAAAACTGAAAACTTGGGTCTGTTACCTATGGGCTGACGTCACCCAGCTCTCTGAAGAAAGGTTCCCCGTGAGCCATTGTCCACGGGTGAGTGTGGTCACCTTGAGGGGTCCTTCTAGTTCTAAAAGTCAATGCTTTTTAAGAAGAGCAAAACATTTCAGTAAGCCATCATCCCAATTAGCACATTTGACTTCTCATAACAGACCCTGTTTTAAAAAAAAAATGGTTTTGTTAAAAAAATAAATAAATAAACAAGCAAACAACCAACCAATCAGGTCTTTTCTATTAGCTAGGAAATCAACAGAATAATAAGAAAAAACTGAGAGATGACCAAAGAGGGAGCATGGAGAATTGGATTCTGGGTCCTATTCCAGAACATTCCAGAGTGGGCCTTGGCCAGGTCCTAACCTCAGCAATTCTGTGGTCCATAATTGTCACCGCATCTGAATGGGACCAGCAGTGACAAAAGTCCTTGCTTGGCTGAGACTAAGACAAGGAAAACAGTCCCTCAGAAGGAATCCTAGTATTTTTTTCATGAGCAACAGTACAGGATTTGGGGGGAAATATATATATATTTTAATGAAGAAAATCTGATCAATCATACACTAATGGACCATAAGCACGTGACAATATTTAGCACACATTTCCAACAGACACAGGCCAAAGGAATATGCCCATAATTGGTGGACTGACATTTTAACATGGGAAAACAGCTTTAATTTGTGTTCCCCACTGGGTCCTTCTAAAACCCAGCCTTTCAGAAAGAAATCTCTAGTGATTCACTGCTAATGTTTTTTTAAGTTCCTAATTAGTATCAGGTATCAGGTATCATCTGAAGAACCTATTTAATTAAGAACAGTTCATATTATTAAGGACAACTGAGCTGTCCACAGTGCCAGGCATCAGGGTGAACACTGACCCTTGTTATATTAGCATGAACTGTAGGTAATAGAGAGAGACATTTCTGCAATAGGGACTGTTAACCACCGAGGCCCAAATGGCCTTGTGTCCTTTGCCCTTCTGCCTGGAGCGCTCACCCTCCTGCCCTTTCATCTGGCCCCAGCTAACACGCCCCTACTCATCCACGACACCCCACTGAAAGCCTAACCTTCTCTGAGAAGCCTGCGGAGAGGGCATCCCTCTATCTACCCCATCTCCCGTGCCCTGTTTGCTTACGTGCATTCCCACTGGACTAGAGTAGGTCCCCCTGTGGCAGGGGCCAGAGTCTTGCTTACCATTTTATCCCCAGGGTGCAGCAGAAGACCCTATGCAGTGAGAGGTCAGGACACATTTGTTGGGTGAGTGAATGGTATAGCAACAATTCTGGTTGCAAGAATGAAGATGCTCAGCACCCCCTTTCTTTCTTTTAAGGAATAGACACTCACCTAAACAATCTCATTCAAGGGTGTTTACAGATAGGAGGTTCAGCAAGTTTTCTCAGGAACCACAACTTGGAACCAGAAATGACTTAGAGCTGTGAGCTTTTCCAACCTCTCTTCCTTCTTCTCTCCAGGCCCGTTCCTCCCCCTACTCCTCAGGCACACAAGCATTCTTCCCTGCTTCGGGGCGGTGCCCCTGGCTGGCTCAAGCCCAGCCCCACATGACCTTCAGTTCCGTTACTCAAAAGCTCTCCTTCCCAAGGCCACCAACCTTAAAAGCCAGCATGCTCAGCTGCAGAAAGTAGGTATAACCCTGGGTGAAACATTCCTCTGGGTCGCCCAGCAATGGAGAATCAGCTAAAACCTTTTGCACGGTGTATGAACTGAAGGTTTGTGTCTGCCCCCCCCCAAAAAATTCATGCTGAAGCTGTAAGCCCCCAGTGGTGGTTTTTGGAAATGGGGCTTTTGGATTCGGAGGTGATCAGGTTTAGAGGAGATTATGAAGACAGAGCCCCATGACGGGATTAGTGCCCTTTTCTATGGAGAATCAGGAACTGGACTCCTTATCTTTCTATGTGAAAACACAGCAAGCAAGCAGCCATCTGCAAGCCAGGGCAAGAGTTCTCAGCAGAACCTGACTATGCTGGCACCCTGACCTCAAACCTTCCAGGCTCCCAGAACTGCCAGAAACAAATGTCTGGTGTTTGAGCCACCCAGGCTGTGGGATTTTGTTATAGCACTATGAACAGCCTAAGACACAGAGCATCTGCCTCCAGTTGTCGTCCAGATAACAGATGGCAGGTCTCAGTACTGGGCTCCCTCCCTCCCTCACCTCGGCCTTGACCCAACCTGAGCCACCTCCAGCTCCGTGCCCCTGCTCCCTGCATTTCCCCACCCCAACCCCCAGGGAAGAGGGGAAGGCAACTCCACGGCATCATTTGAGTGATGCTTCATATAGCAAGAGGAAGCCATCAAAGCCTGACCAACATTTTGGTGGTCAGGCCACCAGCCTCTCCTGCCAGGACATGTGTCCCAGGACCAGGACGGACAGGGGACTCACACACTTGCAGAAGTACTGTGGCTTTCTGTGACTCTTTGTGGTATAAAGACTCAATAGCCTGGATCCACCCAGCAGGTTCCCTAGACTCACAGCCCAATCACAGCCTCTGGGTCATCTTGTTACAATTATGAGAAACAGAATCTGATTGGTCACTCATCAGCCAATGATGTTACCTCTCCTTGGCCCAAGCAGAGATGTCCAGTGGTAGAGGGTCCCTAGATGGTGGGGTGGGGCGCTACCTAGGCATGTCTTCTGGATCTTCTGGGGCGGGAAGCTTCCCCAGAAGGTAGCGTGGGCTCCTTGGTACCCCAAGCATATCTGGCAAACATTTACTCACATATCCAAAACTAGGTAGTTCCCCAGGAAGGATTTTCTGGCAAACCGGTGATGGTGTGGAAGGCCAGTTGGTATCCCAGTCATGAGGGTATTTAGTCATTAGACCAAACACTAGTGCTGAAAGGTACATATCACTGATGCTCTCTACATCAGGTCCTGATGGACATTACTAGCCATCACCAGTACGCCTCTCTCCTCCCACTCTGGCCAGTGGAAGATTGCACATCTCAGGCCCTTGCATTTGGAAGCTAAGGGACCATGAGACTAGCTTCTGGTGGATGCATGGATCCAGGGTAGCAAAGAGCCACGGTCTCTTCCCCTGCTGTGGCCACCTGAAGTTCCATGTGTTCTAGATGGCAGAGCCAAAAAATGGTAGAGCTCCAATGTCCTGGACCGTTGACAACTGTATGGGCACAGCTCTCCACCCACCATGTTGGATATGAAGTATGAGCGAACATAAACACTTGTGTTAAGCCATTAAGATGTTGAGGTTGTTTCCTACTGCAGCAAAACACAGGCTATTCCAACTAATACACTCAATCTGCTCGATTAAGTTCCAGGTGAGTCAAACTCAGACCTAAAGCCAACAAAAAAGGCTCACAGAAAGCCTTTGGTACTTAGAGCCGCCTTTCAAAATTAACAGGGATTTCTGGTTCTTTAGAAGTGGAAAGAGAAAGTACCATGAACTTACTCAATTCTGAGAGTTGAATGTACAAAAGCACTTGAGACACTACCAATTAATTTGGGACTGCATGAACAAACCATGACTAATTAACCCAGAGCATACCAGACCACTGCCTTCATGAGAAACATCATTACAGTCAGATCAGTGGCCTGTGCAGCCCAATCCTGACACCGACAGTAACACAAAATTGGGCTCCCACTTTTCTGCCTTTAGCTGCACATTGTTTTAACCTAATTTCCTACAGTTTTGTTTCCCATCACTTTTTACCGTCAAACAACCTTATAATTGTGATCATTAGGAGCATGAAAGCAGACAGAAGTTTGGAAGGGGGAATGAGATCCATTCAGCATATTGCCCTACCCAGTGAAGGTAATTATCCCCAAATTCAAATGCCACAACCAGAATTCAGAGCAGCATCCTACTCACAGCCAAGTCACTCCTAGTCACGGCCGTCGTGTTGTCCATTACATATTATCATATTACAACTGTCATTACAGAAACAAACATGCTGCCTCATCAGGCAAGGCAGGAGCAAGGACAGGGCTCTCCCTAATTCAAGTCCACACAAACACAACAACCTAGATACCTTAGAACCCAGCAGTTGTCTTAGTATCCCTGCTACACTTGACCTTGGGGACTGTCCTTGAGACTTTCTATTCCCTTTTAGTAGTAACAGGACTGGCTCATGGTTCTCCTCTTCTTGGTCTCCTTGGTGACCCTGACTCTTCCACCGCCCCCCCCCTTAATTGTTGGATAATGGATAATGGATATCCATCATGGATAATGCAGTCTCATCCCACTGCTTTTTCTGGTACATGCTCTCCTTGAATAATCTTACCTCCTCCCACCTACCAAACATAGACAATCATACCCAAACCACTCTCCTGAGTCCCCAACTCATATACCTTCTGCACATCTCCACCAAGATATTCCATAGACACCTCAGATTCTTCATGCCCCAAACCAAACTCACTCACTGCTCTGTCCCAAACTCCTTCATTGGCGTTCTCTATTTTGTTCAGATGATGTAGTGGGTTGGATGGTGTCCCCTGCCGAAAGATATGTCCTCCTGCAACTTCAGAATGCAACCTTATTGGGAGAAACTTCTGGAAAACTTTAAAACGTGGGGGAAAGTCATTGCATCTGAAATGGGCCCACTGAAACTGATGGTGGACTAGATGATCCCCTGACACTCTGCAAGGCCTATGTTGTCCATCCATAGCTGACGACACTTAGCCACAATTACAGGACTTAGAAAACTTCATTTTCATGTAGTTGGGTAATATTTACAACCACCGCCCCAAAGAGATGTACTGAGTGTCTGAGAATGAAAGCTTGGAGCTCAGGAACCAGCAGAAAGAACAAGGCACACCTTGAACAAGTGGGTTGACCTAGAGATTAGGTTATCAGTGAGAGGGAAAAGAAGGCACCAGGCTCAGGTCAGATGGCCACCCAGAATGTCAGCAGGTACAAGGTCCACAAGAAGACTCCAGAACACCTTAACTGTGTGATGTGGTTGCACACATTTATAGTCTTGGTGCTTAATTAAATGCATACAAAATGTCCTTATCAAAAACAACACCAAAAGAGTTCAGTAATTAGAGTAAGAAGCTGTTAGGAAATGTTTTAGTGTGGCAAATATATACATAACATAAAATTTACCATTTTAACCATTTTCGGGTGTATAGTTCATTAGATACATTCACACTGCGATCTAGCCATCACCTCCATCCAGAACCTTCATCTTGCAAAACTGAAACTCTGTACCCACCAGCCACTAGCCCCTATTTCTCCTCCCCCCCGGCCCAGCCCCTGGCAAGCATCATTCCACTTTCCACTTCTACGAATTTGACTACTCTGAGTATCTCATATAAATGGAATCATACAACATTTGTCTTTGTGACTGGCTTATTTCACTTAGCATAATGTCCACAAGGTCGAGCCATGGTGTGGCACGTGACAGGAGTTTCTTCCTTCGTAAGGCTGAATGATACTTCCCTGTAAGTAAAGACCACATTTTGTTTAATCCATTCATCCTTTAATGAACAATTGGGTCGTTTCTATCTTTTGGCTATTGTGAATAACGCCGCTATGAATACGGGCATACAAATGTATGTGCAAATCCCCTGCTGTAAATTATTTTCAGTTGTGTGTGTGTGTGTGTGTGTGTGTGTGTGTGTGTGTGTGTGTGTGAAATTAATGGCATTTAAGATTGGTGGCTGGTAGACACGTACAGGAAAGAGGCATAAGAATCAGGCAGGGCCAGCCGCCTGGCCTAGAAGAGCAGGTGGCTGGTCCAGAGTCCCATGCGCTGAGCTGCCACAAGAAGGCAGGTCGTTCCACTCATGGCCCCTTTGAGAGCTTTACCTGCAAGGCAAGGTCCACAGTCTGCAGGCAGAAAAGGGGACAACACCTGTCTGCCTCCCTGGTTACCTACCAAAAAACACCTGGGCATAGCCATATTTACCCAGCTTGGCTCAGGCCAGCTCACAACCTAGAGGGTTCCTGGTATCGGCACAAGGCGGGTTAAATACAGTGGTAAGTGAATCGACACCCAGCACCCGGCACATGTTGGGCACTTAGCTGTGTGCTCACCAAATGCGGGCTAGAGTGAAGCAGCAGGTGTGGTCCAGGCAGGTGGTCAGCATCGGGAGGGGCCGAAGATGCTGGGCGACGGGACCTGTGGGCAGGTCCCGTGACTGCTGTAACCAAGTTACCATACACTCAGTGGCTTAAGACAACGCCGGTGTACAGTCCGACACTTGTGAAGGTTGTAAGTCTGAAATGGGTTTCCCTGGGCTAAAATCAGGGAGTCAGCAGGGTTGTGTTCCTTTCTGGAGGCTCTAAGGGGAGAGCCCATTCCTCATCTTTTCCAGCTTCGAAGGGCCACCTGAGTTCCTTAGCTCATGTTCCATTCTCGCATCTTCTAAGCCATACCCAGCAGCGAGGCCAGCCCTTTTCATGTCACATCTGACCTCCTCTTCTGCCTCCCTCTGCCCCTTCTAGGGGCCCTTGTGATGACACTGGGCCCACCCACCCCTCAAGCATCTCCCCGTCTGCTGATCGGTAACCATAATTCCATCTGCCACCACCATTCCGCTTCTCCATGCAACCTGACATCCTTACAGGTTCTGGGGATTGGGATGAGGGCCTCTTGTGCAGAGGAAGGGAGTTCTGCCCACCACAGAATCTAGAGAAGGCAATACTCGACGATCCAAGGGGAGAATCAGAATCAGGAAGGAGGGGCAGGACTCCCAATACCAAGGAGAAGTTTAAGAATCTGGAATAGGCTTCCAAGAGCAAAGCAGGATGTCAGGTTTAGGAGACCCAGGTTAAAGGATGCATTATTATAGCAAAAATGGAAACCTGGGAACAAAACAGGGATCTGGCCAATGGGACGGGGGTACAAGCGGAAACTTGGCCTCCAGAACAAGGTAAAGGGACACGCAAGCTCACTGGGGCAGGATCAGAGCAGCACTGCCAACAAGGCTCACATGCGTCTGAGAACCAGTTCTCAGGAGGTCCTCGAACCCCCCCCCCCCACCGACTTGGTAGCAAGGCAGACCGTCACACCCTCAGGTTAGGAGGCAAGCGTTTGCCGGAAACAGCCCAGAAGGCCAGTGATAAGCCCCATGTTCTATAGGGCTAAAGGCTGTTGAAGTGTGAAACCCAACCAACAGGACAGTGGAAGGAAGAGTGCAGTTGGGGACGCAGACTCAGCCAAACAAGGACATGGACCAGCACACCAGGGGCGCGCTGAGGAGCACTGGACAGATGGCAGCCCTTGGCGCCCCCACTCCTACTCTGTTGAGTGAGCCTGCAGGCCACCAGCAAAGCCAAAGCCGATCCAGAAAACAGAGGGGGAACCTCAGACAGTGTGTGGGGGGTGGAAGGCAGAGAAGAATGTTGGCAGGGGTCAGAACTGTCCAACAGAAACCTGATTCCATTTTTGCTATGCAGACAGTGATGAGAACGATCTTCTCCATCTCTCCAGAAAACCCAGAGCCAAATATCCCTTTCTTATGAATGCATGGTCAGATCAGATCTGTTCCGGGGATGCTTAGAAACGCCAAGCCCTGCGTCGAGTGGGTTAGGGCATGAATATGGTCACCCCCACCCTCCTCAGGTCCTGTGTCACCAAAGGAAGACAATTAGAAGGAATACATCAGTCCTCAGAACAGAATTCCCACTTACAGAAGTCAAATAAACATAGGGCATGAATGGGAGCTCCCCCACGTTGGTTCCCCCTTTGCTCTGAGATTCTATTTGATTTCCTAGGAGACTGCAGGGCATTGCTTTGTTTCAGATGCTGAAAGCCCAGCAGTCCTGTGTTGTAATTAGTTTTAGCCATCAGCAGAAAGCACCTTTGTCTTATTCCTCAAAAGTCAAAGACAATCGATACACCCTCACTTTATACCTCCCCTGGCTGATCAGAAGGTCAACTGGCAAGAAACTCTCCACCCTGGGGATTGTGGAAATCCTTAGGACTACGAAAAGAGCAAAACCCATGCTGCCTTCCCCTGCCTTTCTCTGAGAAGCTCTCAAAGGTGAGCCCAAGGGCACTGGCCGAGTGTGGCAAGGATGTTCCAGTTCAACTTCAAGACACAGGAGCTAGGACCCAGATGGAACTCACACACACATTTCTGAGTGAGTGCTTTCTCCTAGCCCGGGGCCCCACTATTTAAAATGAATATATTAATTGGATCACAGGCAGCCCTTTTAACTAAGAGTTTCCGATTTGCGATTTAATGAACTCTTGCCACAGTGACTAGTTAATGAAAACTAGGGCATTAAGACCCTGCTCAAACACCCCCTTGCCAGCCTTATGGGGCTGGTTATCGATAGCATCCCATTTTAAACGTCAAGCTTTTCATTTCAGAAAGCCTCGAGATCACACATGGTTTGCCATGCAAGAATTATTACTACAAGATGATTTTAAGTTTGCTGAAAAGGTATAGCCCGGTTAAGCCCAAAAAGGAATACTATTTTCTTAGAACAGCTTCCAAGGGAAAGTTGCAACATCCAGGCATTTCCCAGTAAATAAGATAGTGGCCAAGCACAGGGGCATCTGAAAGAAGAGCAGGCCATCGGGGAGCTGTTCGAAGCTTGTAAAGAAACCTCCCTTTCTGCCCCCTCCGGGGCAATCACAAGGAAAGAAAAAGAAGTATAGATAAGGAAAGCAGAAATAGGTCATACCTCAGAATTGATTTCACAAAATCGAACACAGACTTCGGTCTGGATTCAGTTGCCCCTCATTCCTAAGTCAGAGGAGAAGACATCAAAGCCTGGAATAAACAGAAGCCCACAGCCTTCCCAGGAGAAGTCCTAAAGGCTTGGAGCTGTTGGCTTGAAAACCCATCCCTGTGGAATCATTATCATATTCATCTACAATTGTCCCCAAAACAGGGATAAAGCAAGTTGGAGATACTTACCTAAAGTGTGTGCTTGGAACTCAAGTTAATCAAGGCCCACAGACTAATCAAGGGCCACGGAAACTCGTGCCGATACTTTTCAGGGGACAGGCTCCGGTAAGGCTGCTAGGACTTAACGGCGCTAATGAGGGATCGCCGTCCACCTTGTCCAAAAGTCCCTCACCTGACTCCCAAGGCCCAGGCCTACCTAAGCCAGCTTCGTGTCTAATAAACAGCGATCTTCCAGCTATCCTTCCCCACCTTTCCTCTCTCCTTCTCCTGCCCCTTCCTAGGGGCCGTCCCTCACCATCCACACAATCGACATCACACATTCTCTGAAGCCACAGTTCTCAGGACTACCAGGACTCCAGATCAAGAACCCTCCTTGTCCAAGCAGTGAGCGCGTTGTCCACGCCTGCGCGCGTCCAAGCTGCTGGATGTGACCAGCTAGCAGAGGAGTTGCTGAAATCAGTTTCGGGAGCTAAAAGTGAGCTGAGCATTTTTAATGAATTAGCACAGAATTGGAAATGTCAGAAATCATCACAGGATCCTTAGTCAATGCCACTTCCTCAAACTCTTTGTCCAGTTGATACACACCCACCCACACACTTGCAGAATCACATGTGAAACATGGTCCTTATGGTGGACTGTTGTTACCAAATAATTGGAAAACAGTGACCTAAACCACTAGTCTGTTTTCAACCTTACATTCCATCTTTTAAAATTTTTTGAAAACTGCGCTTACAATACATGTGTATTTATAAACCCATCAATTAATGTCATGTATTTTTTACTGTCCATGATGTACCCCATAAACATACCCAGAAATAGTAACAAAAGATTCTATGGAAAAATAAATAGAAATGTTACTTCTAATACTTTTTGCCCGTGTCCGTTCTGGTAACCCTGGGCACGCAGAACCTGCTCCTTGGACAGGAGATGACAAGTCCCACCACTCTCCCAGCTTTCAGAATCCCTTCTGTTCTCCACTACCCCATAATCCAGTGCTCAGAAGACAGGATTCCTGCCACAAGTCCCTCAAAATCTGCCGAGGAAACTGACACACAAAATGTAAATATGGGGCACCTGGATGGCTCAATCAATTAAGCGTTCAACTCTTGATTTTGGCTCAGGTCATGATCTCAGGGTCATGAGATGGAGCCCCACGTTGGGCTCCACACTGGACATGGAGCCTGCTTAAGATTTTCTCTCTCCCTCTATCTCTGCCCCTCCCCCATGCTTGTGCAAGCATGTGCACATACTCTTTCTCTAAAAAAAAAAAAAATTAATTAAAAAAATATATATATATAAAACACAAGATAAAAATGCGGGAACACGAAAGTGAGCAAAATGTGGTGGCATTACAGAGGACAACCATTCAGTCTCCCTGAGAGAGGCAAAGAGGTCTTCCCCAAGACAGCGATGTTGTGAGCTGGTGGGTGATGGCTGATGGGTGAGGCCAGACACAGAGGAGGGATGCTTCTCTAGACAAAAGGAGCCAACATGTACAGCTCTACCTGCCTTTCACAATCACCTGGGCACTTGTTTAAAATTCCCTGAACTCCTCTTCCGAGTCCAGCTTGGTAGGTCTGGGGCAGGGAGGGCCCAGCTTGTGCAACAAGACGGAGCAAGGCAGGGAGGGGCTTCCTGTGGAGCCACAGCATCAGGTTAAAGTGGATTAAAAAAAACCCAACATTCTCAGTGCATGGAAATAGTGTAAGCATAGGAACCAGCAAGTCATGCTTGCAAAGTTGTTTTTTATAAAACATTCATGAACTTCAGCACCACTTATACTCAAGTGTAAAAAGGCTTCACAGCCTTAAAGTGCTGTTTAGCGAGATATCATTCATAGAAAATGTTTGTTTGTTAACTGTTTTTCCATCTACCAACCATGCCTCCTCCTTCATCCTTTTGCGAACCCTCTTCACATCTTCTGAGGGTCTCACCCTGGTTCCAGACGGGAGGGTATAACGCAAACCTAAGGTTATCATCAGCATATTGCAATCTTCAAGCTACAGTGATTGATTTTTGGAGGTAAAAATCCACACAGAAAATCAAAACTAAGAGGAACAAGGAGACTTTGTGGCAATTGCTCATGGAAAGACACATGCTCTTTCCCTCTCCATCCCCACCAAAAACAAAGGGAGACTCAGGCTGCAGCAGCCATCTTACCACCGTGGGATGGAGCAGAGTCCTTTCTGAGAAAGAATTCACACAGAAGAAGTAAAGCTCATAACTGGAAAGACCAGCTAGGATGTAGTAACTATGTGAGCGCCTTGGAGCCTGGTCCACCTTTTCCATTATATAAACAAAAAACTTCTCACTTTTGTTTAGGACAGTTAGAATAGTATTTTTTATTAGTTGAAGCTGCAAGGGTCCAGATGATACATCTCCCAATTCCTAGACACACGGTAAGGCGATTGAAGGCTCTTAACTCCTCAAACTTCTAGGCACAGGGGAGGCACTTGGTCAATTTTTATTGACTAAGTGAACAGACAGTTCATTTCCAAAGCATAAAAACACAAGTTACAACAGAACATTTTATTTTTCCAAAGAGAAATTTGGGACATCACTCCTATACATTCTACATGATCATATGTCAAAATAAAGCCACATTCTCAAACTTCTAAAAGAGGAATTGTAAAACATAAATGGCCAAAATTTATTTGATCTGTATAACACAATATTCATGATAAACTATGGTTATAAGATTTTTTCCCCTTATTCTTAATAATCTGACTCTACAACTCTCTAAGACTCTCTTCCAAACTCCAAATACAAAATTACAATTAAAGGATCACTACAATTGAGTTAAGTTCAATTAAACATGCATCCATTCAACAGTAAGTCAGTTAACAGGAGTAGCATACTTCTATGTACCAAGCCCTAGATTCATGGATCAAACATGAGATACTTCATAAGCTATGATAAAACTGCGCTTGATAACAGAAGAAAAGTGATGTATAGTAAATTGTTCCAGACATTTTGTAGAAAGGAATTCTGTCTAACTTCAAGATCAGCCTTCAAAGCCTCTAAGATCCTTCCCAACCTAAATTCTAATTACTATTTAAAATGTTTCTACCTTTTTTTTGTTAAGTTTTACAAAACTGGGAAAAATTATAACAAAAAGATTAAAAGTTAGAAACTCCTGAGCTTGTCTGGGGCAAATATATTGCATTTGGATTCTTTGGTTGCAATTGACAGAAACCCAATTAGAAAAGTTTGGGCAAAGGGGGAGGTCCACTGGCTCATATTAGGCACATTTTCCTTGCCAAAGATGGGTAGATGGAATCAGGGACTCAAATGGTTTGGGGACTCTGTCTCCATTTCTGCAAGTGGACTTTACTATCCCAGACGAGCTTAGTCCCGAGGTTGGAAACAGAGCTGCCAGATACTCTGGACTTCCATCTTCATAGTTTGGTGGCCAGAAAAAGAAAGACTCCATTTCCAGTCCAAATGCCCCAGGAAAGAACTCTTAGTTAAACTGCGCCAGCCTAGTTCAATGTTGGATGACCAACTGCCCAGTATTCCTGAGACTGAGGAGTTTCCCGGGATATCTAGGACTTTCAATTCTGAAGTGGGAGAAATCCAAGCAAACCAGAACAAATGTGACCCTAGTTAAATGCTGCCCCCAGACCAATTATTGTAGCTAGGAAGGCAAGTTACAAACACTTTGATTCAAGTCAAGTGACTACCGTTTAATCAATGACTGTTGGAGTTGGCATCTATACAGACCTCATGGTGGGATGAGGAGAATGCATGACTTCCATCAATAAGCAGTGTCTTAGGGCTCCTGGGGGGCTCAGTCGGTTAAGTGCCTTTGGCTCAGGTCATGATCCCAGGGTCCTGGGATCAAGCCTCATGTCAGGCTCCCTGCCCAGAAGGGAGCCTGCTTCTCCCTCTCCCTCTGCACCTCCCCTGCTCATGCTCACTCATGTGCACACACTCTCTCTCTCAAATAAATAAGTACAATCTTTAAAAAAGGAAGGCAGGAAGGAAGGAAGGAAGGAAAGGGAAGGGAAGGGAAGGAAGGGAGAGAGGGAGGGATGGCTTATTTTCTGGCCACAATGCTATGAAACCAGAAGTCAACCACAAGAAAAAAAGTCTACAAATACCACAAACACATGGAGGTTAAATAACATTCTACTAAACAATGAATGGATCAGCCAGGAAATAAAAGAAGAAATCTGAAAAATACATGAAAACAAATGAAATGAAAACACAACAGTCCAAAACCTTTGGTATGCAGCATAAGTGGCCCTAAGAGGGAAGTATATAACAATACAGACCTACCTCAAGAAGAAAGAAAAATCTCAAATAAACAACCTAACCTTACACCTAAAGGAGCTAAAAAAAAGAACAACAAATGAATCCTATCCTAAGGCCAGCAGAAAGAAGGAAATAAAACTATTAGAGCAGAAATAAAGAATACAGGAACTAAAAAAAAAGAATGGATAGAAGAAGCCAGGAGCTAGTTCTTTGAAAAAAATTAACAAAATAGATAAATCTCTAGCCAGACTTTTCAAAAAGAAAAGAGAAAAGACCCAAATAAATAAAATCACAAATGAGAAAAGAAGTAACAACCAACAGCACAGAAATACAAACAATTGTAAGAGAATATTATGAAAAATTATATGGCAACAAATTGGACAACCTAGAAGAAATGGATAAATTCCTAGAAACATATAAATTACTAAAACCGAAAAAGGAAGAAACGGAAAACTTGAACAGACCAATAACCAGCAAAGAAATTGAATTAGCAATAAAAAAGCTCCCAACAAACAAAAGTCCAGGACCAGATGGCTTCACAGGCAATTCCACCAAACATTTAAAGAAGAATTAATACCTATTCTTCTCAAACTGTTCCAAAAAGATAGAAAAGGAAGGGAAACTTCCAAATTCATTCTATAAGGCCAGCATTACCCTGATTCTAAAACCAGAGAAAGACACCACAAAACAAAGCAGGGGGAGGGGACTGCAGGCCAATATCCCTGACGAACATCGATGCAAAAATGCTCAACAAAACGCTAGCAAACTGAATCTAACAATACATAAAAAAAAATCACTCACCCCAATCAAGTGGGATTTATTCCTGCATTGCAAGAGTGGTTCAATATTCACAAATCAATCAGCATGGTATGTCACATCAATAAAAGAAAGGTTAAGAACCATATGATCATTTCATTAGATGCAGAAAAAGCATTTGATAAAGTACAACAACCATTCATAATAAAAACCCTCAACAAAGTACGTTTAGAGGGAACATACCTCAACATAATAAAGGCCATATATGAAAAACCCACAGCTAATATCATCCTAAACAGGCAAAAACTGAGAGCTCTATGGTCAAGAACGAGGCAGGGATGTCCACTCTCACCACTTTTACTCAACATAGTACTGGAAGCCCTAGCCTCAGCAATCAGACAACAAAAAGAAACAAAGTCATCCAAATCAGCAAGGAAGAAGTAAAACTTTCACTATCTGCAGACGACATGATACTCTATATAGAAAACCCAAGACTCCATCAAAAAACTTCTAGAACTAATGCACAAATTCAGTAAAGTCACAGGATATAAAATCAATGTACAGATATCTGTTGCATTTTTATACACCAATAATGAAGCAGCAGGAAAAGAAATTAAGGAATCAATCCCATTTACAACTGCACCAAAAGTATTAAGATACCTAGGAATAAACCTAACCAAAGAGGTGAAAGACCTATACTCTGAAAACTGTAAAACACTGATGAAAGAAATTGAAAATGACACAAAGAAATGGAAAGACATGCCATGTCAATGGATTGGAAGAACAAATATTATGAAAATGTCTGTACTACCCAATCTACACATTTAATGCAACTCCTATCAAAACACCGACAGCATTTTTCACAAAACTAGAACAAACAAATTCCTAAAATTTGTATGGAACCACAAAAGACCCCAAAGAGTCAAAGAAACCTTGCAAAAGAAAAGCATAGCTGGCGGTATCACAATTCCAGACTTCGAGTTATATTACAAAGCAGTAGTAATCAAAACAGTATGGCACTGGCACAAAAACACACACATAGATCAATAGAACAGAACAGAAAATCCAGAGATGAACCCACAACTGTATAGTCAATTAATCTTTGACAAAGGAGGAAAGAATATACAATGTGAAAAAGATGGTCTCTTCAACAAATAGTGTTAAGAAAACTGGACAGCAACATGCAAAAGAATGAAACTGGACCACTTTCTTCCACCATACACAAAATTAAACTCAAAATGGATTAAAGACCTAATGTGAGACCTAAAATCATAAAAGTCCTTGAAGAAAGCACAGGAAGTAATTTCTCTGACATCGGCCATGGCATCTTCTTTCTAGATAGGTCTCCTGAGGCAAAGAAAACAAAAGCAAACATAAACTACTGGGACTACATCAAAATGAAAAGCTTCTGCACAGCAAAGGAAACAATCAACAAAACTAAAGGCAGCCTACGGAATGGGAGAAGATATTTGCAAGTGACATAACTGATAAAGGGTTAGTATCCAAATCTATAAAGAACTTATCAAACTCAACACCAAAAAGAATGAATAATCTAATTTAAAAATGGGCAGAAGACATGAATAGACATTTTTCCAAAGAAGACATACAGATGGCCAACAGACACATGGAAAGATGCTCATCATCACTGATCATCAGGGAAATGCAAATCAAAACTACAATGAGATATCACCTCATGCCTGTCAAAACAGCTAAAATCAACAACACAAGAAACAACAAGTGTTGGCGAGGATGCAGAGAAGGGAGAACCCTCGTGCACTGTTGGTGGGAATGCAAACTGGTGCAGCCACTGTGGAACACAGTGTGGAGGTTCCTCCAAAAGTTAAAAATACATCTACCTTATGAACCAGCAATTGCCCTACTAGGTATTTACCCAAAGAATACAAGAACACTAATTCAAAGGGATACATGCATGCCGATGTTTATAGCAGCATTATCTACAATAGCCAAATTATGGAAAAAGCCCAAGCATCCATCAACTGATGAAAGGATAAAGAAAATAAAGAATACCATTCCACTGTATGTCTGTGTGTGTGTGTATATACACACACACACATATATATACATATACGTATATATGTATACACATTCCACTATATGTGTACACACACACACACACACACACACACACACGTACATACAATGGAATATTACTCAGCCACAAAAAAGAATGAAATCTTGCCAGTTGCAACAACATGGATGGATGTAGAGTGTATTATGCCAAGAGAAGTAAGTCAGAGAAAAACAAAAACCATATGATTTCACTCATACGTGGAAGTTAACATACAAACAAACTGGTAAAGGGGAAAAAAGAGAGAGAGACAAACCAAGAAACAGACTCTTAACTCTAGAGAACAAACTGCTGGTGACCAGAGGGGCGGGTGTGGGGTAAACAGGTGTTGGGGATGAAGGGGTGCACTTGTCGCAATGAGCACTGGGTGTTGTATGAAGTGCTGAATCACTCTACTGTACACCTGAAACTAATATTACACTGTATGTTAACTAGCTGGAATTTAAATAAAAACGTTAAAAAAAGAAGGGGTGGCTTAGAAATGACTCTAAAGATTACTGTCACCCAGGCAGCTGCCCCAATTTGTTTTGATCATGCATTCCTAATAATCTGGTGATTCCTGAAATCATTCCAATCAAACTTATCTTGGAATTCTAATTCTCTAAACTCTAAAATGAATCTTATTCCATCATTCCTCCAATGTGATAAATGCCACCCTGATGAACTGAAATAGTTAATATACACCTTCAACCACTTCCATATCCAAGAAATCTAATTCATTTCTTAGAAACTATCCCACTAAGTACTACATTAATCACTTGTCACATCTTCAAAACTACTACGCTCTGTCACAACACATCCTACGGTTTGATGCTAAACAGTCTGAAGCATTTATAACAATGTAATGTATGCATGCTGTCAAACTGCATATTTCACCTTGTAGCAATTTCTTTTCTTGGGAACTTAGTCTCCCCTCCATGGGCTTTAGAATTGCTTGAATTCTTTAGCTCATTCTTTCAGGAAACAGAATTAATATTTAAAAGCAGCAACAGTGTAATTTCAAGAATGTCTCTGTAATAACCAGAGTTCCCATAACATAAATTATCCTATCCTTGTAGTAGTCTTCTTTCCTTTACCAAGTCATACAATCAAGACAAGCTGGAGAAAAAGGGTTTGAATTATATTCCATCCCCCAGGAAGACTTCGGTTTGTTGAACCAAGATGCAAAGTCAACAAATTCAGATGCACAGACGTTTCTAGGTTGCCTTCATTTGCCTGTGCTTTTAAGAAAAGATTCAGTACCACGTGTGCAAAATAGCAGCGTAAAGAAACACTCTGGGTTACGAAGACCGAAATTAAAGATTCTCACTCCTGTCCAAGCTGCCTCACTCTCAAAATTTCTGCTCACTTCCTTTGTCCTCGCTGTACAAACTATCTGAGTTGTTTTTTTTTTTTTATAAGGGATCACTATTCTTTTTGTTGTTGTTGTTAAAGATTTTATTTATTTATTTGACAGAGAGAGACACAGTGAGAGAGGGAACACAAGCAGGGGGAGTGGGAGAGGGAGAAGCAGGCTTCCCGCGGAGCAGGGAGCCCGATGCGGGGCCCGATCCCAGGACCCTGGGATCATGACCTGAGCCGAAGGCAGACGCCTAACGACTGAGCCACCCAGGCGCCCCCAAACTGAGTTTTGCAGCTAGAAGATGGTCATTCAAGGATCATGCATGGCCTCTAGGGACATCCTGATCTCTCTAGAAGGAAGGATCTCTTTTTTCCTTTTTTTTTTTTTTAATTAGTTTCAGAGTTAGAGTTTAGTGATTCATCAGTTGCATATAACATCCAGTGCTCATCACATCACAGGTCCTCCTTAATGTCCATCACCCGGTTACCCCATCCCCCGACCCCCCTCCCCTCCAGCAACCCTCACTTTGTTTCCTATAGAAACAGTTTGTCTCCTCTCTGATTCCATCTTATTTTATTTTTCTCTCCCTTCCCCTATGATCCCCTCTCTTTTATTTCTTAAATTCCACATGTGAGTATTACTTAGCCAGCAAAAAAAAAAAAAAAAGAAAGAAATCTTACCATTTGCAATGACATGGATGAAACTAGAGGGTAATATGCAAAGCAAAATCAGTCAACCAGAGAAAGACAACTATCATATGATTTCACTCTTTCTTCCTTGATTCAGCTGATTCAAATTTGATATTTCTCCAACGGATATTTAACAGAACCATAAGGACAAATAAAGCAGTAGAAAATACAAAAGCACAGGCAGCTATGTTTACAGAACATAAGGGCGTTTTTCTGAGGTTACTGATCCAATATAGGCCTCACTCCCTCCTGTCCTCAGCGCCAGATGACTTGGAAGGTGAACAAACCACGGGCACCCTAGTAGAAGACCCCAGTTCCACATGCTCTCTCACCCCGTCTCACCCCACTCCCAGCATCTTGGCAGAAATCGTACAAATTAGGTAGAGTAGGGGCTGAAGAGAGACTGGGGAAAAGTACATGCCGGAGAATGGACAGAAAGGTTTAGAAGGAAGTAAGGAAGTAAAAAGTTCTGGAAAGGACGGAAAGGGGAGAAAACAGATGGCGCTGAGCATAAAGGCGGGTGAGCACAGTGTGGGGGGGGGAGGAAGGAGCCCCCACAGCTGTGCAAAGGCAGAGCACCCACCGAGTCCAAAGAGGGGAAGATCCTGTCTCTTATCGCAGGCCCAGCTGACCTACACATGACTCTGCCCCCCAGTTCGTGACCTGGTGAAGGACACCTGGAACCATGAAATATATTATCTAATTTTTCCCTTTTTTTTTTCATTTTTTTAATTTAAATTCAGTTAGCCAACATACAATAGTTTCTAATGTGATGTTCAATGATTCCTCAGTTGCATATAACACCCAGGGCTCATCACATCACGTGCCCTCCTGAATGCCCATCCCCCAGTTACCCCATCCCCCCACCCACCTCCCTTTCAGCAACCCTCAGTTTCTTTTTTTTGAGATGACTGATTTTTTTGGATCCCTGCAACTGAAGGCAAACTGAGACGAAGAAACCTAAACACAGAGAAAGGATTTTTCTCAAGTGAGCTTGCAACACAGCACTCTGAAGCCACTTCCTTAATGGTTTAATTTTAAGGACAAAAAAAAGTGACATATTAAAGTTAAGCTTCACTTAGTATCTTTATACTTTGTAAACATATATGCATAGTTATCTGAAAGCCGTTCACTTTGTACTGTATGATCAAGTAATAAGAAAGTAGGGTAGCAACTGCTGTAGGTTGAAGAATGCCCTCCAGAAGTCAACCACAACTTACTCCCTGGAACCTGTGCACGTTACCTTAAATGGAAAAAAAAAAAAAATTACTTTGCAGAGGTGATCGAGTTAAGGATCTTGAGATGGGGAGATTAGCCTATATCATCCAGGCAGGCCCAAAATGCAATCATGTGTATCCTTACAAGAGGAAGCAGAATGATGCCTTTAGTTTTGACGAAATGTAAAATATACTTTCTAGTTTTGAGCCTTGACATGGCCTAGAAGCCTCCACTGTACAAAGTGATGACAATCGAAGCAACAACAACAAAAAATATTGACGAGAGTGTATTAAAGCACAAAGAATCAGTGACCACAGGTAAGTCCATAATAATACTAAAAAAGAGAGAGATCAAGAAAAATTTCTTATGTCATAATCTGCTGTGACTTACTTTGAAAACCGGTAATTAAAATGGAAGAATTAAGCCTTTATCCAGCCTTCCCAGGAAAAATGGTATGTTTGAGAAATCAATTATCTGGTTGATGGAGGAAAGCTCCGCTTTACAGAGAAATGCTGATAACACTGAGGAGGAATAATGGAATTGGGAAATCAGCATTCTGCAAAACTTCAGGAAGCCACTAGCCCAGGCAAGGATGTTCAAATGATGTAAAAATTATCAGGTGTATGATTGGTATAAACTGGATATTTCTACCGTGCCAAGATAGCACTACACAGATTATTTGTGAACGTCAAGGAGAAAAATCAATGATTTGATTGGACGCATCAGGCTAACACCATCCTAACCTAGTGGCCAAGCTCACCAATGGTGTCATCAGATAGAGTGCCCCGGCGCAATGTGAGGCGCATGACATCACCGAAGATGGTTTCTAATAAAGAACTGTGTGACTTGGAGCCACTAATCCTAGAGAACTAGCTTCCAGGTTGTAAGCAACAGAAGGGAGAGAGGATCGACTTTCATGACACCATGAGAGACAAATGCGACAAACCCAGAAGGTGGGCATCTTGCAGGAAAGCTGGCCAGGCCGGCTCCACGGTCACGGTCATAAAAACAAAGAGGAAGCTTTCCCTAAGTGAAGGAGATGCAGCGATCTCGGGGCAAGGTCCTAGGTTGGAACAAACCGGCTGAAATGGACGTTTAAGGACGAGCAGAGAAATCTGAGTCGAGGCTGGATGGATGGACACGGAAATAAATGGATGGACATGGAAAGGTGGCAATTACCAACTGCAAACAATCACCTTCCTTTTTAGCACGGGCAGTATGACTTTGCTTTAGGTTTAAAGAGCACACACAGATATCCACCGTCTACACATGAAACAAGACATCGCAAGGTATTAACAGTGCTCATCTCTGAATGATAGGCATCAAGTGTTTTTATCTTTGTATTTATCTGCATTTTCTAACTCCCTAGAAAGTTCCTTTACTGCATTTGCAATAATAAAAATTGTATTTTAAATAACAAATAGAATCCATTTAGGATTTGCATTTCCTCAGTATAAAAGACCCTGGCTGACTCCCATCAACACAACTAAAACTGCTGAATAAACATAAACACATCTTTTAAGAGTACTCAGAAAGAGCAAAAAAGTTAAACTTCTCCAAAGGGGGGGGGGGGGGGGAAGAGGGAGCCAGAGAAGCCAGAGAATTAATTTCAGCATGCATGTTACAATGTCAAACGTCAATGTTAAAAGAATTGGAAGAGTACAGAACTTGCAAACTAGTGGTAAGGAAAAATGGAATGAGGGGGGAAAGCCAGAAACAAGTAGAAACAAATAATAAAAACAAAAGCATATGGTAGATATGAGTCCGGATACATATTCCGAAAATGTCAATGGACTAAGTGTTCCAGTTTAAAGGCAAAGATGATCAAATTGGATTAAAATATCCAAACTGCATATAGTTTACAAAAGTCGCATATATACTGAAAGAATACGGGAAGGTTCAAAGAGAAAGGATGAAAGGAGAGAGGCCAGGAAAATCGTAATATAAGAAAGCTGGTATCACTCCGTTGGGTATTTTTTTTTAAGATTTTATTTATTCATTTGAGAGAGAGAGAGAGAGAGAGAGAGAGAGAGAACAAGCAGGGGGAGGGGCAGAGGGAGGGGGAGAAGCAGACTCCCCGCTGAGCAGGAAGCCCAATGCCGGGCTCGATCTCAGGACCCTGAGATCAGGGCCTGAGCTGAAGGCAGAAGCTTAACTGACTGAGCCACCCAGGCGCCCCGGTCTGTTAGGTATTTTATAAATTATGTAGACGATAGATTAGACAGACAGATAAAATGATTCATAGTTAGATACACAGATACAGACACACACACACACACACAGATGAATTTATATGATTCGCTATGTAAACCCCAAGGTAAAAGTCATTTCTAAATGTGGAGTGAAAATAACATTTTAATTTACCAGGAAGATAAAACAATTTGAAACTTGTACACACCTGAAAAAAATAGACAAAGCCAAAATGCCAGGACTATAAGAGAAAATTCAAATCAACAATCATATGAAAAATTTTCATACTCCTTTTAGCAATTAAGTCAAATATATATATGAAATAGCCTAATCAAGTGTATAATATAATTAAGCTATAACAGACTTGAAAACTGTACTCAGTAAGATTTATTAAAGCTACCTGTAAAGAATATTGCACCCAGAAAATAGGAGACACAAATTCTTCTCAAGCATATATGAAAGATTTACAAAAATCAACAATATATTGGGCTGTAAACTTGTACAGGTTTGAACACGTCTTAAAGGAGTTGGAATATGCCGACCTCTATGCCATTGTTAGAAATCAATAACAGAGCTCAGAAAAAATATATTTGGTATAACCATCAAGTTCAGACTACGATGAATTTGGTTATAGCAAAATAATGTGGGGCTGGTAAGGTGCGGCGCCATACAGAATCCTCTTTAGGACTCTCACGGAGGACCACGAGGGAATGACCACCAATTGCCCAAGGACAAAATTAACGTTTGAATCTGTGCATAAGAGGTTAATTTGGACTTCATGTGATCTTTTCTCCTGTGGAATGTGGGAAATCGTTTGTTCCTAAGCAATTCACAGTGTTTTCTGATTCAGCCCTTGTGCTTTTCCAAGCCAAAATGTTCCTTCCCACGGTCCGGCAAGATAAAGTACTCAAGACAGCTGGATTTTAAAAACACCCCTGTGAGTTGGGTCTTTGTTAGAATAAGCAGAGAAAATCACTAAATTTAGGTCTTCTTTCATATTTCATATACTCAAGACTGAGCTCAAAGTACCCGCAGCAGAAAACACAAATGAGGGACGTGGACATATCACATCAGGTAGCATGCAATCCATGCTAAAAAGAGGGAATCTGTGAGCCAAACCACAGTCAAACTCACTGATAAAGACTACAGAGCTGCTGTGTGGTAATTTTTATGTTTGGTGCGATACGTAGTTCTCTCTGCTTTTACTTGGAAGATATTCCAGAGTTTAGAGAACATGAATATGAATTTAGTGAACATGGATGGGAAAATTCCAAAATGTGGAAAGCACAAGTGCTCTTGGGAACCCTGTGGTCAGCAGAGCCTTCGGGCTGTAACTAGAACCAGGACCCATCATTCTAGACACAGTCAGGGCTGTAGGTCTGTTTTTATTGGTTCGCACCAACACAACAGCAGTAATGGTACTCACGGCGATCTCGTCTACCTTGTTTTGTCTGCCAGTGAGAACAGAGATCAGAGTTCCAGACAACTGTTAGATGACCTTATGGTAGAATACTGTAGAAAAGGAAGATTCCCACCAAAGAAGTGGCGACAGGACTATAGAAAAGGAATGGAAGGGGACAGCAGATTCCAAAGTGATTCCAGGTGTAGCTGGGTACATGTGGCCCACTGCTGGATAATGAAGATTCTGAAAAACCTTCCGTGTCTGGTCTTCTCGGAGCTGCTTAGCTCACGGGGGACAGGAGCTGCAGCCCTGGCTCAGGGCAGTCCTCTCCAGCCTGTTCCACACCGTGGTCATGGACAATGGCTGTGCTTTTCTGGCGCACTGGGAGAGCAGCTGCTCACCTGGACCAGCCTGCACCGGCCTCCAGCCCAGGCCCTGCCCCCGCACACGCCCCAGGCCCAAAGAGATCCCCACGGAAGCCAGGCACTGAGTAGCTTGACCTGAGGGCCCCAAATGAGCACCTGCTTCAGGAGCACCTCAAACTCAGCATCCGAGGCCCCGTTCCTCATCCTTCTCCCAAGATCTGCTTCTCCCACAGATTTCCTATCTCAAAGTGCAACTCCATTCTTCCTGTTGATCCAACCAGAAGCCGTGGATGGAAACAGGACTCATCTCACTCCCTCCCAGCCTGTTAGAGACTGAATTGTGTCCCCACCAAAAAAAACATGTGTTCAAGTCCTAACCCCCCGCCCCTCAGAGTGTGATCTCATTTAGAAACTGGACCCTTGCAGATGTGATCAATTAAGTTTGATGAGGTAGGACGGGGGGGGGGGGTAGGCTTCTAATCCTATACGGCTGGTATCCTTATTAATGGGGGAATTTGGACACAGAGAGAAAGCCAGGTGAAGATAAAGGAGATCGGGGTGATGCTTTGGCCAAGTTACACCAAACATTGACAACAAACCACGTGAAGCTAGGAACCAGGCAGGGAACGGATTCTCCTTCACAGCCCTCATCAGGAACCCACCCTGCTGACACTTTGATCTTGGACTTCTAGTCTCCGGACAGGGGAGACAACACATTTATGTTGTTTAAGTAATTCAGTTTGTGGTCCTCTGTTACGGCAGCCCTAGCAAACTCATCTACACACCTCATTTGATCCAGCAGCAAATCTCTGAACCCTACACCAAGCAGTCTGACCGCATCCCCCGACACGCACTGTCCCATCCTGCTTCCAGCCTCCATCATCCTTTGCCTGGATCAGTGTAGTAGCCTCCTACCCGGTCTCCCTACTTCCACCCTAGATCCTTTTCCGCCAACAATCAATTCTCAGCACAGTAATCCAAGGCTTCTCTTTAAAAATCAACTGAAGGCACATCGCTCTTTTGCTCACCCTCCACTGAGGTCCCATCTCAGACAGAGGAAAGGCCAGACGCCATCCAACGGCCAACAAGGCCCCCCATGGTCTGGTTCCTTGGCCCCGTCTGACCTCACAGCCTTCCCCTCCCATTCCTCAGTCTTCTTTGGCTGTCCCCTGTGTGCGCCCCACTCAGAGGTTTGGCACCTATTTCTCCGTCTACCTGGAACATTCTTTCCTTCCCTCATCTCCCTCGGGTCCCATCTGCTCGTGGAGGCTTTCCCTGAGCACCTCCCACAGAGCCATGACACTCCCCCTCACCCTGGCACCTACCCCCAGCCCTCTCCATAGCATGCACCCCCTCTGATATCTACACGTTCAGGTAGTGGCAGTGATGGAGGCGGAGGATTTTACCCACTCCATTCACTGCTGTACCCATAGCACTTAGAACAGTGCTTGGAACATGGCAATCCCTCAACCATATTTACTGAATGGTTGAAGGAATAAATGCTTCCCCACACCCATGACCTCCTGTCAGACCCAGTGAAATCACTCTCCATCTGCCCGTGACACCAACACTGAGTCTGACCCTGGTGAGTGGGGCTGCCTGGGAAATGGAGCGCCCAGATCTTGGCCAGGGAAGAAGACGATTGCCTGGACCGCCCTAATCTGCGGAAGGCCAGGAAAGGGTGGTTTTAACAGGAAGCAGTGAAGATTTGGATAGACGACCAAATAAGAAGAAAAGGGAGAGAGGAATCATCTGTGAAACTATCCGTGGCACAGAAAGAGAACAATCAAATCTGAGAAGAACCCCTGCATGCAAAAGGATAGGTTTGCACAGTGTAGGGTGCAGAGACACCAGGTCCATACAACATATTTTGGAGCCAGCATTTTAAAAAAAGAGCTACAGTTGGGGCACCTGGGTGGCTCAGTCGGTTAAACGTCTGCTTTCAGCTCAGGTCATGATCCCAGGGTCCTGGAATCGAGCCCCACATCGGGCTCCTTGCCCAGTGGGGAGCTTGCTTCTCCCTCTCCCTCTGCTTGCCGCTCCCCCGCTTGTGCTCTCTCTCTCTCTCTCTCTCTGACAAATAAATAAAATCCTTTAAAAATGTCAAAAAAGAGCTATGGCAATATTGGTATAACTTCCAAAAGAAGTACCGTGTCTTTATCATTCATATTATCATTTCATTGTATTAAGAGGAGAGCTCGAACAAGAGGACCTACATTCACAGGCAATTCAAAAAAGAAACCGCAAAAAGCAATAAACATGAAAAAAAAATGTGTTTCACCTCATCAGTCATCAAAGAAACACACGTTAGAACAATAACAAAACAATTTTCCTATACACTGGGTAGGATTATCTAAATGATAATATCCAATGAATTTCAGAACAAGCATGGTGGGAGGATAAAATTCACATAAGCTTTCAAAGGAAAATTTGGCACTAGATATCAAAAAGTTTTTAAAATTCATATTCTGCTTTTCAATGACAATGTTTATACTTTACTCCAATTCGCCCCGCAAGGCTTTTTGAACATAAAAGATGGATGCTCCCGGTAGGTGCCCGAACTAGGGTTGGAACTCAGGCTCTGTCCGCTCCAGAGCTCAGGGACCTACCAGGTTCTCTGCCTGCCACACACGCAGGGAAGTGGATCCGCAGAGCTAGGAATAGAAACTTGACATGTAGAATTCTCTATCAGCAGATCGGGGTGCAAAAACACTTTCCCCGTAAGTGGTGAAATCCATGCTTTGACCCTCGGAGCACCTGACCCTAGATAATTCCCAGCCAAGTGAGACAGTGCATTGGGCATTTAAAACCCAAGCACAGACGATTCACGACTATAGGAACACATTACCAATTCACATCACAATGATATACCTAGGAAGGTCATCTTAACAAGAAATTCCCTGACACTCACATGAATAAATGCATGTACACATCTGAATAGATTTAAGGATGCAAGTTTGCTCTAGAACTCTTTGCTAAAAGGGGGCTTGCACGGGAGATACAAAACACCAATTACTTTGCAGGCTCAATCTTAAGCAATTTAGCATTATTTTGAAAGGCCTTGTCATAACAAAAAACAAGCCAGGCTTTGCCAAGGCTCAGCCCCCGCCTCCAGTCAGCCCACTGCCGTGGGATTTTATAAGGTTAGTCGCAAGCGTGGACAAGACAACTGCGATTCAAGCTGTTCTCTCGGAATTGATACATTTCAAAGTCGAGAGCCCAGCAAGTGGCAATGCTAATCAAGCAAGTGACAGTATTAATCTCCTTTGGCTCAGCTCCAAATAGGATATGCCACAGGTAACCCCGAGTCCTTCCCTCCCCTTCTCAAGCCATTAGCTGAACATCGTATTTCTTTGTGCTGCCAACGCCGGCGCCACCAGCAGCACAATTCAAACGGGCGGAGAGAACACACGTGACAAGAACAGCTTATTTACTCCATCTGGGAATTTCTGTGCTCACCTATGGCTGATTTTAAGGTATTCTCCCAATTTACCAAAAGTCACGAGAGGATAGCCCGCAACCAATTATCCTGCATGTGTCTTAGGAGGATGATCGGCTAAGAACATTAGTGTTTAAATTTAAATTGTGTGTTATAATGACGGAAGAGAGGCTTATGCTGAGGGAAGTTTCAGGAAGTGATTTAAATATGGATGAGTTGTTGGGAAAACAGCTATTCTGTTGAGTAGCTCAGCTATGATAAGGTGCCACAAATGAACTAGAACTGAAGTATCAGATCTCTTGAGACTTGGCCGAGCTCTGCCACGAAGGAAGGGTGGAAAGAACAAACCCACTATGAACGTGGGAGTCGTTCTCTAGAGATTACCTAGGAATCACAAATCTAAGGTCTATAATCACTTATCAAAATGAAGAAATGTCCCTCAACTCTAATGTCCACCCCTTAAAGCTCCAAGCACCCCTTAATTTAAAGGCCAACAGCCTGGCAATTTCCCTTTCAAAGGTTCTTCACTGTTTCATGCACACGCCCGTGTGCCCTCCTATCCGGGTTTGTAAGAATCTTTAGAGCTCGTCTATCCACTTTTGCAAGAATCCAGAGTCATTTCTTTGAGCATCTTACAGAGAACAGGAGTGGAGGTGCAGGACATCACTTCCTTTGCCAGATTCCAGCTCTCATCAAGCACAGAGCCTGAATCTGCACTGCTTATTTTCCAGACCTGAAAGGCATCCTTATTTCTCTTCTTCCTGGATCCAGCCCACATGCTTCAGGATGACGCCGCGTCCTCTCCTTCTGAGTTGCAGATTCTAGCACAAGTCTTGGGATCTACAGTCCCTTTGGACAAGGAAGTTAGGGAAGAAATTACCTTGAATGTACTTTCCCACACTCCTCCACTGGGCAGAACTCAATCAAGCCAGTGAACACCTGGCCCAGGGACAGCCAATCAGCCGGCTGACCAGCGACCTGAGCCAGAATCTCAGCAGCAGGGGACTTGGGGAGGACGGTGAGTTCAAAGGACAGTAAAATGCAATCTGGAGATGGAAGTGGATGGTTGGAAGAAGTTAACACATGCTGTTTTCACAACACACACTACAGAGTGTAACGTTTGCCAGGACTTCTGGGCCTGGGGGAGACCCGGGAGCTAGTGACATAAAATTACAAAGGCTGAATACTTAATAAGCCCCCAAAAGAGAGTGAGAGTGGCCCAGTGGGTGGACGAAAGAGGGAAGGACTGACATGCCTACTGTCAGGGTGAGGTGTGGCCTCTCCCAGGCTCCTGTGTCTGCGTATCCTACAAGAAAACCCTAAATACTTAAAGTAACACATGTGAGTCCCTCCTCTTCAAACCAAAGTGCCGGAGGAGGACGTTTATTAAATGGTATTTAAATTAATAGTGAAGAGTAAAAAGGGTGTCAAAATTAATTTACAACTGAATTATCATTATATAATTATTTGTATATTAGTATCTTAAATACTTTCCCTTTAAAAAATTCCATTTCTTTTTTCAATTCAAATTCAATTAATTAACATATAGTGTATTGTTAGTTTCAGAGGTAAAGTTTAGTGATTCATCAGTTGCGTATAACACCCAGTGCTCATCACATCACGTGCCCTCCTTAATGCCCATCACCCAGTTACCCCATCTCCCCACCCACATTCCTCCAGCGACCCTGTTTGTTTCTTATGATTAAGGTCTCTTATGGTTTGGCTCCCTCTCTGATTTCGTCTTGTTTTATTTTTTCCCTCCCTTCCCCTGTGATCCTCTATCTTGTTTCTTAAATTTCACGTATGAGTGAAATCATATAATTGTCTTTCTCTGATTGACTTATTTTGCTTTCTAAGAATGATAATTATACTATATATATATATATATATTGATAAATATCCCTTTTACATAATGCAATTCTAGGCACAGAACTAATCTCACTGTTAAGGAGTAACCAGCTTACGTAATGTATATGAATTTCTGTGGACTGTCTTTCACTCCAGATACATCTAAAATGGTCTGGTGGAAAAAGGAGGGATAATAGGGCCCAGCTGTATTTTAATAAAGGTAACTGACACACAACTAGTGTTGATTGCTCGTGATGATTGCTTTTGAGAGACTGAATATATAAACAGACAATGACCTGAGTATATGTATAAAAATAGAACTCTGCAGCAACCAGCCCAAGAAACTAACCCAGTAACCAGCCCAGGAAGCTAGCCTGCTCTTTGTAAGTCAGACTTGTAGGGAGTCAACCACTATCTTTAATAACCATCCCATCCAGGAAGCCAAACAATGACTTCTGTAACAATCAGTCCAAAATGGCCAGGGCTTGATTAATAACTGGCAGCTTCCCTAATTTTTTGCCACTTTCAACTTAGGACCAACCAAACCAGTCAAAGGCTCACCCCTAACCAACAACATAGAATGCCTTGCCTCCAGTTGGCCCACTCCAACTGCCTCCAGTCAGGGTGCCCCTGAGCCATCCCTATTTTCCCTGTAAATCTTTCCCACTCCTCAATGGGTTGCCTTTGAGTCTCTGCCAAACACAAGTGATGGTGGCTGACTCCCTGGCTATAGCAAATCAGGAATCAATAGGCTGTTTTTGTTCTCATTGGGTTGATCTTGTTTATTTCCACACTTTTATGGATACTTCTAAAAAGAATTTAAAAAAAAGATTTATTTTTTTGTCAGAAGGAGAGAGAGAGAGAGAGAGAGCACAAGCAGGGGGAGCAGGCAGAGGGAGAAGTAGGCTCCCCACTGAGCAAGAAGCCCGATGTGGGACTCGATCCCAGGACCCCGGGATCATGACCTGGGCCACCCAGGCGTCCCTAAAAAGAATTCTTATAAAAACAAGCAAAACAGTAAAGCAAAGTAGTTACAGATGAGGTGAGTATGGCTAGCACACCTGGACATAAGAACCCTGAATGCTACCCTCTGTGCCATTTTGTCTGAAAGAATGACTTGTGTCCAAACCCATCCTACGTGTGCATATGTTTAGGAGTCGTTTCTGTAAAGCACTGTTTCCACAGTGTGTCATCTCCTCATCAGAACTTCCAGTGTGCTTCCAAATGATACGATGAAAGGATTTATAAAAAAAAAAAAAAAAAAAAGTTGGGCCAACCTAGAACCCCTACGAAGTCATCACAAAATTAGAAATAGAAGGACTGCAGAAGACGTCCTTACTCTATCTTCCGAATTTCTTTTAAAGAGTCTATTAAGAAACACGAAACTCAGGTGCCTGGGTGGCTCAGTTGGTTGGGCGACTGCCTTCGGCTCAGGTCATGATCGCAGGGTCCTGGGATCGAGCCCCGCATCGGGCTCCCTGCTCGACGGGAAGCCTGCTTCTCCCTCTCCCACTCCCCCTGCTTGTGTTCCCTCTCTCGCTGTCTCTCTCTCTCTCTCTCTCTCTCTCTGTCAATTAAATAAAATCTTTTAAAAAAAAAAGAAACATGAAACTAATATTCCAACAAAAGAGGGAAAAAAGAAAGACCAGAGCCACATGTCAACAACTCCCCATTTCTCACTGAACCTCAAGCCATGTCCCTTAATGCCCCGCTGTGGGGTTTCTTCATGCACTAGCTGCCCAGGGGTGATGGTACCCCAGGAAGGGGAAAAGAGCAAACGACCACGGCAACAGAGAAAAGGTGCTAAAATAACAAAAGCAACACAATATTCCTCCCAGGAATCGTCACTCGTGGAAGGAATGAGTACAGAGAAATCCAGATGTGGAAATTAAGCAAAAAGCCTTGCAAAGGGGAAACTGCAAAGGAGCAAGCCCACTGCAGGTAAATTAGTTATCCAAGGATGACAGGTAGTTAAAACCCAAGCACACATCCCACCAATGGTCTGTGGGTCTAGTTGTGCTGAGAAACATACTTTTCACAATATGCCTTGAACCCGTCTGCAAGAATTACCTGAGAAGCAGAAAGGTGGCATTTTAAATTTTAGTGACACATTAATGAACAAGGTAATACTCTTGACAGATAGAGAGAAATGTTCCCCACATCAAGCTAAGCAAGAGCTCCTCAGATCAAAATACAAGCCGTGTAACTGGCCTTGGCAGGCCCGCCGTGCACCAGAGCGGCTCGTCAGAGGCCACACGGACACTGACATATTTACTACTTGCACTGTCCTTGGCAGACGGCTGGCAGATAGCTGGTCTCAGAAGATTCAAGCCTTTGTCTGGGAGTCAAGGGTTAATAGGATTCCTTAATTGCAGGATCGGTTATAACAAGGTCCCACCTTTGTAAAAGCGGTGCTTCTTCAAGCTTAGTAACCGATCTTCCGGTTTGCAATGGTATAATCTCAAAGTTCAACAATTCAACGTACAAAGCAAGAACACAAGGCGGTGTAGGTTTCCCATGTAGTAGGGTATTTTATGGTCACGAACATGTCCCCAGACACGTTCTGTGGCATCTTTGGTCAATCGCCAGGGCGGTGCGGGGAGGGTGGCCTAGAGCCCCCACCCCTGCAGGCTTCTTCTCATTGTGGTCAGGCCTCCTGAAGACAGCTTGAGCAGTAACTAGCTCAGGGTCACTGTTAGGGATTGAACTGTGTCTCTCAAAAATTCTTATGTTGAGATCCTAGCCCCCAGCACCTCTGAATGTGATCTTATTTAGAAATAGAGTCATTACAGATGTAAACTGTTAAGATGAAGCCATTAGGGTGGGCCCTAATCCAATATGACTGGTGTCCTTATTATAAAAGGGGGAAATTGGGACACACAGACATGCATACAGGGAGAAGCCCATGTGAAGACAAAGAGTCAGAGAAAGACAGATACTACATGGAATCACTTATATGTGGAATCGAAAAAAATAAATGTCAAACTCATAGAAACAGAGCACAAAAGTGATCGCTAGGGGCTGGGAGGCTGGGGAAATAGGGAGAGGTTGGTCAAAGGGTACAAACTCCCAGCTGTAAGAAGGTCTGAGGGTCTCGTGTCGCATGGTGACGACAGCTGACAACACTGTACTATATAAGTGAAATTTGCTATAAGAGAACTTAAGTGTTCTCTCATACACAAAATAGGGGAGGTGTTGGATGTTAGATGTTAATCAAGCCAATGGGGGGAATTCTTTCAATGTATATGTGTATCAAGTCATCACAGTGTACACTTTAAAGATCTTACAATTTTCTGGGGCGCCTGGGTGGCTCAGTTGGTTAAGCGACTGCCTTCAGCTCAGGTCATGATCCTGGAGTCCCGGGATCGAGTCCCACATCGGGCTCCCTGCTCAGCGGGGAGTCTGCTTCTCCCTCTGACCCGCTTCCCTCTCGTGCTCTCTGTCTCTCACTCTCTCTCTCTCTCTCAAATAAATAAATAAAATCTTTAAAAAAAAAAAAAGATCTTACAATTTTCTGTTAATTATATTTCGATAAAACTGGAAAAAAAAATAAAGTCAGAGGAGGGGGTGATGCTTCCACAAGCTGAGCAGACCACCAGAAGTGGCGGGGCGCAGGCAGAGGTTCCCCCACAGCCTTGGAAGAACCAGCCATGCTGACCCTTGACCTCCACATTCCAGGCTCCTGATCCCCGACACGATACCTTTCTCCTGTTGGAGCCACCCAGTTTTAGGGTGCTTTGTTACGGCAACAGTCTCCTTTGTCACTCTTTCAAACATCATCTCAACTCCCAGTCACCAGCCACATCACCACTGGTACAAACCCTTGACCTGGAGTGAAAATTGAGACTTTCCATAAACTTCCAGCACATTCTTCTTTGGTATATTCTGTCAACCCATCAGCTCTTCTTATACTCAGAAGCTGCTCATTTCATATTCTAAAACATTAATTTGTATTTCAGCTAAGGTGCTAGGGTCACTGGAATGTCAAAAAGCAAGTGATTCTGGACTATGACATTTTCTTGCTTAAGGTCATTGGTTTGTAAAGCATTCTAATTAAGGAATCAAGAGAAGAACTACAGAGAACAAGGAAGTGAGAGAAAAATGTAAGGAAATTCTAAACAGCTGCTCTTTTCACCCATCAGATCCCCGTGAAAATGGAACATTAAGCAGCCACCTATTGATGGTTCCTCTAAAATCCAAGATGGCGGGTCTCAAAGTGTTCTCTCCACCCAGCGGCATCAGCAGCCAATTCTCGGGCCCTACCTCAGACCTACTAAATCAGAAGGGGTGCGGTCCAATTCCAGTGATGGAAAAAGTCTTCCAGGTGCTTCTGATGCCTGCTAAGGCATGAGAATCACTCCTACACTCAAAGCCAGGAGGCAACTTGGTTCCAGCTGATTGCAAATTCAATTAAGAATGCCCAAGAACATCGTGTTAAGAAGGATTCTGAAGCAGACTCTGAGCTCTGATTTTAAAAGGACTCTCTTGGGCACGAAAGAGAAGGGGACAGGAACTGGAAAGCCACCTGCCAGCCATCCCATGAGTCTCACCATGAGTCCTTAGCTACCACCACTGCCTCCTTCTTCATCAATGATTCCAGATAAAAAATGTCCCAAATTTCTGAAGTGACTTGGACCCTATATATACTGACATAAAAATGAAAAGAAGAAATAAATAAAAAACCTTGCTTTCAGTTCTGAGACAAAACTCAAAATAAGTACCTGATAGCAGTGCTCTTTCTTCTACTGAATATTTATTTCCCCCTTTTCTCGCCATACTTTGCTTCTCTTTCAGGACGGCATTATTTTGGTGATGGGATAAGAGAAATGGAGTTGCACTTCACCTAATTCAGGAAAACCATGTACAAAATTTGAACTCAGAGGATCGTTGAAGTCAAAAGTTACTATTTTCACTGCATTTACATGATAAAGGATATTCTTTGGTTTTTAAAGGGATTTACAAAAGAGTGCTTCAGAAGATTATATTCCTCTGAAGTATTTCCTTTCTGATCTATTTTATTTTTTTAACTTTTCAAAATTTATTTATTCTTCTTAAGTAGGCTCCAAGCCCAATGTGGGGCTCAAACTCAAGACCCTGAGATCAAGAGTCACATGCTCTACTGACAAAGCCAGCCAGGCACCCCTGATTTGGTTTATTTTTAAAATCACCTACTGCTTCCTGTTATTTTCCAAACCTGAATTCCTGGGATTGGGGACTACAGCCAGAGGACAGCCCACCAACGAACCTTCTCTTCCCCACCTGCCCACAACCAGCACCCCGTTAGGGTCAGGCGGAGTCACTCATCCTCCGTTGTCTCTCAAAGTGCTTTCCTTTATCCTACCCAATGCCCTGCCCTCCCCCACACCTAGGTAACATCTTCCCTTCCTTTGGACCCCAGCCCTGGCCCCTTTGCCTCCCCACCTCCTGTCCTGTCCAACCCAAACTTGGGTGCCTCGTCTCTCAATCTCCTGTGCTTTCTAACCTCTGCCTTTACTTCCCCTAAAGTTGCACACTTGGTCCTATGGGTCTTGCATATTCCAGTTTGCCCCATCCTCCACCCCCAGGGAAGCCACTGCCATCTTATCTCCCACAGCAGCAAAGCAATGAGTCAACAAATTCAGTGTGAGAACAGATTCCTTCCTGGGAGAAGGCGGCCAGTTCGTTCCTCCCCTATTCCTTCCTGGGGGGCTTGCATGCAAATTTCTTACCTGTGAAGGGTCATTCCCAGCCTCAGAAAAGCACTCGGAATGATCTGGGAACCCCAGAGAATCTACACGGCATGCACAGATTGAAAAACTAGGAAATCTGGATTCTGCCACTCAGCAGCCCCTAATGAAGAATGTGGCCAGGGGCACTGTGTCTCTGGCCTGCACTTGGGCCATAAGGATCTCCAACACCATTCTTCTTAGGAGTGATTCACATGAGGATCCACTAAACCGGGTTAAAGCATTAGCCAACCTCGGCACGATCTGAACAGTCTTATTAATCTTTTGCCCTGTCCTCCTAAGATATTCCTCTGATCCTTATATTTTCTAGTACAAATGACAGGAGGCATCTTTATCTTATTTATAGCTCTAAATAAATTGGTATGAGCATCAGCCAAACATACTTATTTTATTTCCCAAGAAATATACCCCCAGAAAATGTCAAGGAAATGATCTTTGAAAAATGCACATCCAAATGCAATATAAAATATTTAAGGGAATGACTGTGCTCTTGGTTTCCATTTTCTGTTAGATTATTCTACAGACTCTTGTAAAAGTAAAGTCAGTGCTTTTAAAGGTGGAAAATGGCCAGAAGTTAAGAAAAGCCTTCAAAGCCCCGGGGTTCTCCTTGATTTCGCTTTTACTTTCAGCATTTTGCCTTGAATGAACAACCTCAAATAACGGAGATATTCAAAAATTGATGGACGGTACTTAGCAAAGTAAAACTCAGATAAAGATGGTGAGAAACAAGCCACTCCCCAATGGCTTGAAAACTCATGGCTGCCCTTGGCGCTTCTTGACAAGGTGTCTCTTGCTGCCACTTCCAGTGCCTTCTTCCCATTCACCCACCTTCCCGAAACTCTCTGCCCCAAATCATGTGGTCAACAAAAAGAATTCCAGAAAAGATTACTGTTTAAATCTCACCATAAATCCATTCAATTTAGTTGGCTGGGGAGTGGACAGTCACGTAGGTTAACTCATGTAACCCCCCAACGATCCTGGGAGGCAAGTACCACCTTATCCACCTTCTAGGATAAAGTAACAGAAGCACAGGAATGTCAAATATGTGGCTCAACACAGCACAGGAGTGGCCAAGCCAGAGTCAGACCTGCCTGACCCCAGAGCCCGGGTACTCAAGCCACCCTGATACACTACCCCAACTACCATCAATCCACAGGCACTGATACTGGTCTCATAAATGACATGTTAAGTGAAAATTTTCAAGGAACTGAAGTTCATCAAACTCATCTGTAAATTGCATTGGTACAAATGGCTATCATGCAGAGCAGAAAGGTGGGGCTCATAAAAAACGAGGACTTCCTCAGGATCTATCTATAAGAGTTGACGCAGGGAGGACGAGAGCCCCCAACGGGACACACCAAGACCAAGTCCTATGGTCCAGGCAGTGAAGGGAGACCTGTGCAGGCAGCTCTGAAGTAGCACCCTGCTCACAGCTCCTGGATGGCCATCTGGGGGGCACAGCTAGAGGACAAGAGCACAGTTTGGGGCAGCTGTGAGATGACCTAACTCCAACCCTCATCTACCCGCCTGGACAGACCCTCTCTAGATACCTGGGAAACTGAGGCTCCTATGTCAAGACATTCTGCATTGGCCTCTCATCATTGGGATCAGGAATGTCCAATGAGGTCCAGCCATCACCAGAGCAACGGCAGCCCCAGCCAGCTTCTGAGGTCTGCCGTGCTGCCCGTGGCTCTCGCTGCCTGGACTGCCATTTGCTTTGGGTCCAATCCAGTGGGCAGCAGAGATGTTCCGAGCTCAGGCCCCAGGGTCAAGAGAGCAGATCTCCAGGTGGACCGCTGGTGTTCTGTGCAGGAAGCCCAGACACGGGGCTGGTAACTGCAGGCATTTCAGTTGTCATCAAACAAGGCTTATGGAATATCAAAAATGGCTCCCGTAAGTGCAATTAGTGACCTATTAATCATCACGATGGCTGCTAGACATAAGCTCTCCATGGTGACATTAAAAGTATTCAAGCTACACGGATTGGCTGAAATATTTTTTAAAACATCCTACAGGAAGAGGGTACAAGAATCCATCGATGCCCGAACCCTTTCCCTTGGGGGAAGATGTGTGACAACAGCCCTAAACCACCCCCCACCCACGGTAAGGCCTTGGACTTGGAGGATTCTGTCTGTCTGACGCTGGCTGTCAGGGCGAGAGCATGTGCCTCCACACCCTTGGCATTGGCCTCAAGCCTCCTTCTGCCCAGTGGGGAGTCAGAACACCTAAGGGGCAGGAGCTGGGACTTCATTAGGCTCAGAGAACAGCTGAATGAACACTTTGGGACCTGCTGGCAAATCAAGGCTATTTCAATAAAGGTCTTGTGTGGGACCGAAACTGGTTTGAGAATTGCTATCACAAAAACCAAGAAGCACAATGTCAAGGCCCTGAGCTGCCTCAGACTTCTCTAGCTGCTACCCAAATCAACCAAGAAGAACCCAAGAGACGCACATGACCAAACAGGCGTAGGTCTGTGCTGGCAGTGCCTGCGCCTGTAAGCTTCATGGGGGAAGACACAGGGCAAGTTTCTTCAGCTCTGGGGAAGCCCCTAAAGCTAAAGACAGCTCCCTCCACCCCCCATGGAGTCACCAGAAGAAACCCCCCAAAGCCAGGAGGCCACATTCAAGGTTGCAGCACGGGAAGATGGGCTGTACAAAAAACAATTTCAACACAGAACTGCTTCTCCCTGGCCAACCCCAAATAAGGGGTGAGGCATGGACGCCAGTCTCTGTTCCACAGGATGGGTCTTGTTAAAGTTGTCAAGAATAAGGCTCATTTCAAGAGATACCAGGTGAGGGGCGCTCGGGTGGCTCAGTCGTTAAGCATCTGCCTTCGGCTCAGGTCATGATCCTGGAGCCCCGGGATGGAGCCTCAAATCGTTTCTCCCTCTCCACTCCTCCTGCTTGTGTTCCCTCTCTCGCTGTCAAATAAATAAATAAAATCTTAAAAAAAGAGAGAGATACCAGGTGAAATTTAGAAGAGGAGAGGGTAAAACTGATAACTATGCTTGGAAACGCTTGGTAATTCAGGATCGACATCAGTCTAGCACACCTAAGTACAGGATGGTAGTTCGGGTGACCAACAGAGACATCATCTGTCAGATCGCTTACGCCCCTAGAGAAGCAGACATGATAGTCTGTGCAGCTCAGGCTCATGCACCCCCAAAGTACAGTGTGAAGGCTGGCCTGACAAGTCACGCTGCGGCATATTTTACCGGCCCGCTGCTGGCTTCTCAGTAGGTTTGAAATGGACGAGATCTGTAAAGGTCAAGTGGAGGTGAGTGGAGATGAATACAATGTGGACAGCACTGATGGTCAACCTGGTGGCCTCGCCTGCTATTTTTCTTAAAGATTTTTTTATTTATATATTTGAAAGAGAGAGCACATGAGCGGTGGGGAGGGGCAGAGGGAGAGGGAGAATCCTGAAGCAGACTCCCTGCTGAGTGCAGAGCCCAACACGAGGCTCCATTCCAGGACCCGAGATCATGACCTGAGCCTAAGTCAAATGCTTAACCGACTGAGCCACCCAGGCGCCCCGCCCCCCTCCACTGTTTTTGGATGCAGAGCTCGCCAGAACTGCGACTGGGAATAATGTTTTGGAGCTGTGGACGGAGGCCTGTCTATCCCTCATGGTGTCTAACGATTCCCTGGTTATGACTGGGAACGCAAGGTATTCAATGCAGAAGGACATCGGAAGCACATCATGGGTCAGAACATCGCAGATTATATGCGTTGCCTCATGGAAGAAGATGAAGATGCTTACAAGAAACAAGTCTCTCAACACACAAAGAGCAAGGTAACTCCAGACATGGGGGAGGAGACACAGAAGAAAGCTCACGCTGCTACGGGAGAATCCAGTCCATGAGAAGCAGCCTAAGAAAGAGGTTAAAAACAAGAGGGGGAACCGTCCCCAGATGGCTCTTACCCAGAAGAAAGACTGGGTAGCTCCGAAGAAGCTTCCTTAGAGCTCAGGCGCGGGCTGCTGAGAGCTAACAAACCAAGCCACAATTTTCTCTGAAGATTTTTCAGATACAGACAATAATTATTCACCAAGCCAAAAAATAAAAAATAAAAAAGGGAAGATGAAGCTCTTTTCCTCTCCCCCAAGATGAGAGTAGTCCAAAATCCCGATGAGAAGCAAAGAGGAGTCTCAGAACTCCGGGTCCCTAAAGTGGGGAAGAAGGAAAGTAGGTAGTCCTCAAAACCCAGCTTCAGGACTTCCTGCTCTTTCAGAGTGTTTGCTTAAACCACGTTCCTTGGGTACCCCCTTTATATCCAAGACCCTGCCTCAGGCTCCATCCTGACCTGCTTTCATCATACTGGGACGTATGTAGAAAAAGCACAGGATTTCGGGAAAAAGGCGAAAGGCCCACAGAACAAAGGAGGGTCCCTGAGACTCAGCCCGTGTGTGTTCACCAAAGAACATTGGCCTGAGGAACACAGCACACTGTGGGCCAGAACCTTCAGGTCAGGAGCTCACGGGAGACACAAACTGGTTTTCTGTTGAACTTCCACAGAGCTGCCAGCACTGCCCCACCATTCAACAGCCCCCGAAGCCCACGCCACGGAGGACACAAGCCAAGACGTCACGGTCATGCGTGCAGATTTCCAAATCCCAAATCCTGACCGGGAGGACAGAGCTGAATATATGTATCAGTCAATCCCAGGGAAAATGCCCTTCCCCTGTTCAGACCACTTTGGAAAAGACCTTGAAAGAGAAGAGGTTCACTGGAAGTGCTGCCAGACAAGAAAACCCAGACTCGCTGAGGTGGCCTAACATCACAAAAGTTTTCTTGCTCAAGTGGGTCAGAGCCGCTCCCCCACCTTGCAGCTGTGTACATCACCTACAGCACGTCCGGCAAGGCGGCCACAGCCAGGGAAGAGAGGGCAAGATCTTGGGTCACACGGGATGGCGTAATTGCATCTTCCCACACCTCTTGCCAGTGCCACGGCCCAGCCTACCTGCAGGGAAGGAAGCCTGGGTAAGTGGGGAACAGTAAGCCCTCTGGATATGGTCTGTGTAGGGGACTGGTCATGAAGCCCATGCTCCCAAGCTGTCCTCTCTGCCTCCCACTTGCACACCTGAGTTCCCACAGAGGGTCCTTCTGTGCGGGATTACAGTCCTTCTGGCTTATACATGCCGCCTGCAAGGGATGAAATGTAGTGTTATCATCAGTGCCACTTTAAGGTACTGACCTGTGAGAAGCAATTCTAAAAATCCAGAAATCATCCCTGACCAAGGTCAGGGTCCAGAAGATAGAGATGGGTAAGGAAATCTGCAAAGAGCTAGAATGAGAACAGAACATGAATGTGGAAAAGGAAAAGAAAATGAATGGGAATATAAGCCTAACCAGGGTCAAGACAGGAAATGAGCAGCTAACCCCACACAGGGGTACCAACGCCAGAGGCTGGTGAGTGCAGGGCCGGGGGAGAGGTGGTAAGGAAGCATCCAAAGAAGCTGGAGGAACAGGGGAGACCCAGATGCCTGCTCTCCTGAGCAGAGACCCTTAAGCATCACTATGAGGACCCGATGCGGGAAGAACAGGGCATAATCATGCGTGCCTCTAATGGGAAATCCAAGGACCTCAATTATGAGTTCAGTTCTAACTTCTCGGACCTCCCGCACAGCAAACCCTGCCACCCAGATCCACTCCCGTGCCTGCCCACACCTCCTTGCCTGAACTGGTCTCCACTGTTCACCCCAAAGGAAAGAAGGAATCTACCAGAACCCTTCCTCTGAACTGGTTCCTGGATTCCTGGTCCTATGTTCTGGGGTCAGCCACACCTGGCATGACAGCAAGGTCTGTCTTTTCACTTGTTTAATTGCCTAGAGTATGGGTCTTAAAGTTGACCTTTCCTTGGAGTTCTTTCTCTCTGTCTGAGATCTTGACTTTTTCTTAAACCACTTCAAGAAAGTGCTCTGCATCCTGCTCTGCCTGCCTTACTTTAGACATTGGATAAAACCTCGATTCTCAGCATGAGGACATTTATCCCAACACGTCACTTTTTGAAAAAGGTTAAAGCAATTGAAAGAAGCCTTTTCCCTGGTATCAAAGCCATAGACTTAGATGATTTTTTTTAGTCCAAAAGAAACCCACCGTAAAAAAAAAAAAAAGAAAGAAAGAAAGAAAAGAAAAAGAAAAAAAAAAGCATTGCCTAAAAAGAAAACCTCCTGCTGCTTTTCCTTAGCCCTGAAAATTACTAGTTCACAAGGTGAATCTCCCCATGAATAAACTCAATACGGATAGGAAAATAAATCATTTGACTGTCTACGTTTTTCCTTTGTGACAGTCATCTTGTTGAAAAAGGCCATTATTTTTTGTGCTAATGGAAGTGTCTTGCTAGGTAAGACTCATACGCTCCCTAAAATGTATAGAAAATTTCATCTTTCCGTGCATTTTATTCTTTTTAGCTAATAATTTTCTGCAGAAGTGCCCCAAATTAGGTTACAGGTATAAATAGCTACATTTCACAGATGTGAGTACTGAAAAACCTTACTGACGTCACCTTCAAATGACCTTGACATTATCTTGTCCTCTCAGTGCTTCAGATACTGTACCAAGTGAATCAATGAACCACCAGCCTTCCAGGGACGGGTTACCCCTTAACAACCACATGTCCCAGACTGTCCCTTCCCCCCCCGCCCCCCGGACTACATGTCCAAACCAGCTGCCCTACCACTTTATTTGGGAAATATGCCCATCAGAGCTCCAGCCAGGTTTGATAGCGATCAGAACGCTCTGGTACTCCATCAGCCGGCAGCCTTTCCGGTGGGGCAGCCCCCATGCCGTACCCCTGGCTATGGCTGTCACCCATTTCTGCAGATGCTCTCTGCTCCCCTCTTCTCCTTGATCCACTCCAGCCTGGCTTCCATCTGCCGTGCTCCATCTGGACCGCTCTGTCAGGATCACCAGGGACCACCGTGTTCCCAAAGGCATGGGCAGTCTGAGGCTTTATCTTGAGCAACAGTAAGCAGTGGGAGAGCACAGAGTACTCCTTTTTTCTCCAAATCACTCTTCCCTATTTCCCTAACACCACAGTCCTCTGGCTTTGCTTCCACTCTTCTGGTCCCTCCTTTAGGAGTCTTTTCAAGCCCCTCACCTTCCCCTTGTCCTTAAATGTTGCCATTTCTAAGAGCACTGTTCTCCTGCCCTCACTCTACAGTCTCATCCAGCAGACAAAACTCAGAGGACTATCTCGGGCCCCAAGCTCTCAGGGCTAATCCGCACATCTAGGTGAATACGTCTCTGAAAGCTCAAACTCTACGTATCCAGAGCTGAACTCAACACCATTCCGTGTTGTCATGCACATGATTCCAACTACTCCCAAAGGGGCATGCCCCCTTTCCAATGTACCCTAGAAACGGCACCCCAAAATACCCACTCGTCCCGGTCGGAAATGGGGATGTCTTCCTTAATTACCTTCTCTCACTTCTCCCTTTTCTCCTACCTCCACGGTAGGTAGCAGTCAAGTCTGTCTGCTTTGGCCACGCTCGCCCTACAAGCCGCCATCCAGTCTGGCCCCGCCCAGCCCACCTGCCCTGCAGGCGTCCTTGCTCTACCCCCCCCCCCCCCCCCCCCCCCCCCGTCATGGCCCCACTGTAGCTGGAGTTAACCTGCCAGAACTTAAATCCCCTCCTGGCACTCCACTGCTTTAAAACTTTAAAAGTCTTAACTATGTCCTCTTGTCTTTAGGATGCAACCTGAACTCTTGACATGACTCAAGGTGCTCCCAGACATGGGCTCTGCCTCCCTCGCCTCCCATCCTGAACATAAGCTGCTCCACCGGCTCAAACAGTGCCCCTCTCCCCACACTCCAACTCCTACACACACCCACTCACATCTCCCACTTACCCTTCGAGCTGTATTTTAAAGGACATTTCCCTTTGGCAGGATTTTCCTGAGCTTCTGACTAAGATGGGTCTCATTGTGATGTGCTCCCTTGGCACCCATCCTAATAATCATTATACTTGATTTTGATTTTTTTCTAAATGTTATTTTTTCCCATGAAACAGTAGGACACATACCCACAGAACTACTTTGTTCCCTATCACAGCCTCAGGACAAGACAGACACTGGAGAATGGTAAGCACTAGGTAAATATTCGACGAGTATGGGATGAATGAATCAAAAAGTAAATTAAACCTCACCACCTCCATAAAGCCTGATCTCATTGCTCCAGCCGAAATCAGGGTTTCTCCAACTTAGTGCTATTAATATTTTAAGCCAGACAATTCTTTGTTATGGAGAGCTGTCCTGTACATCACAGAGGGTCAACAGCATCCTTAAATACCAGGAACCCCCCGATGATCACAACTGTCTCAAGACACTGAAGCCTGAGACTTGAGAACCACTGACCCATGCTGGCCACTCTCCCTTTCTCAAAACACCTTCTCTGCCACTTGTAATCACTTCATTGTTCTTTGTCTGGGTCATGTGTAGTAGTCTGGCCCCCCCCAAAGGACTGAAAACTCCTCGGGAGCAGGGCCCTGTCCTCTGCCATCCCCCATGGCACCCTACCCAGGACTGAATTAACAAATGGAATTGGCACATGTCCATCAGTGGAAAGAGTAGAAAGCCAAGATCACCATTCTTATTAGCAGGTAGAATTCGGACACTCCATGCTAATGTTATCCTACCTGCCCAAACATTTCAACATTGGAAAATTCAATATTCTCAGAAAGCCTTTCCTGAACTCTCAACTGTATACGGCGCTTATGATGGGTAACTTTACGTGTCAGCTTGAATGGGCTGCAGGGTAAGCAGACATTTGGTCAAACATCTTTGCGTCTCTGAGAATGTTACCTAATGAAGTTAACATCTGAACTGGTAGACTGACTAAAGCAGACTGCCTTCCCTACTGTGAGTGGGTCTCATCCAAATCAGCTGAAGGCCTGAATAGGGCAAAGAAGTTGACCCTCCCTCAAATAAGGGAAACTTTTCCTGCTTGACTGCCTTCAAGCAAGGACATCAGTCTTTTCCTGCCTTTGGACTCGAACTGAAACATCCTCTCTCTTCGGGTCTCAAGCATGCCAACCTTCAGACTAGAACTACTCCATAGGTTCTCCTGGGTCTCCAGTTTGCTGACTTCAGATCCCGGAACTGGTCAGCCTCTATAATCTCATGAGCCAATTCCTTATAATAAATCTCTCTCTATATATACATACACCCTCTTGGTTCTGTTTCTCTGAAGAACCCTAACAGTGTGGTTCTACATGCTCTGTAAAGAAGATTTAAAACATTGCGGAACTAATCATCTCCCCATCTGGAATTCATTAAATTCTCATTTTCTAAAAATTCAACAAAGTCAACTGAACCATGGGCGGCTTGCTAAGGCTTCAGCGGTCACTCCCTTGGAATGATACTTTCTCTGGATAACAAAGCTCCATATACACCTTCTGGCACATTCAGAATGTAATCAGAGGAAATGGAGCCAACTTGCCCTTGACCTTTTAAAATGACATATGATTTCTCTTAAACTATCCTAGATGTCTCTAATGCTCTCTAAATAAATGATGATGATAATTAATATCAGCCCCCAAAAATCGATGATTAAAAATTAACCATTTGTATTAAATATTTAGCAAATGTTTATGTACTAAATGTGTTTAGCATTGTAGCAGTCCTGTGTAAAAAGAACCCCAACATGCCACTTCCTATGATTACAAAAACACGATTCTATTTAGAAAATCGTCTCCATTAATACATGTACATGTAGCAAAAACAGATGGTAAAAAAAAAAAAAATTGCATCTTTCCCTTATTATGTGCTCACACTCAACTACACAATAAACAGGTATAAACCAAAGCCTTTTCTGTGAGCTCAGCCACATGATGGGGCGGGAAGAACATTCCCTGCACTTGTAACCCCATGCCCTGAACCCGGTTCTGCCGCCAGTCACCTTGTGAGCTTGGGAGCATTTCCCTCTACATCTCTCTGGCCTTCAGTTGACTCGTCTCAAAGTGAGGAGAAAGACAGATTCCACATGATGACCAAGGTCCCTACGAGAGATAAAATTTCACAGTTTTGAATCTAACCTATGACATCATTCTTTATTCCCAAAATGATTTTTCTACTCCTTTAATTGACAAGTGACAAGAGTAAAGTTGGCAAAATTCCATGTGCACTGCCCTCGAATGAAATGGCACAAGACAAAAATACATGACTTGGGTATTGGGATAATTTTTCTGTATCCAGAAGTAAGCAACGGGGGGCTTACATAGAAATATTCATGTAGCAAAGAGCTCCCGGTTAACTGGCTTACAAGAAAACATGTCGGCATTCAGGGACTAAAACGGGCAGTAGAGGGAAGAGAAGATTTCAAGACAGAAGGAATCAACAGCAGTAAGAGTCAGAGAAAACAGCCCCAGAAAGCATGCGGTACAGTTTTCTCTCTGATGAGGTCAGTTCCAACTCAGGTCACCGGTAAAAGTTCTCTTTGGGGGCTCCCTTCCTTCACCCATGCCCTCCAATGAACGTGGCAGATCACCACAGACAGACTCTAGCTGTACGTTGAGGCTCAAAGCGGAAAACCCGCTAATGAGCCAATAAATGGATCAACTATACCTTTCTACCCCTGCTAAGGCTGCCGCATCAGGCAGCCTTCATTTATAGGCGACAGAAACCACTCTAGCTATTTGAAGGAGAATGAGACTTAATACAGGAACCTAGGGTTCTATAAAATCATCAGAAGGGTTGGACGATGGCGCTGGGCCTCCAGCAGGAATTCCCACAGCGAGATGCCAAACTGGCCCCGACGGGGGCTGCTACCTGTGCCGCAGTCAGAGATGGGGCTGAAAGTCTGCCCCAGGACACCTCACCTCGCTACGGGGAGCTGTGTCTCCTCTTGCTCCAAGCACGGGGCACCGGCTACGACACTGACATCCCCCACCTTCAGAGCAAGTGATACGGGAACAGTGAGCCAGCCGCAAGTACTGCTGGGAGGTTCACACCACTGCCCCCGCCCCCCCCCCCCAGAGGCCAGTAAAGCACCCGAAACACTCCTGCGGCCAACCCCACCATCCCAGGACCCTCCCCGAAGGCAGCAATACCCAAGCAGCAGAAGGAGGGGCTCTGCACCGGTGCCCTCTGAGCCTCAGCGAGCAGGCTCCCAGGGCGAGAATCCAACTCATGTTCACAGCCAGAGCTGCAAGGGAGGCTGGGAAGGTGACCTACAGCCCTCCAGACTGCAGTACTGGAAGGTACATTCCAGAAAGAAGCTGGAAGAGATGTTGAGGGCCAGTCCACCGTATCCACCACAGGTGGGATGGAAGGCCCCAGTAAAATCCTCCCCAGGATCCTAAAGACAGTCATAAGGCATGCTGGCTAACAAATCACAGCTGAATTATAACACATGACTTCCCCAACCAATTTCTTACCACATGTTTATCCAGACAAAGACACAACAATTTGGAGATCAAGATTTTCCAGGTGAGCATGTACTACAAAGTCTAAGGTATTGCGTAAGCTACCTACAATTTTTTTTTTCTTCTGTAAGAGAAAGAAGTAACAGAATAGAATGAAATCTGCAGCTTCATTCATTTGCTTAAATATTTACCAGGCTCCTTTAAGAGACTCTTAACTCTAGGAAACAAACTGAGGGTTGCTGGAGGGGAGGTGGGTGGGGGATGGGGTAACGGGGGGATGGGCATTAAGGAGGGCACGTGATGTGATGAGCAACAGGTGTTATATGCAACCGATGAATCACTAAATTCTACCTCTGAAACCAATAAAAAAATAAATAAAATAAAAGTGCATATATTAAAATATATTAAAATGTGCCTGAAAAGAACCTGAAAAGCTCTCAAGCAAAATATTAACAATCGGGTGGCATGGTTGAGGGCGATTTTCATTTTCTTCATGCTTCTTTATGCTAATTATTCTTCTTATGCCTGTTTATTTTTTCTACAGTGTGCATATATTAGTGGAATCATTTTTTAGTGTCTAAAAATACAAATGGGAAGTCCTAAGGAACCGGAGCAAGGTGACCACCCACATGACACACACAGCAGGGAGAGCCCCAGGGTGCACTCTGGCCAAGGGGGCCTCTGTTTCTACCCACGCTGGTGCAGTGTCACAGCAAGCCCACTTGGTCTCATGCTGCCAAGTGAAAACAGGAAGTTAGAGTTGACACACAGGCAGGAGGGAAAACCAGAACTCCCCCTCACCTCTTTTCAGAGTCATATGTATAACAAGTTACTGAAACAAAAAGACTAAAGAACTTGGAAAGGCTCTTCTGCTGGGAGACACTCCCATATCTGGTTCTGGTGTCTGTAACTGTGGTGGGCAGAATTCAAAGATGGGCCCCAAGTTTCCCACCTTGGTGCTCATGCCCTGTAGACGCCCCTTCCCTTGAGTGAGTGTGAAGGGATATCATGCCTATGATCGTGACACATTTTACAGAAGACGCGATTTTGCGGATGTAATTCAGGCCACTGGTCAGTTGAGTTTGAATGAATCAAAAGGCAGATTATGCTGGGTGGGCCTGACTTCATCAGGGGAACCCTTCAGATGAAGGTGAAGTACTGGAGAGAAGCTGCCCTGTTGGCCTCAAGGGAGAAGTAAACTGCCCTGTTGTGGGAGGGCCAATGAGTCAGCAAGGGGGCTCAGAGAGCAGCTTCCAACCAAAGCCCATAAAGCAATGGGGATTTCAGTCCTACAACCACAAGGAACTGGATTCTGCCAACAGCTAGTAAGGCTGGGAGAGAATCCTGAGCCTCAGAGAATATGGCAGCTATGGCCAACACCATGATTTCAGCTGATGAAACATGAGGAGAGGACCTTGCCTGTCTCTAGACTCCTGACCCACAAAAACTGTACAATAATAAATTTGTGTTGTTTTAAGCCACTAAAAAAAAAAAAATTCACCAGGCTCCTACTAGGTGTCAGGCACTGGATAAGCCATGACAATTCCAAGACAAAGAGAAGCCAGTCATGGGAAGCCCATTGGCGTTAGCATGAAGCAAGTGCCAGCTTGCTTCTCCTCTCTGCCATGTGCTAGGTGACCTTGGACAAGTTCCTTGCCTTTTCCGTGACTCTCTTTATCCCCTTTTCAAATGGGAATAGGAATACCCACCTAAAAAGGCTGCTTGCGAGTGTTAAATGAGATAATACATATTTGCCCTTAGCAGAGTGCTTGGTCCATGTATTAGTCAGCGTCCTCCAAAGAAACATAATCAACAGGGTGTGGGCCAGGTGGGAGCACCTGCTTTATTTCAAGGAATTAGCTCATGTGATTTTGTGGGGGCTGACAAGTCCAAACTCTGCAGGGTAGGCTGATGGGCCTTCTCTGGAGACCCGGAGAAGAACTGGCGCAGCTTGAGTCCAAAGGACGTCTGCTGGCAGAATTCCGTCTTCCGCAGCAGAGGTCAGTCTTTATCCTCTTAAGGCCTTTGCCTGGCTGGACAAGGCCCACCTGCATTACGGAAGCTATGGAATGTAGTTTGCTTTACTCAAAGCCTCCTAATTTAAATGTCAAACTCATTTAAAACATACTTTCACAGCAACATCTAGACGTGTTTGACCAAATACTGGTGGCCCAAGCCAAGTTGACACATAAAATTAGCCATTGCAGCCCATTAAGGACACTCAGTAAGTGATAGCTGTTACCATCAAGCAGCTTACACCTAGTGGTGAAGACACGTCACCACAAAGCAGTGTGGTCAAGATGTTCAGGATACCGGGCGTACAGGTAATAGAGCATGCGTGCTGGAGGTACAGGCTCCTGGACATGAACACTTTTAGAACACAAGAAAGATCAGAGGGATCCAGTTAACCCTCGGCAGACCTGCGCACAGGAGGGTCTCATGAGAACACCTCCCTGGAATCGGGAGGGTCCCCTGGCTGGTTGAGGTGAAGGTGTATATGCAAGGAAGCTAAAGGCAGCAGAGGTAAGTATGAGGGGTCACAGTCATTACCAAGAGGGGGTAGGGTCATGGTCAGGAAAATGGGCCAAGCATTAAGCCCATGGGAAAGTATAGAAGCAAGACTGAAAGCTCCCCTATCTGCAGAGGGGAGGGTCAGAAATGGAAGAGACCAAGGAGGGAAGACAGGAGAAGAAAAGAGGCTCAGAACTCAAGCTGCAAAGGGCAGAACTGTGCCACAACAGCCCCCTCAGCCCCACTACATGCATTTATATCCATGGTGAGTTTATTGGAGGAACAGGGGTGATGTAAAGAGCACGTAGAGATGGACAAGTAGAATCACAGACCACTAGAACCAAATGTTGTTGATGGGCCATGGTTGTACTAAAGAACTTTGATGAATAAAAGAACTCATTTCTCCAACACAACATGGACGCCCACCATCCAGAAGCCAACAACATTGTCATCACTGCTGTCCTGTGATGCCTTGTATGAAAAAGCCACCTCTTCAGGGGCCTCAACCCCAAACATCTGAGCGTCACAGATGTCCTTATCACCAGAGATTTCCCCCAGCCTGGTCCAGCCTCAAAAACGGTTAAGATTCACCTTCAAGTTACAATTTCCAAATGTTTTCTTAGCTGTAAATGGAGTGCTTACCTCAGGTAAGATCCTGTGTGCCCAGGATGTTTTGGTGCCAAAGATTTAACCCAAATCCCCAAAGCCATTCCTCTGTAGTAGAGATTCGAATAGGTTTTGAGTGAGTGACAAATATTCAACAACAAACTGAAAATTGACCGCATCAGTATCTCCATCACTGATGGCGAGAGACACAGAGACAGACGGGCTCCATCTTGAAGGGCATGTAGCAAAGACAGTGCGTAGCCTCGGGTTTCTCCTGGGGCAATGTGTGCTAAAAATGGTAGGAGGGGCAGGTGGGGGGGGGGAAGAGTGACAAGTAGCAAAAACCCTTTGAGCTTGTTTTCCAAAATGAACAGATAAAAGTCCCAATGACCACGGATGTTAGAAAAGACCGAGGTTAGTTAAACCCAAAGAGAGTCTAATGCAGCCTAGTTTCCTCAAAGTCTCCTATATTTTTTAGCCTTCTGCAAATTTAGGTGGTATGGGAATAGTTTAAAGCTGTCTTGTCTTTTCTCTTTAAACGTCCAATTATACCCCCCGCAGGACCAAATGGAGAGGGAATTATAATCAATTTCTTAAGTAAATTCATGTAAAATAAATTTAGACTCAAAGGATCTGAACAACAAAGCCATTTCATTCAACCAGGAAATCAGATTTTGACAGCCAAGTCTTTTTAAAAAATTGAATCTCTTTTCCAGAGATTTATTCAAGTGTTCACTGCCACCAGGCACCGCAACAGAACTATAACAAACCCACTGCTCCCCTGTGGGTCACAGTTGTCATTTTAGAACACATTAGATGGGTGGGTAAGATGGGGTATTATCCTAGGTTGACCACCAAGGAGCTGTAGACCCCGAAAACGTCACTTCATCTCTAAGCCTTTGCTTCAGTAGTTGTAAAGTGGGGCGCAGTAGTTGATATATTAATGGTCCAATTCCTCACCCCTCTTGTATCCTTACCTTTTGCCAAGTAACTTGATAATCCTCTCCCATGCTGACTCTAAACTCAGCCATGTGACTCTGGTCAATAGAATACAACAGAAATAAAAGTTCCTCAGTGCCAGGTCTACGCCAAGAGACCTTGAGCATTTCCACTTGCTTTCTTAAGCTTTTTCCATCACCATGGGAAGGAAATGCCTGGGCAAGCCCCCTGAAGAGGATGAGGGATGTGTGGAGCACAGCCAAGCGTCCCAGCCAAGTCTCTCCAGCCAAGTCAAACCCATTCCCACTCCACATGCACAAACACTGCTGAGACGAGCAAAGCCACCCAGCTGAGCCATCCGTGAGGATAAAGAAGTCAGAGTGGATTATTATATAGCAAAGGCTAACCAGTACAAGGTCAATACCTCCTGCCCCAGCGACCTTACTAGCATGTTGGGAAGATCAACTGAAATCATATTTACAAAAGCACTGGAAACACTGTAAACTTGCCTCCCAATGTGGGTAGGGCCATTATTTTCTCTTAATGCAACTTGGGCTGTCTCTCCAGGTGGACCCTCCATTCTGAACCTGGTTTTCACACCATGATGACCCAACTCCTATACCAGGTCTCAAACCAACAAAAAGTAGGTGATCTGAAAACTCCCTATCAGCTTGGAAAGAACGACATGCCCTACATTTATTCAACCATTTCAAACTTCTGCTTAAGGTTCCTTGGTGAACTTTGTATTATCAAAGTTCCCAGCCACCTCAAATAGAAGGCTTCCCAAAATACATTTCTATTTTAGCAAATTATGATCAATAGGTGAGACTTGAATAGCTTGATATTTTTCTGCCCTTGTATGAATCACTATATAGAAGTGCAAATTAAACCAAATGTTGCAGGTTTATATCAAATGATAAATTGGATTCTGTATTAGTCTGCCTGGGCTGCCATGACAAAAGGCCACAGAATGGGGGGCTTAAACAATAGAAATTTATTTTCTCACAGTTCTAGAGGCTAGAAGTCCAAGAATAAGGTGCCCTCAGGGCTGGTTGCTGGTGAGATTTTTCTTCCTGGCTTAGTGACGGCACCTTCTCCCTGTGTCCTCACCTGGTCTCTTCTCTGTGGGTGCACGGAGAGAGGGATCCCTTCTTTTCCTCTTCTCATAAGGACCCCAGCCCTATTCGATTAGGGGCTCACCCTTACAACCTCATTTAACCTTACCTGCCGCCCCCAAAGCCCCATCTCCCAATACAGTCACATCAGGGATTAGGGCTTTAACGCCAGAATTGGAAGAACAGGGCAGAAGGTCACAATTCAGTCCAAAACAGATCCCAAAGGAGGACTGACTCAGGCAATACAAGTATACACCAGCCAATCCATATTTTCCTGCCCTCAAGGAGGCAAGTCACTCACTTTAATGAATTTTTTAAAACATGCATCTATTTACCAAACACATACTACATATCTACCTGTGCCAAGCACTGTGGAAGGTACAGGGGACACAATGGTGTACAAATCAGACATGGTCCCACCCTCTCAGATCTTACGGTCTGACGGGACTGCTCACCACTCGAGTACTGAATGGGGAAGGAGAGGCGGAACTGGAAAGATGATAGGATAATAACCTCACAAAGACAGATCTTTCAAATCCAAAACGCATTCCTCATTTCACTCTGTCCATGCCATTTCACGTATTCCTCCCAAATTACTCACCAGAATAGCCACCCCAGTCTACATTCTCACCAGCAGGACACAAAGAGTTCCCCACATTGAAGTCAATACTTGACATTTTCCAACTTTACAATTTTTGACAGTTGCATGGATATCCTGGTTTAATTTGCATGTCTCTGATTGCTAATGAGATTGAGCAACTCTCCATATGCTTACAAACATTAGCTCTCCCCTCTGTGAACTCCTTATTTATTCCCTTTGCCCATATTTCTATTGCTTTCCTGCCTTTTTCTTATTGATTTACAGGTACTCCTTAAATACTCTAGAAACTAACCATTCTCTGGCTGTGTGTCTTAAAAAATATCATCTCCCTAGGGCGCCTGGGTGGCTCAGTCACTTAAGAGTCTGACTCTTGATTTTGGCTCAGGTCATGATCTCAGGGTCCTGGGATGGAGCCCCATGTGGGGCTCCCAGCTCAGCAGGGAGTCTGCTTGTCTCCCTCTACCTCTGCCCCTCCCCCCACTCACATGTGTGCTCACACACACACACACACACACACTCTCTCTCTCTCTCTCTCAAATAAATAAATAAACTTTAAAAAAAAAATCATCTCCCAATCTATTAACAGGGGCTCTGGTGCTGGAGCAGATACTTGTTGCCCATCCCTGGGCGGGGATTACACATGCCTGACCCATTGATAACAAGCATGGCCACATGACTTCTTTTGGCCAATAAAATGCGAGCAGAAGCGACAAGCAACCTTTCCAAGCAAAAGTTTTAAGACTCATTGCATGAAACCACCGTGTACTTTACTCTCAGAGAGGGGCTGCCTTTTTGGCCTGGATCCTGGAATGAAGAGACCCACATTGCAGACCCACAACCAGCAGAGATAAACCTTGGTTACCATAAGCCACAAGGTTGGTTGTTTGATTTTGGTGTTGGTTGTCACGGTCAAAGAGCTGAACAATTCAAAGACTGACACCAGCGGTGAGGTGCTACCATAATAATACCCCAAATATGTGCATGGGTCTTCAGACAGAGTGACAGGTGGCAAGAAAACTGCCAGGAAAGGCTTTTTACGCAGTGGTGAGGCATTTGATAAAACAATCACCTGTGATAACCTAGAAGGCTGAGGGTGTAACTAATGAATTTGTGGCTTTAGCAAAGCGGAAAAGCAGAATACTGGTAACACTGGATATTCGCTAATGGCTGTTTTTGACAAGGCACCATAAGAAAGAAATAAGCTCTTAGGAGAAATGGCCATTTTACAAGCAGGATTGAAAGAGCGTTTGGAGAGGCCATAAATTCCAGGATTTGCAGGTTAGAAAATGGAACTGTTTCTCATCTCCAACTGGTAAGAGGTAAAACTGAGAAGGCCTTGAGCTACAGAGCCCAGTTAAGACTCATCCTCGGGGCAAAGATGAAATCAAGTAGCCTGGGCAGCCCACTGTTAAAACTCCAATGCGGTACAAATGGGGAGAGGAGATCAAGCATTGTAGTGAATGAACTCTTCACCCATCAGAGAAAGAAGTCATCCATGATGCCTACAACTAATAATTCCATAAATAGCAACATAAGCACATTATTTAAAAAAGGTGTAACTGTTTTCTATTGCTGTGTAACAAATACCACAAACAGTTGCTCGAAACAACATGCACGTACTATCTCATAACTTCTATGGTTCAAGAATCTTGGCATGGGTTAGCTGGGTCCTCTGCTCGGAGTCACACCGGGCTAAACCAAGGAGACAGTCAGGAATGTGATCCCATTTCAGGCTTGGGATTTTCTCCCAAACTCACCGGCTGTTGTCAGAATTCAGTTTACTTTTGGTTGTAGGACAGAGACCCTCAGCTCCCAGACACTGTCCCCTGTAGATTTCAGATGCACTCATCACACACACACACACACATAACTATGTGAAGACATGACATGATAATGAGCTTGACGGTAGTCGTCATTTCGCTGTGTCTATGTAGAACAAATCATCATGTTGCATACCTTAGATAGACAGAAAAATATATAAATAAGACAGAAAGCAAAACAGATAGTATGGTTAAAATACAATACATGGGAAGGCTTATCATTGGACACAGAATGTTCGTTGATATTGACGAAAGGCAAAATTCACAATGAACATGCCCGCCTTTGCTACATAGCCAACCACAGTAGAGCTTCAGAGCCTAAAGCCACAACCCTTTCTTTAGTGCACTATTCTGTGGGTTGGCAATTTGGGTTGGGCTCAACTGGGCAGCTCTGCTGAGGGTCTCAGCTGAGCTCGCTCAGGATTTGTGATCAGCTGTTGGGGTCAGCCGCTGGGGTTGGCTGACTGCAAGCAAGACTGACAGGGGCAATAAGAGAAACTGAGCCACGTGTATCTCCTCATCCGGCAGGCTGGCCTGGGGCTTGTCTCTGTGGCAGTGGTGGCACGGGTTCCCTGAGCAGCACAAGAACAAGCCCCAGTGAACAGGTGCTTTTCAGGCCGTGCTTCTGCCGCGCCGGTAAGCAACAGAGTGTCAAAATAAGCCAGACCAGAGCTATCAGAAATATAAGAAGAAACAAAGAACACAATCATAGCTTTATCTTCAGCCCTCAATCTTTATATAGATCCGAAGCAGATAAAGAATTAGGATTCAAATAATATAATGAATAAAGTCTATAAGTATCAAATTTTTGTTTTCTATAGAAAATATGCATTCTTTCTCAATGTCTTTGGAACATTTACAAAAATCAGTCATACTTTTAGGCCATAAAAGAACATCTCAGTAAATCAAAAGAAACGAAAGGAAAAGAAATTGTATAGGCACTATTTTCTGGCCAAATGCAATGAAACTAAAATTTAAAGAAACTACAAACAAGAAAATTCAAACCACAAAGAAATTAAAATGCTCCCTAAGATAACCTGTGGGATGTATAATTACAGACTATTTGGAAAATTTTAAGAAATGACAAAAGTATATATCAACAATTATGGAATGCTTCCTATTAGGGATCAGCAAACGTTTTCCGAAAAGCACCTCACAGTAAATATTGCAGGCTTGGTAGGTCATAGGTCTCTATTGCCATTGATCAGTTCTGCCATGATAATGTGAAAGCAGCCATACACAACAGAAATGACTGGCTGGGCAGGTGTTCCAATAAAACTTTATTTATAAAAACAGACAGCAGGCTGAATTTGATCCATAGCCTGAATTTAATCTTGCCAATTCTTGCTTTATATTAATTAAATGTTAAGCACCTAGAGAGAAATTCCTAACTTTACATGTTTTTATTGCTAAATAAGAAGAAATAGAAATCAATGAAATAAGTAATGCACTCTAGAAGCTAGAAAAACAACAACAGTGAAACAGAGGGAGCAAGAATAAAAATATAATGAAGCCAGAAACAGAAATTAATGAAAGAGAAGGCAGGAAAAACAACAGCATCAATAAACAAATCCAATATTTGAAAAGACCAATAAAATAAACCCCAAACAATGCTAATCAAGAGAAATGAGGGGGGGAAAAAACCACCAATATCCATTACTGAAAATTAGAAAGGAATCAGAGCCACGGATGTAGAAAAAAAAATTTTTTTTAATTATAAGCAAATACTATCAACAACTAGATGATAACAAAAGTTTAACTCTCAATGAAATGGCTGATTATCTAGACATATTCTATTTACTAAAATTGACTCTTACAGGGGGAGCAAATCTGAATAGATCAATAATAAGAAAAATGGCCAATGTTTATCCAGCATTGGCTAGTGTCAAGGACTCTTTGGCTAAATGCTTTCCTTGTATTGTCTCCATTCACCCGCCCAGCAACCTGGTGATGTAGGTCCTGTTATTATGCATGTTTCTTCAGGTAAAGACAGAGAAGTTTAAAAAGGTTAAGAAGCTCCTCACACTCTAGTAACTACAATTGGCACACTCTGATCTGGGCAGTCCATTATTCCACACTACATACAGAAGAAAATGAACAACATGCCAAAGAACAGCCCCTAAGGAGACAGGAGGGCACCATGGCCTCCTCAGTGGGCTGCTTCAAACTCTTGAGCAACTGATCATTTCTACAGAATTTCAATTGTCTGGGAGGAAACGAAGAGGAAAAAAAAGAAGCGTTCCATTCTATTTTAAGAAGCTTGAACCACCTAAAATCAAAATGTGACAAAGTTAACTACTAACTAAATCTCACAAGGATAGATGCAAAAATCTTATTATATCGTCTAGAAATACATTAAAATAATAATGTGCCCTGAACATATATGGTTTATCATAGAAATGTAGAGATGGCTCCCAGTGAGAATTAAATTCTGGACATAACACATTATATTAACAAGTCAAGGGAGGGAAATGATTCTTCTCAACGGATGCAAAATTTAATCTCCTTTCTGACTATTTAAAAATTTAGAAAAATAGGGGCATCTGGGTGGCTCAGTCAGTTAAGCATTGGACTCTTGGTTTCAGCTCAGGTCATGATCTCCGAGTCGTGAGATCAATCAAGCCCCACGTCAGGTCCGCTTGAGGGTCTCTCCTTCTCCCTCTGCCCCTCCTCTCTCTCTCTCTCAAAAAAAAAAAAAAAAAAACTTAGAGAGACAGGTATAGAGCAATATAACATGTTAGATGTTTTCTTTTTTGTTGTTGTTTTTTAAGATTTTACTTATTTCTTTGAGACAGAGAACAAGTGAGAGAGAGAGAGAGCACGAGTCGGGGAAGGGGCAGAGCAGAGGGAGAAGCAGGCCCCCCACTGAGCAGGGAGCCCAACAGAGGGCTTGATCCCAGGACCCCAAGATCATGACCTGAGCCAAAGGTAGACCTTAACTGACTAAGCCACCCAAGTGCCCCGTGATGTTTTGTTGATGTCAACAGTAAGCATGGTGTTTACTGCTAAAATACTAGAGTGGCATTTCTCAAACTGCCTTATAGAACCAGCTTCAAAGAGAGAAATTCTTATTCTACTATTGAAAGAGTTCCATATTTCAGTAAACACAGAAAATAATACATGTCATATCCCCATTCTGGAGATTCACAATATACTTCACTGTATTAAATCTAGAAGAACAGCAAAAATAGCAAATAAATTCTGGAAAAAAAAAGATACAAAAGCACATTATAAATATTCAGTATTAAAATATTGTGGTAATAGTAACTGAAGGAACAGGCATAAAAAAAAAAAACCTTCCAAAAAGAGTAAATAGAGGACGATGGCATATGACAAATATGCCATTTCTCAAAACAAGAAGCAAAGATCAGATTATTCAAGAAAAGATATTCGAACAACTAGAAAAAATATATATCAGACCTCAAGCTCATATTTTACAAAAATGTAAATGCCTGATGGCTTAGTTATACATCAAAAACGAAATCATAAAGATTGCTTAAGGAAACATAGATGGACTTCAAGTCTGAACATGGCTATTTAAGTGTACGCATCCCTCTTTGCCCCCTAGATGATACAAGCAATAAGAGCATTGCCGACACAACCAGGAATTTCATTCCCAGTGAGACTTGGAGTAAAGTATAATTGGTGGACTTGAAGATCTATATAAAGACTGAGAAATGCAGTTGAAATTGTGCAGAAGCCACATGGAAGGAAGTAAAAAACAAAACAAAACAAAAAAAAAAAACAAAAAACAGAGGGAGCATGGAGCGGACTCAGAGCTGCCAGAGCCCAGAAATGCCACCGAATGGCCCTCCTGAAGATGAGAGGCTATCACTTTGTTAGTAACAGACATGCCCCTATGTACAGCAGTGAGTGTGAATGATGGGCAGGGGCAGAGTCAGGGGCAAAAGCCTGCCTTGATCCTGTTTGACTGAAAGAAACAGAGCAGAAGAGCCTCCATTAAGAATCACACCAGAAGTGGACATCTGGCTGGCTCAATAAGTTAAGCATCTGCCTTTGGCTCAGGTCACGATCCCAGGGTCTTGGGATGGAGTCCTGCGTTAGGCTCCTTGCTCAGCTGGGAGCCTGCTTCTCCCTCCTGCTCCCCCTGCTCATGTGCGCCAAAATAAATAAAATCTTCTGAAAAGAATCACACTAAAAGCCATATTTGCAAGAAGCAGTCAGCCTCTGGAAAGCTATATTAGTCCCAATATACCCTGGCCCCAAACTGGAAACCGCTTACAGACTGACTAAGGAGAATATGATCATTCAGTGATCAGTGATAAAAAGAGAATTAGTGCAGCATTAATACAAAGATGAGCTAGGAAATACTGGTGGACAGAGCAACAAAACATATCAAAGATGAAGAACACTCACCAGAAAAATGTTGCCACAGAGCAAATAAAAATTTTAACTAAGTATTTCACCGTGAATTTTAAAATATTCAGTGTGGCCGTTATCTCTATTAAGGACAATCAGAAACATGGGAACATAGGAAAGATAAAATTTTTATCAGAAAGAAATAAAACATGAGCTGCTATACTCCACGAAAGACTACATGAATAAATGTTAGAAGGAGCAAAAATGAGTATAGATACTCTGGAAGCTCACTAAGAAGCAGAGAGAATAATAACAAGAAATATGAGCATCATAAAACAAAATTAAAGAAAGGATTTTTTTTCTTAGAGAGAAAATGATAGATCTGGAAGACAGGTAAAGGAGATGCAACTCCTACATCATTGGAATCCCTGAAGAAACACAAAGCAATGTAACAAAGCAAATATCTAATGACACAATTCATGAAATTTTTCATGAAAAAAAAAAAGAAGAATGCTATCTGGACAACTGAAAGATTATACTGTGTATCAGACAAAAAGCTGACCTAGAATGGTCAACGCCAAGACTTAATCACAGTAAAGTTTCTGGATTTTAAAAAAAGAAAAAAACTTCTAGGCAAAGAACTCAATCTGGCTTCGGATTTATCCACCATTAATCACCAAAAGATAAGCAGCATCTTAGAGGTACTGATGGGGAAAGTATGACCTGTCCTTCAAGTATAAAGTGTACTTTTTTCTTTAACTGCAAGAAATTAGGGAGCATTGTTATCATGAGTCCTTCTTGAGAAAGCTACAAGAGAACAAACTTCAGCCAACCAGAAGATGATTAGGAAAACCACAGGGAAAGAACCTAGTAGTGAGCACCGGATATGTCTGATTGAAAAATAAGACCAAAACAAACGTGTGAACCAGTTTCACAGAGCAGAAGTAAATGCCACAGGCCATGACAATGTAGAAATGATATAAAAACAAAACTGGGCAGAAGAAGGGAATAAGAAGGTGAGAGGCAGAGTAAGTTTGTCAATTGCCTCATTTACAAGAACTGAAAAGCAACAAGTCATTAACAGCTGACAAATCATGTAGTAGACGTATAAATATGTCTGTCTTACAAGGATGCGTGCTAAAACACATGGGTATTATTGACTAAAACTGGGTGTATGGGAGGGAAGCACACAGTGATTCTGTCATTACTCTGTTGAGGGGAACATACTGTGTAAAAACTAGAGGACCCAGGGTGTTAATTTTAAATGAAATTATAGAAGCAACCATTAGAATAATAATGCAAACCTTCCTAAACTTCAGCAAGATGTTCAAAGACAATAGACCACCTGGTAGATGACTATATATAAAAGCATAAAAATTAAAATCGTAATGTAAAATAATATGAAAAACTAAAAATCGATCCCATCTACCACTAATAGAGGTAAATGAGTTCAACTCATCTATGATGGAAGGGAATGAGGGAAGAGACCGGGGGCCAAAGCAAACCCAACTGCAAGCTATACACAGCAGCCACTCCCGAACCAACATATTTCATAGACTTCTCAGTCTTTATGAATCAAAGGTTTTCAAAACTCAAGCACAAACAAAAAAAGAGCAAGGGTTGTGATCCTAACATCACTCAAGATAGACTACAGGCCACAAAGCATTAACAAAAAAGACAAAAATGGGCACTCTATGAAGTTAAATGGTATGATCTCACAATAAAGATAACAGCTCTGAATTTCTGTGCACTTCCCTCTGTCCTTGAACATAAAGTAGACAAAAAATAAATTATAGATGATGATGACCTAAGTAGCATAATTAATAAGTAGGTCTGTTTTATACGTACAGAAATACACCCATGCATACATTCACACACACCCTAAAAACAAAGAAAATACCTTCAGTTCAAGTGCCCATGAAAGTATCAGAAAACCTGGACTCGGTGAGGCACCAAAAAGAAAATCTCCAGAAAGACAGGGCAGAACACTTCCTATATCACAATGCAATAAAACTAGAAACTGAAAATTAAATTAGAACACAAAAGTCCTATCCACCTGGGACGGAGGGAAATGCTCTTACACTTTCCTTGAGTTAAAGAAAATGGACAAATAAATACATAATTTCTAGAAACTGTCATGAAATGGTCACAGTAAGAATCCAAAGGAGAGAGCTAAGAAAAGCTCAGCAGAAAACACTTCAGTTCCACTGACTAAAAAGAGAAGAAAAACAAAGAATGAACATAAAATGAATGAAGAACCCCACTGAAAACGTTGGGAGGACACAAGGGAAAGTCAAGGAAAGCCACATGAAGTATTATTAAAGAAAAAGGCAGGACTTAATAAGTTAGAAGGAAGAAAGACAGTAGAAAAAATAAATCTGAAGGCAAGTCTTGCCCAGACAAGAGTTTCTTTCGACTGAGTGACTTTTTATTGGATTTCAATGCCCGCTCCATGTTAAATGGCCACGAGGCGCAGTCGGGGGTGGGGAGAGAATTCTGCACAGAGGGACATGACTGTTTGGGGCAGTAAAGAGCCAGGTGGGCCAGGGGAACAAAAGGAGGACTGAATTGCTTTGTGTAATAAAGTGAGGGGGCGGGGCTTGGCGAGGACCCTCAGAGGAGGGGTGAGGGTCCTGAAGAGGAGAGCAAGCAGGAAATATGAGAAGTGGAGGGAGAGAGAGAGAGACAGAAAGAGATGGAGACAGAGACAGAGAGACAGACAGAGAGTCAGAGCAAATGTAACATAATCAGGGGACCGGGCAAGTTCAAGCCTCAGGTAGTCCCACCATCTGTGACTCCCAGCCACTTGGCTGAACGCTTGCTCCTTACACTTGGAGCCCACGCCCATCTGAAAACGTCTCTATGCGTCCCTCCAACTTGATGGATACTTTGGGCATAGAATTCCACTGTCATTCTTGTATGAAGTCACATTCCCCCAGGATTTTCCAGGTACTGCCCTATTTGTCTTCATATCCTGCATTGAGCACTTAAAAAAAAAAAAAAAAAAAGCAGATCAATATGTACTAAAATGGATAGTTCTCCAAGGCACAATGCTGAATGAAAACTACAAGTCTTGGAGTAATTTATAAGGTGTGATACCTTGTATATCAGGAGAATCTGAAAAGGGACCTCCTGGTGGCTCCCTGGGGGCAGGGGGAGGGGAGCAGGGGAGGGGCGCTGGAATTGCGAGACTCTGGTCACCCTCACGTCGGGCAGTAGTCTGTGCATTGCCTGTGTATTTTCCGGTTTATCTTATAAATATAATTCCCTCACAAATCCAAAAGAAGTTTGAACAAAAATAAGAAAATAATGTTCTAGAGCTCTTAAAACCCACACTAATCCAAAAAACGTTTGAACAAAAATTTCTTTCCATCAAGAGCTCAATAAGTACACAAATTCTATGGTCTCACATCTGACCACTTTTATCACTTTTTCATTTAACTTTTTAATACAGCTGGAATTTATTCAGTCGTAGGGTAAGATTGATATTTTTTCCCATTTCCTTACCAAGGGTTCCCACACCAGCCCTGAATAATCTGTCCTTCGTAACGGTGTGTATCAAGTTGAAAAACACGTAGTATAAAAGTCAGGTTTCCTAATTCCCAACCTGGTGCTCATTCCACTACATCACTGAGTAGTTTTTAGATTACTTTCGTTTTCGACATTGTCTTATGCTCAATTTTTTAAAATATGCCTGACACACGTTACATGAATTTCAGGTGTAAAACACAGTGATTCGACATCTCTGTATGTTACCCTGCGCTCAGAAGTGTAGCCGCCATCTGTCACCATACAGCGCTTTCCCACTACTACTGACTATATTCCCTTTGCTGTACCTTCCATCCCCATGCCGTTTTCTCAATTTTTAAAACATTTCACATTTCTAACACAACATTTTATTCTTGTATCTGACTAGTCGGATTTTTGCCCTCTGTTATGGGGGATATCTTCCCAGGATATGGAAAAGGGGTGCAGAGAAACACTTGGGTTCATTCATTTATTCATTCAGCAAATATTTCTTGATCCCTGACCATGTTCCAAGTACTCTTCCCAACGCTGGGGATATGGGGGGATGAGGGCAAGCGGTTGCCTCTTAGCTTTTTATATAATAATAAATTATAAAATTATTTTGAGCTCTGTAGCCTTTCCCTTAGTCTTTGCCATGTAATTATTCAGTCCATCCACCCCATGGCCTCGATGCCTTTGAGTAGCAGCTCCTTGGTTTGGGATGATTGGTAGTTTTGACACTCAGTGACTTTCCGTCCGTCCCCTCACTTCCTCAGTTAGCTGCTTTTACCCAGAACCAACAAAGACCAAAGCCTGCCCTGCTCCATGATGGGAACGGATTTCATTCTGCGCAAGGGAGGCCACAGGGTAGTGGCATCAAGCCACTCCCCCTCTCCTACCTCTACCTCCACTAAAAACAGAAGGGATTATTAAGACCTATTGTGCACTTTCCAGAGAAGTCTTCTCTGTAGCATAGATAACAGTACAAGGTGCACTTTGAAACCTTTTCCAGTTAGTTCTGATTTATTATACAAGCGCCAGACCTCCCATGGAACTCTCTGCGGTGTTCTGGATCTATAAACCAAAGAATAGATATTACATCCAACCACAGGAATCATCTCTTCATCTGTGATGAGTGTAGATGGAAAACGTTCTGCATTTAATAAGCCATTTAGACGTAATAAGTAGCCAAAGTAAGGAGGAGGCATTCTCCGCTGCGGGTTAACTCTTCTTTGGATGAACTGAACTCAATGGAATTTAAAACGATAGGGTATTTTGTGTTTGGATCCCATTAGCATGGGAGCGCCTGGCTGGCTCAGTAGAGCATGCAACTCTTGATCTCAGGGTCATGAGTTCAGGCACCATGTTGGGTGCAGAGAATACTAAATGTGAATGAATGAATGAATGATTAGCATGAAGAGTTGTATGTAGCCATTACACTTCTTTGTGCAAGCAGGTTATCATTTCCTTAGGACTCCGCGTATGTGAATTGCTGCCTTACTAACAGACAATGGCTGCCACAAAGTGCAGATTTTCTCTTTTTTTTTTTAACATTTTATTTATTTACCGTAGAGAGAGATAAAGCATGAGCGGGCGCGGGGGGGGGGGGGGGCAGAAGGAGAGGGAGAGAATCCCAAACCGACTCTGTGCTGAGCATGGAGACCGACCAATGTGGGGCTCGATCCCAGGACCCTGAGATCACCACCTGAGCCAAAATCAGGAGTCCGACGCTTCACTGACTGAGCCACCCACATCGTGCCCTGGTGCGAATTTTCTTAATAAAGATAATGACTTGGCACTGAAACTGTCCCCTGGAAGAGAGTCTCCCAAGCGGGGTGCCACAGCTCAAGGGCATCTGGCAAATAGGCTAAAGGTGGTTGTGGGGTTGCACACCTTTAGACCCAGAATATCCAGAGCCCAGACCCCCCACCCGGGCCATGGGCAGCTGCCTCCACGTACTCCATTTATGCTGTCATTTTCTGCACATGCCACAATGTAGAAAAAGGTATCAAAGTACAGTATAACGTAAGCCAAGGAAATTACCTTGTCAATTTTATAGAAAACAGAAGTGCTGCTAAGCAAATTGTCCAAGCTTGAGATAGTCTCAATATGCAATCAGATTTCCTATTTTCCTCCTCGCAGTAGGTATGCTAATAAAACTCTCCTGCCTTAGATCGTTCGGGGACTGGAGGTGCAGTGAGAGACCTGCCCCCCATTCGAGAGACAATCTTCCCACCAGTCCTCCCTGCTTCCACAGAGAAAGTTCTTCCTTCATTCCGGAAAATGTTTCCCACTCACTCCAAGCACAGATTCCCAACAGCAGATGTCCCTTGCCTACAGACCCCACTCCTGTCCTTGTGGACTGGTCTGCAGTGGGCACCTAACCCAGGATGGACAAATCTGAGCCCGATCCCAGAGGGACAGACACATGACGAGGAAGGCACTTGCCAGGGGTCTTTCAAATGCACGGTTGGTACTCGTGTGACCCTTGAGAGTTAAGCGCCTCCCTAAAGGTGCACACTGCTGAACACCACTAGTCATCAGAAAAATACAAATCAGGGGTACCTGGGTGGCTCAGTCGGTTAAACGTCTGCCTTCGGCTCAGGTCATGATCTCAGGGTCCTGGGATCAAGCCCCACACTGGGCTCCCTGCTCACTGGGGAGCCTGCTTCTCCCTTTCCCTCTGCCTGCCACTCCCCCGGCTTGTGCTCCCTCTCTCACTATATCCCTCTCTGTCAAATAAATAAATAAAATCTTTAAAAAAAAAGAAAAATACAAATCAAAACTGCAATAAGATAGGACCTCACACCAGTCAGAATGGTCAGAATCAAAAAGGTAAGAAATAACAAGTGTTAGTGAGGATGTGGAGAAAAGGGGAACCCTGTGCACTGTGGGTGTGAGTGTAAGTTGGTGCAACCACTTTGCAAAGCAGTGTGGAGCTTCCTCAAAAAATCAGAAGTAGAATTACCACATCATCCAGTAATTCCACTACTGGGTATTGACCCAAAGAAAGCAAAAACACTCATTTGAAAAGATATATGCACCCCTATGTTTACTGCAGCATTATTTACAATAGCCAAGATATGGAAGCAGCTCAAGTGGCCATCGATAGATGAATGAAGAAAGCAAATGAAGAATGATGAAATCTTGCCATTTGCAACAACATGGAGGGGTGGATCTAGAGAGTATAACACTACGTGACATAAGTCAGACAGAAAAGGACAAATACCATATGACTTCACTCACATGTGGAATTTAAGAAACAAAGCAAAGTAAAAAAAGAGAAAGCAGAAAACAGACTCTTAAATACAGAGAAAAAACTGGTGGTTGCCAGAGGGGAGGCGGGTGGGGGTTGGGTGAGATGAAGGGAATTAGGAGTACAGTTATCCTGAGGAGCACTGAGAAATCTATAGGATTGCTGATTCACTACATTGTACACACGAAACTAATATAACACTATATGCTGATTATACTTCAATAAAAATGGGTTTTTTTAATTTTAAAAGTGGGTACCTTCGTACATTGCTGGTGGAAGCATACAATGGGGCAGCCGCTGTGGGGAAAGTTAAACATAAAATTATCATATGACCCAGCAATTCCACTCCTAGGGATATACCCTCCAAAACTGAAAACTGGTACTCAAATAAATGCATGTATGTGCACACAGTCATGGTAACACTACGCTACAGCCAAAGGAGGACAAAAGCTCCAATGTCCACGAGCAGATGAACGCAGAAACAAAGTATGGCACAGCCATGCACGCGATGGAGAGTATCCGGCCATCAGCGGGAATGACACGCTGACAAGTTACAACGTGGATGAACATCAAAAATGTTACAGTAAATGGGGGCGCCTGGGTGGCTCAGTCGGTTAAGTGTCTGCCTTCGGCTCAGGTCACGATCCCAGTGTTCTGGGATCGAGCCCCACATCCAGCTCCTTGCTTGACGGGGAGCCTGTTTCTCCCTCTCTGCTACTCCCCCTGCTTATGCTCTCTCTCCTCTCTCTGTCAAATAAATAAATAAAATCTTTTTTAAAAAAAAATGTTACAGTAAATGGAAGAAGCCTGAACCAAGAGGTTGTCCAATCCCATTCATACAAAACATCCAGAACCGGTAAATCCGCGGAGAAGGAAAGCAGGTGGGTGGATGCTCGGGGGTGCATGAAGGAAGCCACAGCTTCATGCAGAGGGCTTCCTTTTGGGGTACTGGAAATGTTCTGGACCTAGATGGAGGTGGTGGTTGCACAACATTGTAAATATACTAAAGGCCACTGAATTGTATTCCTTTTAAAATGGTCAATTTCGTTATGTGAATTTCATGTCAATTTTTGAAAAGACCTGCAAAAGACAGCAACATTTCATGAGGCACAGGGCCCTGAGCATAATACCCACCAAATGGTAATCACCACCAGTGACCGGCAAGCAGGACCCAGCCCTACAGATCTCAAGTCCCGCCCACCACACTTCGAGGCCTTCCCTCAACTACAGAAGCTCTGCAGAGCTCGATTTCTGCAAAATATCACATGGTGCATGCATACTGCCGTTGCTACGCTCCTAATCACGTCCACGAAGCTAGTAGACGTAGGAGATCTGGTCCTCAAAAAACAGCTGGGAAGGAAATGCAAGGGAAAAATAAACCAGGACGTTTACTTCCACATAGAGGACATCATGCGTGTGTTTATACAAGGAAAAAAAAAAAAAAACCTATTCACCGTCAAATACTCAGAGGTCAGTGGAAAGTAAAGAGAGTCAGAAGCTTCGCAGCACAAAGCTAATGCCAGACTGGTTTGATCGTGGGAAGCACGGTTTATCATTTCTGGGCCGTTCACATTTCCAACCCACTTTACAATTGTTTATGTGCCATTTGAAACTGGGCATGATAGCGGGTGATTTGGTATTTTGGGGTGGAAAACAAAGTCCCCTCAGGGCCATGGGCTGCAAGGTCCTGGCCCCATTTGCCTTTCACCAGCTAGGGCTGTCTTGGTGGTGATGCTGTCTGGAACTGGCAGTCGGTCCCAGCACAGAACCCAGGAAAAGAAGCTGTCCCGGTGGATTTCTCCTTTTCCCTATCTGCAGGCTTCCCCCTCCTCTGACCCATCCTGCAAACTCCTACGAAGACAACAGTTCTTAGGTACTTCTTCCAGCATGTCCTACAATGCCCGCCCAGGCTCTCCACCCCTTAACCTGTCCCAATGTGATCTCCCCTCCTCCCAGCAGAGAACACCCAGCTCACCCCGACAGCCCATCCTTTGCTTTGTGCACTTCTTACATTTCTGAGCGTCCAACTCCGCCTCATCCAGAAGGGAGGGAGCCCCCGCAGCACCAGACACAGAGCTAAGAACTTCATTAAATACCTGAGTAAGCGTACTCTCATAGAATTCAGAGACCAGTTGAGACTCAGCTCCAGGGAGCCCTCAGACAACCGAAAGACATAATAAGCCACCATCTCTGAAATAAGCCTGACAGTTCAACAACTTCAAACCCCAAACTAGCCTGTGTTCAGCTACTTAACCCACCTGTGAGTGCAAATGGGGCCACGCTGAGAGACCCTGGGCCACCCAAGAAGATAAAGAAGTTTCTGGTCCTTCAAATGGCCCCCAAATAGCTACACCGCTTCTTCTAAGAGGGCGTGTTGTCTTCCTAGGGCTGCTGAAACAAATGGCTACAACCGAGTTGCTGAAAACAATAGAAACTTTTTTTCTCACGGTCCTGGAGGCCAGAAGTGCAAGGTAAAGGTGTCGGCAGGGTCCTGTGCTCGGAAAAGAAGCCTCTGTTGCCCTTTCTAGCGTCTGCTGGTTCACCAGCAACCCTTAGCGTCCCTTGGCTTATAGATGCAACCCCTCCATTCTCTGCTTCCGTCACCACGTGGCCCCCTTCTGTGTCTGTGTCCCTGTTCTCTCCTCTTATCAGGACACCAGCCGTTGGGTTAGAGCCCACCCCACTCTGGTATGACTTCATTGCTACTAATTACATCTGCAAACACTCTTTCCAAAGAAGGTCACCTTCTGAGGCTCAGGGTGGAGATGACGTTAGGAGGACGCTATTCAACCCAGTACAGCGGGGAAGGTGAGGGGTAGGGAGAAAAAAGAGTTGGAACTGGGATTGACAGAAGGGTGAGTGGGGTTTCGATAACTTCATTTCCTAAACTGGTAACCCAGTTTACTCCTCCCCCGAGGAGCGCTCCCCTGAAATCCCGTGTGACATCCTGGCCTTTGCCAGACCTCTCCTCCCTCCCTTGCTGTCCATGGATGAGTGGCTGCCTGAGGTCGCTGGCTTCCTTCCCCCTTCTGAAGGAATTCCTCGGCCCCTGCCTTCCTCACCTAAGTGCTCACTTTGCAGAGATGGATATTAAATCAGATTTTCTCCTGCTTCATTGCACGATGATTTGGAGCTACTGGGATTTCCGTTTGAAAGAAAATATTTTGATACAGCAATGCCCACAGGACAGCTCTACGAAGAGCTGTGTTAAAGGCCACTTGAAGCATTCTGGGAAGCTGTGGAATGGGAGTCTATGTACAGACATAACACTTAAAACCCACTAGTTGACTTGTTAGTTGGCCCAAATGGAGATGTAGTTATATGGGAGAGTTTTGGTCAGAATTTTGGTTAAAATAAAAGGCTCCAAAAGAAAGAAATCCTTCCAATATCCGTACTGCAGCCCACAGACTCAGTGTGGCTCATTTTAATGCAAAATTTACTAAACCACTCAGTTTATGGTATTTTTTTTAGCAAAAACGGACTAAGGCATACCATTAAAAAATACAATTTATTTTGAATAGACTCTTCCTGGGGCACCTGGGTGGCTGAGATGGTTAAGCGGCCAACTCTTGATTTTGGCTCAGATCATGATATCAGAGTCGTGAGATCAAGCCCCACATCAGGCTCCATGCTCAGAGGGGAGTCTGCTTAAGAATGCTCTCTCTCGCTCTGCCCCTCCTCACGTTCCCCCCCACCACCAAATAAATAAAATTTTTTAAAAAACAGACTCTTTCTCATTTTGGGTTTGTCTCATGGTCCCTTGTGGTTGGATTCAGGTTGCTCCATTCTAGGACCAAAAAATGCCATGAGTGATGCTCTGTCCTTCTTAGAGCATCATACCTGGAAGATCATGATATCCGATCTGCTCCTCATTGGTGATGCTGATTTTTACCACCTGGTCAAAGTAGTGCCTAATTTCTCCCCTGCATAGTCGCTCTTCCCCCCCCCCCTTGTAATTACAAGCAGTCTGTAGGGCGACACTGGGAGACCATGCAGACACCTTGCTCTTCAAAGCTGCCCCCTCGGGTGATGCCTTTTGCCTGAACTGGTCTTTAATGGCTAGAAGATGATACTTTTCCAACTCCACATTTAGCTTGTGGGCAAGTGGAAGAGGCATCCTATAACAGGTGGACAGGAAGACCTGGCCACGGGGCCAGGATGGATACCACACATTAACGCAACAGCCCAACGGCATGGCTGCCCTCACTGAGATAAAATATGGTGACCATCACTGCTGAGTGCCCCACCTGCAACAGCAGAGGACAGTACTGAGCTTCCCCTACGGAACCATCCCCAGGGGGACCAGCTGGCTCCCTGCTGGCAGGCTCACGACCTTGGACTCCTCCCTTTATGGAGGGCACAATGCCTCGTCCTCATAGGGTACCACATATTCCAAGTATGAATTTTTTCCCCTGCCCTCAGCACTTCTGTCAGCTTCACTAGTAGTGGATTTACAGAATGTCAGAATGTCTGAGCCAGCACCCTGGTAGCCCACAGAACATCAGCTAAGGGACATTTTCAATAAGGGAAGTGACTGGATGGTCTCATGCCTCAAGCATTCCCGGTGTCTAGCACATGCCTATTGTCCGGAAGCAGTTCGCTTGACACAATGATGGAATGGTGCGCTAAAAACCCAATTACAGTACCAGCTGGAAGCAAACATCTACAAGGTTATAGGGTACATGTCTACCTTAAAATTTAAGGATTCAGCCAGTGATCAACATATGGCGTGATCTCCTCCCAGTAGCCGGGAGCACGGACCCGGGAAACAGGGAGTGGAGGTAGGAGCGGCCCCTCTTACCGCCCTAGCTAGTAACAGACTGGAAGTTGAGCATCCCATGCCCATAACCTTGGGTATGATCACAACTGTGACCAAAGCAGGAAACGGTCACGGATCAACAGGAAGCTGAGACCCGCCCCCCACCCCCGCCATGAGTCTATTTTGCCCTCCTCATGCCAGTGAGCCAATAGCCAGAGTCGGGGTCCAGTGGAAAATGAGAGGGGTTGTTTCAAGAAGGACTTTGAAGCCTGGAGGATTTGTTGGGGTATCTCTTCTTCCTCCCTTGCCCCACATTCCTGGTCAGCATGAAATTGCAGACCTTGTAGTTTCAAGAGAACTAGGCGACTACCAAGATCTTATATCCTGCAGGAATGAAGTTGTGGGTCACCTCCCCAGGTAAAGAATCATCCAGTGCAGGGCTGGCTCATGGCAGGGGTATCAAACACTGGGTGGTGGGAAAGGCTGCCTCTCTAGGCCTCCTGAGTGGCTACCAAGTTGGGGGTTGCAGCAGCTGGGTTTCCACTCCTAGTTCTTTATGACGGCCCCATTTCTATTTTCCTGGTATAAAGCACACAGGCTTGGCTAACGATACAGGCTTCACATGGAAATACTGAGCAAATTAACATCACCTTGCATGAGAATAGCTGGGACTTCACACATTCCCTCTGCTGGGGAGGTGGGCTCCTCATCCAGAAGGAGAGGAACGGATGCTGGCCCCAGAACCTTCCATTTGCTCTTCTGGGTCTGTCTCCATCCTTCTCCACCCTCGTCTCTGCCCCAGGATGCTGGACTGATGAAACTCTAGAACAGGACGCTGGAGAAGTCTGGCTTCCAGCTGGGTTCAGCTAGTGAGAAGCCCAGCAGGACGGGCGCCTGGGCGGCCCAGTTGGTCGGGCGACAGCCTTCGGCTCAGGTCATGACCCTGGGGTCCCGGGATCGAGCCCCGCATCGGGCTCCCTGCTCGGCGGGGAGGCTGCTTCTCCCTCCGACCCTCCCCCCTCTCATGCTCTCTCTCTCCATCTCATTCTCTCTCTCAAATAAATAAAATCTTAAAAAAAAAAAACAGCAGGAGAAGGAGGAAGACGACAGTGAATCAGAGTGTTTGTTCTCTGGTTCCTCACTGAGGACAACTTGGACGGGTAAGGCTTCCGCAGAATGTCACAGAATGTTCCTCTCAAGGAGGCTTGCTTCAGCTGTAATCCCTCCTTCTGGGTTTCAGTAACCTCTCCCTTCCTAGGATGGCAAGTTTTCCACGGTTGCTAGCCCTGGTCCCTGCATTATGCCATGGTTTCCCCGAAACCTGCCATGCCTTTGTAACAACTGCCTTACAAATAAAACCTCCTCAATTTATCCTAACAGAACATACCATCTGTTACCCCTGGGGACTCTAACCAGTACACAGAGCTTAAATATTGTGCCCAGCATCATGGATGTGGGTAGGGACAGGCAGCAACTCAAGACCAGGCTCCTGCAGCCTGGCAAGAAATGTACTTGGTTCCCACCCCAACCCCACTGCCCAACCAGGAGACGGTCCCGTACAAGCCACCGCTGCCGCCTCCAGCACCACGTCCCCCACGACCAGGCTTCTCTCTGGCTGCTGGAGAGCTCACTCAAAGCACAGGGTAGGGGAGGAGCTACCCAGGGGACCCTCCCGACGTGACGCCCCCCAACAGGAATGGGGACAGGAAACACATGCCCAGTGTCTCCCCCCGCCCCCGGCCCAAGGGGGAATGACACATGGCCTCCCAGAGAACTCCTGGGGGACTCATGTCCTGCTGCCCACAGGGGTGTGCTGCTCACTCACACACTCTTCACCAGCTTCTCCACCCCCACCTCCCGTCACTACTGCCATTCACAAACCACCGCCAACTAAGTAGTAAAAACCAGTTTCCACTACATGGCTATCTGAATGGCATAAATCAGGAACACGGATGACACCAAACACTGGCGAGGACACGGAGCGACAGGGACTCTCATTCATTGCCGGAAGGAATGCAAAAATGGTACAGCATTTTGAAAGACAGCTGGGCGATTTATTTTAAAGTTAAACATACTTTTGCCATGCGGTCCAGTAACCACACCCCTTGGTATTTACCCAAAGAAACTGAAAACTCACATCCACACAAAGACCTGCATCTGGATGTTTCTAGCAGCTTTGAGACCATCACAAAGGTCCACCCAGGGCCCAGAGGAAGGACACAGATTCACCTCTGGCTAGAAGAGCAGGGGCAACAGGAGATGTTATAGGGGCCCATCTTCAGAAAACACCATCTGCTCTGAGACTTCCTCACATTGCCTGTCACCTCTCAGACATCTTTCAGGCCCTGGGAAATCTCAAAATCAAATGACTTGATTCTACAAAGTAACTCATTGTTCCCTTTGATCCTCCTGGCTCTGCCCTGGGAAACTTCCCCTTTCCCACCAGAATGTTTTCCAAAATAGTCTGCACTATTTCACAAAAAGCAGGTGTGCCCCGATCGAGGTATTAGCATGAAATACTCAGCCAAAAGAGTATCTTCCATAAGATGAATTGGGTGCTACTCAGTCATAGAGAATTTGTTTCACATAATTTATGGAAGCCACATTTGCAAAGCTGTATTAATACTTTCCCTGTAGTGGGGGGGGGGCAAAAATATTTAGTAAGTGAATGGATAAATAAATGAATGAATCAAATATGGACTATCAGCCAAGATGGGGAAATGACCTCATTACTTGGAACTGAGTGTTTTAATGTTATTCATTAAAATAGATTCTGTCTGTATTTGTGATATATGTGCCCTTAAAATTCATGGAGAAAATGAGCATTTTAATTACAAAATGCTGAAATCATTAATAATTCAAAGATCATTATTTAGCAGCCCTTTCTAAGTAACCAAGCTCTTCTAGGCAAGTCAAACTAGCACAAGAGCAAGGCCAAAGGTGCAAGGGGAAGGAGGAAGGGGCAGAGCCAATCCCCCCGACCTGTGGACACAGACGAGTTCAACCCAATTGCCAAAATGCATGAGGCCCCGGGATACTGGGGGAGAAAGAAGGGCCTGGGGTCGCATGGGGACTATCACTCCCCGGTGATCACAGCCTCTGCTGAGAGACCACAGCCTTGCCCACCGTCCCCACCCCTGGTTTGGACAGGCTGCATCCAGCGTGCATCTTCCCCTGGGATTCCTTCTTCCGCTGGGCCTCCACCACCAGGAAGCCACCTGCCCTGAATTCCCACCCACTAAAGGGTCCCACTTCTAGGACCCAGACAAAGGCCACATCGCTGAGAGGCAAAAAGGGCCCCCCCTCACCCAGCCCAGGACGGACAGCACCTCCCTGGCCCCTCTCCCCCCAGCTCTCTGCACTGTCTCTGCTCCATGCTCTCAACTCTAAAGAACCACGAAGACCCCACACTCAGGATGTGCTTACGATGCGTGTTCTCCTTGCCGACTCCACTTTACCCACTCAGTAGCCCCCTGAGGCATTGCGGCCGTGACAGTGCTCATTTCACAGAACTGAGGCCAGGAAATGAGTGACTTGCTCGAGGCCACACAACCTGTATTTGAAATACAGATGAACGCTGGCGGCCCACCGGGTCCATGTCACAACCAATCACAAGGTCACCTGGAGGCGGGGGGCACGCCAGGGACGTGTTGGTGGTGTCCCCACATGAGGGTTCATGTTCAGGCTCTGGTGGTGTATTACAGTTATAGCTGCCCATCACAGACAGGTGCAGATTCTATTCCTTTCAGTAGCATACAACAACGTAAATGAAACGGGAGACCACGACTCATTCTGTTACTTCACCGGGATTTATGAGTGAAGGCAAGGTACTGACAAGAGTTGTCAAGTATATACAAGAGGTTGGTTACACTTAACTTGTACTGAAACAATAAGGTGTCCATACTGGCTTGACCTCTTCAAGATAACTAGTTAAGTATTCCTCGATCATACAAACACTTTGGGGGGGAAAAAAACAGACGCTCCACCTGTCCCTTCAAAGTTTGAGTCACATTAAATGTGAGTATGCCAGAGAGTGATGTTACAGGGGGAGCTTCCAAACACAGACACATGGAAATGCTTCCGGTACAACATGGCTTAGCCGCCCAAAACAAGGCATGTCCTCTGTTAAACTCTCATAACTGCACACTTAACACAGAATTTCCTCATCTGTTTAAAAGACTCCAAATGAGTATTTTCAGTGGATTTTGATCCCATATGGTTTAAATTGCATAAGTGGTGGGTGGGATTTGAAAAATGAGTTGCATCAAAGTCATGAACCCAGTTTCTGGAATTTACTGTAAAATGGGATTTTTATGAATCTTTGGCAAACTTATCCATTAACATCTTCAATATGACATTTCCTTCTTCATATGATTAAGTGATTAAAAAAAAAAAAGCGTCCTTCGAGTACAAATGAAAACAGATTAACAAAGCCGGCTGGTTCAGTCTGCAGAGCACGCGGCTCTTGATCTCAGGGTTGTGAGTTCGATCCCCACTCTGGGTGTGGAGACTACTTAAAAATAAAATCTTTAAAATAAACAAATAGGGGCGCCTGGGTGGCTTAGTCGGTTAAGCGTCTGTCTTCGGCTCAGGTCATAATCCCAGGGTCCTGGGATCGAGTCCCACATCAGGCTCCCCGTTCAGTGGGGAGTCTGCTTCTCCCTCTGCCTGCCGTTCTGCCTACTTGTGCTTTCCCTATTTCTCTGTCAAATAAATAAATAAAATATTTTTAAAAAATAAAATAAACAAATAAATAAATACAAATATGCCAAGATCAAATTTTGAAAAAGTCCTTGACAAATTTGCAGAAGTTAAGACTCTCAGCACCTTATTTTCTGTCAAATAAAATGAGTTTTAAGCACACAGGCTTCCACTGTGTCCAACTTCTTATTAACAGGCCCGCTAGGACTTGCTACCTCCTGCTTTCTCTCGGCATGAAGGGGGAGCCAAGGCCTTCCAGAATCTTCCCTCTGGCAGCTCGCTTGCCGCTTTCCACCTAACTTCCTCTCTTTCTGTTCTCACAGGGCTCACCTTCTCCACCGCCAATCTCTCCCACCCACCCACACACACACAACCCAGAGGCTACACTTGCTTGGAGTATTTTTTAATAAAACTTTCAGAGTTCCTGTAGGGTAAATTGGCAATTTCCTTTTGAACCAAAATCCATTATAGATCATGAACGTGGCCCCAGTGGCCAGTAAACAATGGGAATTTTTTTCAGTATTACCCAAAAATCGACCCAACCTTCGCTCACGTTTATATATTATCAGGGATAGGCACCTATAGAATCAGAGAATGTGGCCCAAAGCTGGCATTCTTTTACGTCGGGCCTGACTTCGCGCTTGTCCCTTGGGCAGACTTCAGGAAGCCTCTTGGTGCCATGAGACAGCCCAGCGCCTTTGGTTCAGTCTTGGACAGATCTGTGGAGAGCGGCCCCTGGTACGACCCTAGTGCCAGCACCAGCTTCAGGAGAGAGTGGGACACGGTCCCCCCAGGCTCCCCAGGGACAAGCTGCAGCTGAGACAGTGGAACATCACGAGGCTGGCCGGAAAGACCCGAAGCAATTCACTCAAAATCATAGAAGTAACTTGTAATCGGAAGAATCCATCCTCTGCTGGGTTGGACTGCATCCTTCATGAAAGATACCTTCAAGTCCTAACCCCTGCCCCGCCCCCCCAACACACACCTGTGAATGCGATCTGATTTGAAAATAAGATCCTTACAGGTGATTAAGTGAAGATGTGGTCATGAGGGTGAGCCCTAATCCAGTAGGATTGTGTCCTTATCTAAGGGGAAGTTTGGACACAGACATAGATTCCACAGAGGGAAGATGATCAGAAGAATGCCAGTGATGACAAAAGCAGAGACTGACATGGTGCAGCTGCAAGCCAAGGGACACCAAGCATTGCTGGTCACCAGCAGAAGCTGGAAGAGACAAGGAGGGATGCTCCCGGAGTCTCAGCAGGTGCACCGCCCTGCCGACACAGTGATCTTGGACTTCTGACCTCCAGAAATGTGAGACAATAACTTTCTATTGTTTAAGCCCCCTCCCCACCAGTCTACAGTCCTTTGTTACGACAACACTGGGAAACTAACACACGGACCTCAAAGCAGAAAAGCTGTTAACTATCCGTTACTCGGTTAGTAATTGCTAGGCACTTTCTATTCATCAAGGAGACTTTCCTAAGCCACAAGATACATAATGCAGAGGAATACTTAAGAAAATGTCAGCGACAGCTGCCATAAACAGAATGGAGGGTCATAGAATTATTATGGAGAGTACCCAGTGGCTAACCTGGGTGGCCAGGTTGTCACCTAACTATTCTGTGGTTCCCAAGAGCATCACAGCAAACTAAGCAAAATACAGCTGCCTGCCTGTCATTCTTCACTAATAAGGACAGCAACAAGGTCTGCTGTTATGAACTGAATGTCTGTGTGCCCCCCACACCCAAGATTCATATGTTGAAGACCCAACCCCAGTGTGGCTGTCTTTGGAGATAGGGCCTCTAAGGAAGTAATTAAGGTTAAATGAGGTCATCAGGGTGGGGCCCCGATCCAAAGGGATTAGTGTCCTTATGAGAGAAGACTGCAGAGTTCACTTGCTCTCTGTCCCCACATGTGCTCACAGAAAAGAGGCCATGTGAGGGCACGGTGTGGAGGTGGACGCCTGCAAGCCAGGAGGCGAGCTCTCGCAAGGAACCAAATCCACTGGAACCTTGATTTTGAACTTCCAGCCTCCAGAGCTGTGAGAACATTTCTGTTGTTCAAGCCATCCACTCGGTAGCCTTTTGTCATGGCAGTCCAAGATGGCTAACACACCTGTCCATCTGAAGCTCTTCCAGGCAGGCCCTGAGTGGGTCTAGAGCAGCATCTTTATCCAGAAACTATTTCTTCAGCTAAGTGCACCCAGAATCTAAAGTAGTGTATGGGGGAGGGGGAGTCAAAATGCAGATTCCCTGACACCCCCCCCAAAAAGGTTCTGATTCAGTGGTCTGGTGGCATCTGGCATGTCCGTGGTTAACCGGTCCCCTACCCAGGTGATTCTTAAGATTTTTTTTTTATTCATATATTTGACAGAGAGAGAAACAGAGAGCACAAGCAGGGGGAGTGGCAGGGGTAGAGGGAGAAGCAGACTCCCCACTGAGCAGGCAGCCCAACACAGGCTTGATCCCAGGACCCCAAGATCATAACCTGAGCCAAAGGCAGATGCTTAACCAACTGAGCCACCCAGGCGCCCCATACACAGGTGATTCTGATGAAGGGATCTTGCCAGCACACTTCAGCCAATGGCAGGACTAAGAAAAAGGAGCCCAGGGAGGAAATCCATGGAATGTGAGCTTCACTGCTCCCAGCCAGAGTGTGGCGTCCTTGCCGCTGCCCCCCCCCCCCCGCCCAAGAAGCCGAGGTAAGGCAGGTCAGGGCCACTGCTTTACCCCAGGAGACCGCCAAGGAACAGAGCATCTTCTGTTTTTTCTTCCACCATCCCCAGCAGGAAACTTGCACACTTTGATCACAAGAAGGCTGCTGCACGTCCCGCCTCTTGTCTGTATGGCAAGCAGGAAGAAGTGGCATTGTCTTATCTGTTGAGGAATGCTCTCCCACGGGAATTCTGCCTGTTGCTCAGAGCTGTGACCTTCATCACATGGCCAGCCCAAGTTGCAAAGGACGCTGGGACAGTAAGCATTTTTATGGGAGGCTATTGCCCACCCAAATGAATTGCAGTTTTTAGAGTAAAGAAGGAAGGACAGTAGCTATGCCCCTGGCATGGTGGCCACGGGTCCATTCTCAGGTACATAACAGATTTCATTGTTATTATGAACAGGATCATTTTTTCCTATCATAATTTCTAAATAGTTATTGTTAGCATAAGAAAAATTACTGATCTTTGTATGTTCAACTTACATTCCACATTCCTACGAATGTACTGACTCTAACTGTTTATCAGGTGATTCACTGGTGTTTCAAATTTAACAATTATAACATCTGAACATTGCTTCTTCCTTTCCAGTTTGTATTTCTTTTCTTGAAATTTGGGTAAAATATATAACAGAGGAGCACTGACTTGATTTTAATCTTGTTTTATCATTAAAAATGTTGGCTCCTACAGTTGTCAGGTATATATTCTTTATCAGTTCACGGGGTTCCCTTTGCTTCATTTTCTGGGAATATATGGTGGATGAGGTCGGGGTGGGTAGCATCTATTGTGAAAATCATGGATTTCTTTTCTTGTTTATTTAAGACAGCCACACTGATAACTATTCTTTCCTGAACCGACCCTACTGGCTCAAGATGTATTCCGTTAATAAACTGTAGGATTCAATTTGCTAATGTTTTCATTACAGTTACATTACATGGATATTCATAAGTGTAATGAGTCTTTTGTTTTTTTTTCTTCTACTTTCCTTGTGGAGTTCGATAACAGGGTTTTTACTAACTTCATAAAGCGGGTTGGTTAGCTTTCCATATTTTTCTTCACTCTGGAACAATTTCACCAGATCTGGGTTACCTGTTCCTTGAATTATTTTGTAGCACTCACCTACTAAACTATATAGACTAGGTGCTTCTTGCTACTCCATACTTGTCCATCATTTCCATTTAATTTACGATTGTTTCTCTATTCAAGTTTTCTACTTGTTTTGGGATCAAACTTGATTACTTATGTTAAGAAGTTTTCAATATCAGCTACTTTCTTAATGTACTAGTATAAAAATATTCAATTCTTTAATAGTGTTTAAGGGTCAAATGTATCCATAGACCTTTTCTGTTTCCTTATGGTATTTATTTATGCTTACTTTCTCTTATTGATTACAACTGCCAAAAGTTTGTCGATTTCATTAATCACTTTGAAGAACCTGCTCTTGGTTCTGATGAACTCTGGGGGATTTTCTGGCTTTCTAGTTCACTAATTTCTGCTTTTATCTTATTTCCTTCCTTCTACTTTCTTTAGATGTGTTTTGTTCCTTTCTCAAGGCAAAGGCTTAGCTAATTTCTTTTCAGTCTTTCCTGTTTTCTAATAAATGTACTTCTGGCTGTAAATTCCCCTGTGAGGACCCCTTTGGCTTTATCTCCCCAACTTTATATATAGAACTTTTACAAGTCATTTGGCTTGAGGTACTTCAACTCCCAGTTTGATTTTCTTGTTAAAACATGAATTACTTAGAAGGTATTGTTTAATCTCCCAGTGTATGTGGGGAATGTCCTGCCCATCCTTTTGTTGGTGGTTACTCATCGCATTGCCCCAAAAGGAGAGAACTCGATGACTCCAGTCTTGGAAAACTGTGCATCTTTCTTTGTTGCCTAGGACATGGTTAATTTTTATAAATTTTCCTATGTATTTTAAAAGAATGAGTATACTCGGATGTCGAGTTAAATTCTTCTAATCCTTGATATTCTTATTATTCTTTTACTTGATCTGCCCATTCTTGAGAACTGTATTTATTTCCTAGGGCTGCCATCACAAATCTCCACAAACATAGTGGCTCACACCAACAGGAATTTCTTCTCTCAAGGTTCTGGAGACCAGAAGCCCAAAATCAAGGTGTTGGCAGGGCCACACTCCTTCCTGAGACCCTGGGAGAGATCCACCCAGTACCACCTCTAGTACCTGGCAGCAGTCCCACCCCGGGCTTGTGGCCACATCACTCCCATCCCTCCCTCTGGCTCCATATCACCTCCTCCGTGTATGTCTGGTCTCCCTCTGATTCTCTCCTATAAGGACACTTGTGATATAGGGCCCACCTGATGATCCAGAATGACCTCACCTGAAGACTCCAAACATAATTACATCTGCAAAGACTTTTTCCTAATAAAGCAACACTCAGACGCTCCAGGGACTGGGACATGGACATATTTTCAGGGCCACCATTCTGCTCCTACTACAGAATGGGTGGGTTAAAATCTCTTCCATTCTGGGTTTGTCAATTTCTCCTTATAATTCAAGGAAATTTTGCTCTACATATTACAAAGATGTGGTAGTAAGTGTCTACAGTGTTAGAATGATTCTATCTCCTTGGTGCATTTTCACTTTTACTAACATGAAATGTCTGTCTCTGTCCTTCTTAATACCTTCCATCTTGAGTTCCAATTTATTTGTATGTATATTGCTACATTATATTTTTAAATTAATTTTAAAATTTCTGGAGTCATTTTGTTTCTGCCTGACTTTATTTCATTTTTATATCATCACAACTGATAAATCTGGGCTTACCTCTGCCATTAGTATGTATTCTTCCTCCTCACCGTCTTTCTCTAGGTTCCTCTTGACCCTGTCTTCCTGAATAGGGCCTCTATTCACTCCTCTGCACAGCTGACATCGCAGGCTGGGGTGTTTTCAAGTTCAATTACAACATCCAGGGTAGGTTTAGGTCATATGAAGAAAGCCAAAGCTCTCCCCAGTGCACACATATCACACCCTTCTTTCAAGTACGAGTTCTGAGAGCAACGTGAGTGAGCAGTTACATTTCCATTTTGCCAGAGCCACTGTTATTTCCGGCCCCAGCAACAAAACCACTTGCTCATTACAAAATTTCAAGGGAACTCGCTATTTTGAGAATCCATCCAGTCACCCAGCTCTTTTGTTGAAAAATAATAATGATAACAATAATAACAATAAGTTTTGAAGTATCCTGCAGACACAGCCAAAGAACACACATTGAGGGTGAGCTGGGAAAGGTGCTCAGTTTCAAGGGCAGCCAAGGAAAGCCAAGGAGCCCTGTCATTTGAAATCGTCACGCACTGCCTTTTTGTTAACCAAGCTGTGGCAGAGCAGATTCTGAAAAGGACAGAGTTACATAAGGGGCCCAGTGTGCTCAGAGGGAGCAGGACCACGGAGGCAAAGCGCATTTCTTCGCCACCCAGACCAAGTATTCTTGGCTCAATTCACCTGCAGCTGCTGAGCTAGTAAAATCCGAGAAAAGAAGGAACACAGTGAATAAAGACAGAAATGAAAGAAGAAAGTGCAGCCAAGAGAATATCCAGATAAGGCAGAGGCATTAGAGAGAAAAGGAATTTATAACCCAGAGAATACACTTAGCTGGGACTTTCTCCCATTTCTACTATCTGTGTTAAACTCATCTGGGTTCAAATAAAAGAATGCTCTGTCCCAGTCATTATTCATGTTTCTTTTAAAGGCAGAAATTCCAGCATAGGCAATTTCGATGGGAACTGAACTATTTATTTACCGGTCTTTGCTTACGACCGGTGTATCCAGGCGAGCCCAAAAGGATCCAGCACACACGGAAAGCGGGGCTGGTATCCTCTCTCCTATGAGTCCGAGAGGGCCCTGCCTGACCCAGAATGAGTGCGGGTTATAAAATCTCAGCAAGGCCAAGGGCAGAGGAAGCACTCCTTGGCGAGGGAAGCCATAAACCAGACGAAAAAACATCCTCCGCCCCACACTTTCCCAGAACATATTTTCAGGCCTGGGGCTTACATCACTCTATGAACCGGTTTCCACATCTGTAAACAGGTGACAGAGCAGCCACAAATTCAGAAGTGCTGGGAGGGGCTGCAGGAAGCACTGGGTAGGCCCACGGTGTCCCTCACCCGGAGACCGGGCACCCCACAGCTCTGCCCGGTGGGAATAAGTAAGGGCCCCGTGGGCCAGAGGAGAGCAAGGCTCCGGGCCCTGCCTGTCACCTGGCCCCCTGAGTGGCCAGGGCAGGGCCTTTCTCACGACGGGTATCTCCAACCATGAGACCAGGGGCGAGCCCACCAGTGCCATCTGTGCCCTGGGGAGCAGAGCAGGTGCTTCTTGCCAGGGGCTGTCCATCTGACTCCAGAAATCCTCCGTGAGGGACAGAAAAAGGGGCTGGGTGAGGGCTGTCAGCTGCCTGGGTCTTCAGTAGGACCAAGGAGCTAACGCCACACGACACTGCTCTCTCTAGTGCATTCCAGGCAGGTCCTTCCAAAACATTCTCCAGACTCCCCTGGGAAACAAGGCTGTGTCTCTATCCCACCCCCGCTGCCCCAGTCTCCTCTGTGGTATCCCTATGGCTCTGCCTTGCCAGGGAAGCCATCCCCCCACCCCTGACTCCGGGGCTGTAACACCCACCTCCTTCCATGGGGGACTCACTGGCCTGGGCCCCTGTGACGGACATGGGTCATTTGAACCAGCTAAGCATCATCCCCGCTTTCTAGCAGATGCCGGGTCCCCTGCTGGAGAAGCGCCTCTCCCACTCGCTGCCTCCCTTGCGCCGCCACGCTGGGACAGTAAACCCAGGAGCCGGCAGGTCCCTGGCACACCCTCTGGAGCTCTGGGGAAGCTGACGGCAAGGGGCCTAATTTTCGCCACCCACATGGACGGTAAGAAGCCCACCTCCATCCCTTTTGCCGTCCCCATGCCGTCTGGATGCAGAGGTAGCCACGGCCCTGGACTCGCCCAAGGAAGGAGCCAGGGTCCCCGAGTCACCATGTGAGCCTTGCCCGGCAGCCAGGAAAGTCTTCACTGGACTTGCACAGAATGCAACTCCCACTAGGTCCAGCCATGGAAACGTGGCTTTTTACTTGCTACACGAGCTAAAGCTGCCCTAAGAAGGTAAATAACAGACACCAAAAAGATCACACGCAGAAGAGTGGATGGTTCTAAAAAAGAGAAGTTGCCCAACTCTACATTCTGTTTTGCTCCAAATGTTCCACGGTGACCTGTCTTCCGGGTCGGATGGGATCTGCATCCAGGCCCCCTGCCCCCAGTCTGAAATCCCTTCCTGGTTTTATGCGAAGTCACAAATCCACAACCGCCCCGTAGTCCTGGGCTCAAGGTTCACCCTGGCCCTCGGCTCCCAGTAGGGGGGAAGGCACCGTCCCGCCGGCCCCACCCCGACCCTCTCCCCTGGGCTGCAGGAGCTGCCTAGACCCATGGGTTCTCCAGTGGGCCTGGGAGGGCGGAAGACCAGGAGGCAGTGTTGGGGGGACCTCTCCAGGGAGGACAGGGAGGCAGAGAAGGCCCCCGGGCAGCTGCGTGGCCTGATTCGGTGCAGGGAATGTCAGCAGTACTGGTCTTTCTTCCGCCAGGTTTCCTGACTCCTATAAAGCACAGCAGTGCTCAGGCCCATCCCTCTCTGCACATTAGCTCCACCAGAAGTGCCCATATTCACCAGCAAATTACGAGGCTGGTGCTAACCCTCTATCCCAATTCCTGCAATGACCGCACAGCCCCACCTCGCTCTGACCACCTGCCCGTGTGACGGCCACTCCCGTCCCCCCTGCATTCTCTTGCCAGCTGGCCCTGAGTCCCGGTCTTTGCTCTGAGGGACACCTCCAGCCCCAAACCGGTGGAGACCCAGATGACGGACACGCGGTACCTCCAGGACCCCCCCTGCTCTTGGTGGCAGATGGTGGCTCTGCCACAGCCCGGGACCAGGGCTCTCAGCCTTCCTCTCTCCCTGTCCACGGGACCCGCTATCCTAAACACAGGCCGAGGACACATTGCAAAGGAGACCTGTTTGTCCAGTCATTTTTTTTTTAATTTCTGCATATTGATTCTGTATCCTACGACTTTAGGGAACTTGTTTATCAGTTCTAAGTTTTTTGGTGGAAATGTAGGGTTTTCTATAGCATGTCATCTGCAAAGAGTGACAGTTTTATTACTTCTTCCTTTACAGTTTGGAGGCCTTTTATTTCTTTGTCTTGCCGGATGGCTCTTCAGGTCCTTCTCCCGTGAACATTGAGCGCCTGCTGTGAGCCAGTGGAGGGCAAGCGCCCCAGGCCCACGGACAGTGAGGCACCCGTGTCCCTGCTCTCAAGAGCCCTGACGTCCACTGGGGAAGGCAGTTACAGCACGAGCTTCACTGAAGCCTCACACGGGGGGGGGGGGGGGGGGGGGCGGGAAGGGGGGGCCTCTAGCGGGGGGGGCCCCAAAGCCCCCCCCCCCACACAGCCAGTCCCCACGTCCTGTTCAAGGTGCCCGGACTGGTCACCCCTCTGCCCTGCTCTGCGCGGTGGATTCAGTCAAGCAGTACACCTCCTTGGCCAGGGTCTGTGGATGAGGCCCCCATGTCCAGTCTACACTCGGCCACCTCAGATCCCCAGGCCGGAGGCACCACTGAGAATGGCCTTTCCACTTTCTGGGCTGCCCACGGGGCTGAGTCCCCCCAGACCTGCCTCGGTTCTCAAGGCATCCTGTGGGCAAGCAATGCCTTCTTATGAAGGAGACTAGCCTACATACATCCAAGCTTCTCAAAGTCTCATCTGCCGCAATGGGATACTTGCATGAAATTGACAATAATAAATTCCTAGAAAAGTGAAAGGAAAAGAAACATACAAAATACACACCTAAATGTTTTATTATTGCCTCAAGAGACATAATGTACTCTATTGAATGGCCATAAAAGTTTCTAAACACTCTTGGTTCTGTGCTTATCTATCCTACTGCAGAAAGTATAACAAACAGTTCTGCCGCCCTTGGGGTGGTGCTGTCCCAGACCCGGGCCGGCCGGGTCCACCGTCCCTTCGCCCACGTGTTCTCCACGGCTGCTTTCGTGGACCACAGAGCAGAGCAGTTGAGACGAGCATTTCCCCTCTAGCCCTTTACAGAAGGGGTTGCCTACCGAGCCCTGGACTATCTCAGGGGACACTGTCCTTCCATCTCAGCCCCTCTGGTCTCCTCGATGCTGTGGCTGCTCACCTCCCTCTCTGTGCACAGTGAGAACATTACATCAATAGTAACAGCGAGATCACGTGCACTGAGTGTATCCTCTCCTCGGGCTGCCGGAGCGAATTACCGCGCACTGGGTGGCTTACAGCGACAGGAATTTCTTCTCTCCCAGTTCTGGAGGCCAGAAGGCTGAAATCAAATTGTTGGCAGGGCCATGCTCCCTCCTCTAGAGTAGGATCCTTGCTGCCCGCACCCCCCCCCCAGCTTCCTGGGGCTCCCTGGGATCTTCAGCTTCCGGCCACATCACTCCAAACTCTGCCTCGTCTTCTCACCGCTGTCTTCTCTGTTTTTTCCTCTTCTGTCTCTTACAGGGGCACTGGATTTAGGACCCACCTGGATCACCCAAGATGATCTCATCTCAAGATCTTCAACTTAATAACATCTGTAATGACCTTTTTTCCAAATAAGGTCATATTCACAGGCTCCTGGGGTTACAACATGGACATTTCTTTTGGGGGCCCCCATTCAGCCCACTACGTGGAGTGTTTGCTCCGTGCCAGGCGCTGTTCCCATGCTAATCTCAGCCTAATAACACACTGATGAAGAAGGGACTAGTGTCATCTCCAAAGTCAAGTAAGGAAAAATGAAGGTGCCGCCAAGGTTGGTCAGCAGAGTCAGTGGGCAGATGTAGTCCAAGGCATTGCTAACCCATATAGCACTTTCTTGCAAATTATTCAAAGGGACCCCTTCTTCGGGACTTTCATCAAAAAAAAAAAAAATCATTATAATAGACCAATCTTTGTTAGAACAAGACATTTACTGCCACCTGCTGGAAAACTTTAGTAAACTACACAAATCCTCAATGTCTGTGATGTGAGTGGTGCCCCCTGGGAAAGGGTACCATCGAGCAATGCACAACCTGCACAACTGTACAGAGCAGCTCTGTGTTGATGGTGAGGCCAGAGGAGCAACAGAGGCCAGGCCAATCAGAAAAGCAGGATCCAAGGGTAGGAGAGGACCTCTGGATAGACCACATGGTGCTGGTATCAGCCTCGGGCATTTTAACTGCTGGTGGAAACTAGTGAAGTGACGCAGAGGCCCAAGAAAACACATCCTTTTCATAGACCCTGTGGTCTGAAAGACTCCACCCTGAGAGCATGTGCAGCGGGCCTGCCCCCTGCACGCCGCTCTCTAGCTGCCCACTGGAGCAGGGCCCACCTTCAGAATGCATCATGAACCCTGTCTGAGTCTCAGAAGCAAGTACAATAGAGTCATAAAGAAAGCAGAAACTTTAAGGTTGTCTATCTGAACTTGAACCGACTATGCAAGTCTATGAATTGACTCTTATTGATCTGTGTTCCCACCACAGTGCAGCCTCTAATCCACACCACCCAGGGGCAGCTGGGGTGGAAGCAGGTGTCCTTTTACCCTGGCATGGAGGAGGGCCACACCAACTCTGCTGCAGGCTCCATGACAAGTCAGGCAGTCCTGAGGGCTGGCTACCCGCATCTCCTCCTAGGGTCTTCCAGACTACTGCCCATAACACCATGGAGCTTTTTCAATGTCCACTCCCATCTCCAATCAATGTGGTGACATAGTACTCTTCTGGGTCAGTCTTTCTTTTTAATGTTATTTTTTTCCTGTTAAATAAATGTTTTGGTGCACTTTTGGGTTCACAGCAAAGTTGAGCAGAAAGTACAGAGCATTCCCATATATGCACACATGCACAGCTTCCCCCACCCTCAACACCCCTTTTTAAAATTTTTAAGTCTTTCATCAGTATTTTTTCACAAAGGAAAAATAAAATCAACAGCAAGATACACTTCACAAATGGGTGCAGAAAATCATGAGAACGGCCAAGCACTTACAGTAATTCACATACACACATGTGCACATGCACCATGGCTGGGACATACGTATGCTATTTTTACAAACCATTAGGGTTCTTGGACAATCAGGATTTGTCAAGGTTCTGTTCTTTGAGAACACCTAATGGGTTGTCTATGGGATAACTCAAGAAGGCGATCTGCAAGACCTGAGATTGACATTTTTACCGAAGTGACAGTAAATAGAGTGAGAATCCTTGATAGCTGTACTTTCCCGCGTCCATGTCAGCCCTGCAGGATGAGGGACGGATCCTCTGCGCCAATGGGCTGCTCTTCTCACCCCACCCCTGGGTGGAACCGACACAGAGATCCCATCCTAGGAATGCAGTGATGAGTGTCTGAAGACTTCAGGACATGGCTGGAAGACATGCTGTTCTATCGGCATGCTAGAAAATTAGTACATTTAATATGACCAGAAGTAAATTACCATTCAACTTTTACAGCATCCTCTGGGTAAGGTTTGTACCTGTGGTCATCGTCGACGAAGCACAAGGACCAGCTTTGTGAGAGGGTCCCCGGAAGACAAGGTCCTGGACAGCATTATCGACAACATAGCGTCCTAAGTAAGTATGTAGCCAGGCTGCGGTCAGTGGACTGGGGAACAATGAAGGCAGGACACACCGCACTGTTTCAACACACTTCGGGTGCAGAGAGCCATGCTGTTATGAGCAACGGGGTAGGAGACCTGGAATTTTCAGGGAATGGTGCCTTTGGCAATAAAGATAATCAGGGAGAGATGGTGTCTGGAGGGAAGAACCATTAGGTACGCTGACCGGGAAATAAATGTGTACCTCTTTTCTACCCATTATTCTAAATTTTCATTGATAAATCAATACACCTCAATAGGCCCATACATTTTAAAACACATTTTTCAATCACATTGGTAATAAGGACAGGGGCCACAAAGGAGTATTTGCCTGGGATCACACAACCTAGGGGACACCTGGTAAGTACCACAGCGTGGGGACGCAGAAAAGAAATTAACTGTTAGTGGGAATGCAAACTGGTATAGCCACTGTGGAGGTTCCTCAAGAAGTTAGACATGGAAGCACCATACAATCCCATAACTCCACTACTGGACATTTACCCAAAGAATACAAAAACACTAATTCAAAAGGATACATGCACCCCTATGTTTATTGCAACATTATTTGTAATAACCAAACTACGGAAGCAACCTAAGTATCTATTGACTGATGAATGGATAAAGAAGATACGGTGTGGGGCTGCCTGCGTGGCTCCGTCAGTTAAGCATCTGCCTTCAGCTCAGGTCATGATCCCGGGGTCCTGGGATCCAGTCCCACGTCGGGCTCCCTGCTCAGCAGGGAGTCTTCCTCTCCCCACTTGTGCTCTCTCTCATTCTCTCTCTCTCTCTCTCTCAGATAAATTATTTTTTTAAAAAAGAAAATGTGGTGTGTGTACACACACACACACAGTGGAATATTACTCAACCATAAAAAAGAATTAAATCTTGCCATTTGCAGTGACATGGATGGAGCTAGAGAGTATTATGCTAAGTGAAATAAATCAGTCACAGAAAGACAAATACCATATGACTTCACTCATATGTGGAATTTAACAAGACAAATGAACAAAGGGGAAAAGAAAGAGAGAGAGAGAAACCAAGAAACAGACTCTTAACTATAGAGAACACACTGATGGTGACCAGCGGGGCAGTGGGTGGGGGAGGGGTGAAACAGGTGATGGGGACAGAACATCTACCATGATGAGCACTGAGTAATGTACAGAACTGATGAATCACTATACTGTATACCTCAAACTAATATAACACTGTATGTTAACTATACTGGAATTAAAATTAAAAACTTAATAAAAATTTTTTAAAAAAAGAAATGAATGACCTCAAACATGAGAGCTGGAAGAAGCCAAGAATGTACTTCAGAAGGAAAAGGCAGAATGAAATAATAGGAATGAGATTCTTTTTCAGATAACAAAGGATTGATGGTATGCTCTGCATTTAAGAATAGCTGTTATGTTGTCCCCACGTCTTATATTTTGGATGGGAAAGAAGAAAATCAGCTCTTTTCCTTGTCAGAAAATAAGTACATTGAGATTTAGAAAGTATACACATGGCTGGGACATCTTCTTTTCTAATAATATACCCCCAACCTAGCCAACATAACCAATAGAGACATTAATATAGGTTTAAACAAGTGTATCTCCTAGGCAGATCCTTAAATTCCTTTAACTTTACATTAGGATATAAAATCACTCATTCTAATGGGTTAGGAAATACATAGTCCTTCAGAAGCCCCATTGACAAAAACAACATAGGCAGAGGGAAATATACTGTTATTTCTGCTCTGGATGTATTTCCATTCCCTAATAACAATAATGAACTTGAAGCATTGTATTTGCATACAGATAGGTCTAGATTCCTGTTTTGCAGCGGCTGTACAGTTAAGCATGTCACTGATGTGCACTTCCCAGCCTCAAAACACAATTTAATGACCACTTTATGGAGAGGCGAATTACAGCAATGTGTTTAAGCATTAGGGCTGTGGCTTTTCCAAAAATTGTTGGCAACAGGGCAGAGTTCTATGGCACGTAAAAGTTGAACACAAAATTCTGAGCTGTTACAGCTCATTGCCTGTAGCTGTTCTTTCGATTTCTTAATGTCCCCAGCCACGGTATACAGCCACCCATTCCATGTCCATGACACTGCTCCTTCCTTCCTTCCTTCCCCACTCCTTGCTCACACACTCACAAATGGCTGTGGGGGCCATGCACAGCCCTGAGCACCGGTGCAAATACAGCAATGCACAGGCCCTACCCCCCAGCAGCGCAGAGTCTACCTTAGACTGATGGGAAGACAAATGTGACAGTACCGTGTGAATCCTGGTGCGTTCTAGTCGCCATGAGCACACAGGGAATGGAACATCTGCCATCACCCACGGAAACCACACCTTTGTGAACATGAGCTCAACAGGCAAACACTGGGATGGGGCGCGAGAGATGGCATCTCTAATTGGTGTAAAAGTACAGAAGCACATTTGAAAAAAAACACACACACACACAAATACATGACTTTCCTAGGAAACGGGCATGGCGACAGCTGGTGTGGCTGAACTGTGAGAAAGGGCGAACCACTGAAAAGCGAAGACCAGATGATGGACGTTGTTCAGTGTGAAGCCAAGAGGTCATCTTACAAGCAACTGAGGGCCACCAAAGAGGTCGTATTGGTTTTGTTGGCTGGCTGGTCGTTGCTCTTGTTTCTTTGCAGGAACAAAGAAAAGAGGCAAAAAAAGAAAGAGCAGAGGCAAGGAGATCAGCTAAAAGGCCATCATGGTACTGAGGGACAAACCCCAAGTTCTGAATAAAAGCACTGACAGGGACCAGTGGCTGGCTTTGAGTGACATTTAAGAAGAGGACTCACCAAAGGCTTGGCATCCAAATGTGGGGAAGATGAGAGAAACCAATGCCCAAAAGATTTTGACCTTGAGCCAAGAAACAAAAGACCATGTCATTTTTTAAAATTCGAGAATGTCAATTCTCGAGGGGGGGAGAGGGGTCAGAATAATTTTTTCTTTAAACATGACTTTGAACATAAGAGCTCCCAAGGTCAAACTGAGCCAGACGAGGCTGCAGGTGTGGAATCGGCATGGGTCCCAGGGAAGGGGTGGGGAGAACAGAACCCTGGAGTGATGGCCTTGCCAGAGAACGCCGAAGCTGAGACCCCAAAGAGGAAGACCAGGTTAGACATCTTAAGGAACGTCGGGAGGTAAAGCCAATGAAAGCCAAGTGTTATTGACAAAGGACTAAAGCCAGGAGAACACATCATGGCCACAGGCCTTCTCCAAATGGGATACAAGCCAGGTCATAAGTGAAGAGAGGAGGTGCCTATCACAGGGGGAGGAAGGACCTGAGGTTTGCTTTATCAAACAGGGTGTGAGTGGAATGAGCTCAACTGAAGATGGGCACCTAAAGGGCACCTGGAAATAGGGGACTGAAATTCCAGAGAAAAGTCTGAGACACAGGGACGCCTTTAGAAACTTGCACAGTACCTGAAGAAAACGGCATGCTGGGCACAATGGACTATGACCAAGGGAAGGCCAGCTTGGCACCAGGAAAGCCTTCAGGGAGTACCCACCCTGGTGAATTCCCCATGGTCTGGGCTGGCCTTGGGCTGGGCAGCCTAGAGCCTTGTCTGTGCAGAGTGTCAGAGGGTGTAGAGTTGGGATGCTGACTCTTGCTAACAAGGCAACGATATATGCTGGCTAACTGAACATAATAATAATAATAAAAAAAATAAGGGAACTCAAAAAGGGGAACCAGGTTGATAAGTCAATAAAGTCATTTAGTCACATAAAAAAAAAAAAAAACTAGACCCAGACTTACCAATTCACAATGAGAAATACAAGTGTCATGTGGCCTGAAGCTCTTGTTCAGTGTGGCCATAGCATTCTCTCTGAGTAAGGTGGGACAAAACTTAGCAGGAGGTTATTGCCTGGTGACATGGAGGCAGCCCCCCTGAGCTCCATGGTCTCCTGATGTAGTGGGAACAGGCTGGGGGTCCACCAGACCGCCACCTGGCATGCTGGACGAGGCCCAGTGAGCACCTGTCCTCCTATCTCCTTTCCCTTCGTTCCCCTCCTGCCAAGGTCTCTCTCCACCAAATCACACTCCCTAAATCCTACCCGATCTCCCCAGCTTTGAGAATCTTCAGTGTACCCTAGGGCCAACGCAATGGAGGCCAGCGCTTTCATGAGGCTATCTGGGAGTGGCTCTAGCCCCACCCTTCTGGACTCCTGACTTCCACGCTGTCACACACATTAGATTCACTCGGGAAGGTAGTTGAAGCACCTTTGTTTCCCACCTGTTCTGTAAGTCCTGGGTCCTCATTTCTGTGTGCTTGGGATAGCAGTTCACACCAGCCAAGGTCCTTCTCTGCTCCACGCACCAAGCAAAGGTCTGAGTACCTGTTTGTCCATCTAATCCACATCTAGTGTATCCAGTCCTCGGCTCTAGAGAGTTGGTTCCACTGTCAGAATCATTTATAGATGGGGAACGGAGGCTTGAGGAATAAAGAAATCTGCCCAAGGCCAAACAGTTATCAAGCAATGGAGTAAGCCCGTGAACCCAGCCCTGAGCTTGGAGTCTACACTCTCAAAGTTGCCACCTGCCCAAGGCACCGACATGGCCTGCACTGCAGATGTTTGTTTATCCATTCATAAACAGTTTACATTTGTACTGTGAAAAAATGGGGATTAGAATCATGAATGCAAGACCTTAAAATAAAATACTTCATTACCTTTTTTTAAAGATTTATTTATTTGAGAGAAAGCATGAGCAGGGGAAGGCACAGAGGGAGAGAACCTCAAGCAGACTCTGCGCTGAGCGCAGAGCCCGTCGCAAGGCTCCATCTCTCCATCCTGAGATCATGACCTGAGCTGAAATCTAGAGTTGGATGCTTAACTGACTGTGCCACCCAGGCACCCCTAAAATACTTTATTATTTTAAAGACCATTTTCCTTTATTGTAAAATGAGATCTTCAAAACTGCTTCCCTAAGTTTAAAACCCTCATTTAATTTACTCTATCCACCACCTCTTTGGAGGTATTAGATTGCATTTTTTTTTCAAACATCCTGTCATTCAGACTGCTTCTCCCCCAAATCTCCAAATTAGTCTGAATCGATGAGGCTTTACTATAAAAAGCAATCTTCAGCTGACATGCGGCATCGTGTGGGAGTTCAGTGTCTCTACTCCAGAGTCTGCTTTCCTGAGTGCAAAAGTTGTCTCCATCACAATATTACTGGGTGATTAGGCAAGTTAATTAACCTCTCTGACCCACATTTCTGCATCTACCAAATGGGGGTGATCGTCAGCGCGCATCCACCCTCCACTGGTGAGTACACAGATAATCTGGGTAGAGGGTGGTACAGAGCGGACACTGTGCCATCACTGTTCTGCACTGTGCCCTACACTGCAAGAGTATTTTATTTGCATTTAAAAATGAGATATACATGGTCTTTCTGTTGAAGAAATTCTTGAGGAAATTGTTAAAAAGTAAAATCAAGTATAAAATAAAATAAAAACACGTGCTTGCTTGGACAAATGGCCAGTCCTTTTGTTTCTGCCTTCATCACTCTCTGGGAAAAAGGGAGTCGTGGTGTGTCTGTGCCCTCAGCAGCAGCCCCAACCCAGCGCTAAAAGAGAGAAGAGCTCAGGACTCTAAATTCTGAATCTTTCAGACAGTCCTACCATTCTCCAAACATTGCACCAACATCATGAAATACTTTAAAATCAATAAAAATGAACTTGGCAGCAGAAGGCAATTATTCATACATTATCTGAAAACAATAAAGTAAAATATACTGTCCACTCAAGTTTTAGGATTATGCGTGTTACAGGTGAGTATTTATTTTTAGCCGCCTTTCCCCCCTCTTTCTCTCTTTTTGCTCCAATTGTTAGTTTCAGAGGGTCAGACAGAGTTCAGTTGCATAGAGAAAGTACTAACTGCTGAATGGGTCTGTCAGGCTCCTGTGTTTAAGGAGACGGAATTGCATATTACAAGAAAATGATTGTTCAGCTACCTTTTCATTAACAATTTGTCTAAAAGGAGACAGATTTAACTGCTTGCATTGAAGTTGGGAAGCAACAAATTGAATGTGCTCCATAAGGATTATGTCAGACTTCCAACGTATGGTGAGCTACAAACATTAAGATAGCACACTCGGAAATGGTGCTGGGTTCACTGTTGTTTGGTGGCAGTTTAATTGAATAGCCATAAATACTACCAAAAAAAGAGAGAGAGAGAGAACTTGTCATTATCTGCACAATCTCAAGTGAAATACTGTAATGATTTTCTTTTATATCTATTTTGGGTCCCTGGCACGTTAAAGAAAAATTTCTTTTGGGGACCGATACTGAAGGTTATTAAGGAAACATCAGCTACTAAATGCATCCCAGGTCAGTTTCCTGTAATGGCTTTCCTTTTTTGCACAGAGAGGAGACATCCAAGGGGAGAAGAGAAAACTTCAGAATGAGCCCGGGGCTAACGCAAAAGGGGCTTCCCTGGGTGCACCCCAGGATGGCAGTCCCGGGACAAACAGGTCAAGTAGGCTTCTATGTCTGTCCAACAACAGAAAGTCCTGTCACTTCCCATCCTCACCTCCCAATGCTCCACCTTTTTTTTTTTTTTTTTTACTTCTTTTTAAGTAATCTCCACACTCAACATGGGCTCAAACCCACAACTCCAAGGTCAAGTGCCACAAGCTCCACCGACTGAGCCCGCCAGGTGACCCAACAATGCTCTGCCTTCTTAACTCACCAAATGATGACATTACTCTCCACATCTGTAGAAAGCTCTGTGTTGGTGTTGTTTTGTCATAACTTATATGGCCAACAAGTCCACAACAGGTAAAAGCCCCAGAACCCCAACTGTGGTTTCAAGGGGTCCAGATTTATTCCTGTCCACCAGGAAATTCACTCTGGCTCAGTCATGGAAATAGTACTCATTAACACTCATTGTATATAATGTTCATGTGTTCGATGCCAAAACCGCTATTCTATTCTCCTACTTAACAGAAAGAGATCACTAATTACCGCAAAGGGAAAAAAAATAAAAAAAAACAATTCCACACAGAACAAAGGAAAACCATGGAGGCTGTACTGGGTAAAGCTGCCCTAAGGGCCAGGTATGGGAAAAGCAGAGCATTGCTAGAGAGAAAGAAGGGAGAGGTTGCTTTCTAACATAGAATAATATGTTGATGAAGAAGATTACAGGTGGCCAACAGGCAAATGAAAAGATGTTCGGCATCATTAATCAACAGGGAAATGCAAATCAAAACCATAATGAGATACCACCTCACACTAGTCGGAACGGCCAGTATCAAAAAGACAAGAAATAACAAGTTTTGGCAAGGATGTGGAGAAAAGGGAACCCTTGTGTGCCGCTGATGGGCATGTAAATTTGGTGCAGCCACTCTGGAAAACAGCATGGAGGTTCCTCAAAAAATTTTAAAAAGCAGAAATACCATATGATCCAGTAATTCCATTTCTGGGTACCTACCCAAAGAAAACAGAAACACTAAATCAAAAGATAGGTATCCCTATGTTTACTGCAGCATTATTTACAACAGTGAAGATATGAAAGCAACCCAAGCGTCCATCGGTAGACAAATGGATAAAGATGTGGTGTATATATACAGCGTGGACTATTACTCAGCCATAAAAAAGAATGAGACCTTGCCATTTGCAACAACATGGATGGACCTAGAGGGTATTATGCTAAGTAAAGTAAGTTAGAGAAAGATAACATGTGATTTCATTTGTAGGTGGAATCTAAAAAACAAAATGAACAAACAAAAAAGCAGAAACAAACCCATAAATGCAGAGAACAGAGGGGAGGAGAGTAAGGAATGGGTAAAATGGGTGAAGGAGGGTAGGAGATACAGGTTTCCAGGTATGGAATGAATAACGCACAGGAATAAAAGGTACAACACAGGGAATATAGTCAACAGTCTTATAACTGTGTTGTATGGTGACAGATGATAGCCATGCTTGCGAACATAGCGTAACACATAAACTTGTCAAATCACTATGTTGTGCACTCAAAACTAATGCAACATTGTATGTCGACTATATTTCAATAAAAAGATAATAAAATAAAATTAAAGAAAGGGATAGTATGTTGACATGACTGTTAAGAACATGAAGACATGAGAACTGTTATTGTCAACCTGTTATACCAAATATTTTATGTCTACCCCTTTATATCTGGAGATAGAGTTCATGCAAAATATAACCTAAAACAACACTCACCAGGATAACTGCCATCAAACACACACACACACACACACACACACACACACACACACACACACACAGAAAATAACAAGTGTTGGAGAGGATATGGAGAAACTGCAACCCTCATGTACTGTTGGTGAGAATGTACAATCATGCAGCCACTGAAGAAAACAATATGGAGTTTCCTTAAAAAATTAAATACAGAACTACCATATGATCCAGCAGTCCTACTTCTGAGAACAAGTCCAAAGAAATCGAAGGGAGTGTCTCAGAGGTACTTATACACCCATGTTCATAGCAGCATCATTCAAAATAGCCAAGAGGTGAAGCAACCCAAATGCCCACTGAGGGATGAACGGATAAGCAACAGGTGGTCTAGATGTGCAATGGAATGTCATCCCACCTTAAAAAGGAAGGAAGTCCTGTCCGATCCTACAACATGGATGACCCTCGAGGACGTTACGCTAAGTGAAATAAGCCACTCACAATATGACAAATTCTGTATGATTCCAATTATATGAAGTATCTAAAATAGTCAAATTCATAGACACAGAAAGTAGAATAGGGGTTGCCAAGGACTGGGGGAGGGGAAGGATGGGGAGTTGTTGTTCAATGGGTATAGTTTCAGAGTTACAAGATGGACAAGTTCTGGAGATCTACGTCACAACAATGCAAATATACTTACTACTACTGAACTGTACGCTTTAAAATGGTTAAGATGGGGGCTCCTGGGTGGCTCCGTTAGTTGGGCAACTGACTTGATTTCGGCTCAAGTCATGATCTCAGGGGTCCTGGGATCGAGCCCTGCATCAGGCTCCACACTCAGCGTGGAGTCTGCTTGTCCCTCTTCCTCTGCTCCTCCCCACCCCCACTCTCTCTCTCTCAAATAATTAAAATCTTAAAAAATAAATAAAAATAAAATGGTTAAGATGGCTAAAATGTGTGTGTGTGTGCATGTGTGTAACCTAACACAATTTTTAAAATACTCAACACAAGGTCCTAATGGTGACAAAAGGGAAAAAATAAATTTGTGGTAAATGTACATATACTTCAAGACAGAAATGTTCAGAGAACACAACCCTAGAGGGTGTAATGCAGGAGTCAATGCCTGCTGCTATCCTTAGCATCATCAAGGACACAACAGCCACAGAGGCAGGGGGACAGAGGTGGTAAATCCCAGTAAAGTTGCAAACCAGTAAGAGATACGTGGTGGCTGCCTTCCTGGAAAGTTTAGGGCACATCACACCTACGCATATGGAAAACAGAGTTAGAGCATTTTCACCATGTGAATGTCCCATGGGACATCTGAAAGACTGACAGGACACAGCCATCCTTCAATGGGCATTACTGGCCCACACACTATAGGATGCTAAGTGCCCCTTTTTTTAAATTTTATTTATTTATGTGAGAGAGAGAAAGAACGGAGGGGGGGGGGGGGGGGGGGGGCAGAAGGAGAAGCGGACTCCCTGCTGAGGCGGAGCCTGACGAGGGGCTTGATCCCAGGACCTCGGATCATGACCTGAGCCAGAGGCAGACACTTAACTGACTGAGCCACCCAGGTGCCCCGGATGCTACATGCTCCTAGACCTTAGTCACTCAATGCTAGCAGAGCCCCCCAGTCCGTCACAACCAAAAACGTCCCCTCCAATTTCCGCCATGTAGCTCCCCCAGGGAAAAACCACCCCTAGCGGAAGCAGTGAGTATTGACAACTAAACCGTGAGACCCAGAGAGAACATCAAAGGGTAGGGCCTCTTATTTGGGGTTTCATCCCCTGCCAGTCACACAGCTCAGGCCCCACCCCCAGGCCCTTGCCCAGGGGGGATTTTCAGATGTCTCAGAACGCAAGCAAAAGACCCCTCTTGACAAAGCTATCTCAGGACAAACTTTAGATTTTGTGTTTTCATTTCTTTGACACTCAGTTTAGCCCCCCCCACCCACCCACACATGTCTCTGTCATGGAATTTTATTTACTTAGGACTCATGAAAATAAAAGGCTTCAGCCTTACAGGAGCGAAGCACTAATGGTGAAAACAGATGTGCTGTTAAACCAGCAGGGGAACCATCTTTGGTCTTCCTGATGATCCCCAAATAATCTGGGGCCTGGAGCCACCCACTCTGCCAGCAACCGGCGGTGCTCCTGGATTGAACGCTAATGTCCCTGCATCCGCACTTGGTGATTGGCCTCGCCCTTCCTGCTTGGCTGAATTGTGCAGCCACCTGAAGGCTGAACAGGGCTGTCACAACTACAATGGCACAACCAACCTCTCCAGGCTCCGGGGGCCACAGCCCGAACCAGGGCTTAGAGGAGACAGAGGAAAAGGGCGTAAGAGGAAACAGTGCTCAGTGTCAATCAGACACTTGTTAACATCTGAGCCACATGCCCTACATATAATAAGGGGGCAACGGGCTCCCTTCCAGGGCTAAGACCATGGAAGAAGGATCTTCAGAGGTTTTCATGCCCGCCAGGTCCCCCTGCACTCATGCACGGAACGAGCTATATGCGGGCTCCATCACTAAACACCACTACAAAGATGAGACCCCATCCCTTCACCCAAGCAGTTCCAAGTCAGGACGCAGAACCAGAGGCAACTACAGCATCTCTGAGAATCAAGGGGTGGCACGGGGACAGGAATTGGCAGGAGGCAGTAAAACTTCCTCCGAACTAAAATGCCTGAGGTCCAGAAATGATTGGGGCAAACGGGTTTCATATGCCTGAACGACCACCAACATTAAAAACTGTAAGCAAGTTTTGTGTCTAGACAGAGCCCTGTCTAGGAACCGTATACAATATGCAATTTTCTACTTAGAAGAGCAGGTACACAGAATTCAATTTGGGGGTGATCTGTATTCTATTCACTTTCCACAATAGCATTCAAATGTAGGCAGGGACAGAGGAATTTATCTTCCCGCAAATTCACTCCCCAGGGGTCCGCTGGCTCGCAGTGGGTTCAGTGCTGGCTAGATGGGCGGCTGAACAGACAACAGCAAGAAATCGCAGCCACAAATTGCCCGGTGGGCGCCTCGGTGCTACAGCCGCTGGTTTAGGCCGCCTCCTGTAATTCGGACCCAAAACCACCGCTGGAAAAAGGGATACCTAACCTGCGAGAAAAAAATGCCTTCCCAGCTACCCAAGGAGCAGGTCCTGCTCCGGTCCGGAGCAGGAAATCTTTTCTAACATAATTCCTTGAGCTAAAACATTCTGCCATTCCGTCACATTTGATCGTTTCTGAAATTTGGAATGTTCTGCGGTCAAATTGTCCATTTTAAATGGGATTTCGCTCTCCTCCCCACACACGCACACACAAATACTGTTAGCAAATTGACTGTGTGTTTTGCAATCAGTAACCTCTTATCTAGGAAATTCAGTAACTACCATGGTTTAAAATGTATTCTGTAGAACGACTAGAAACAGAAAGCTAAACTGAGAAGCTAAGCGTGGCTTCCCACTCACATCCATGCTATCAAATGTCTTTTGTTCACATCTGGGCCACCCAGTGGTTCAGCTTTGGGAATCCCCAGGGAGGTAAGCCTTCCCAGGAGACCTCTGTCACACCTAAGGCCTTGCAAGGGAGAGTGCCCGGGCCAAGTTCTCCCCAGGCAGGAGAGGCCAGGCTCTCGGTGGGCTTGGGGTACACTTGCAGACCAAGCCGGGTCGGAAGGGTGGAGTCACACCCCGGAGCTCAGCCCATGTCCAATCTTCCATTTTCGGAAAGGTGAGGCCCTGTCCACACTGATGTCTTCTCCTAACGGGGGTCCTGCATTAGATGTGCAAGGGCGAGGGTGTGTCCCGGCATCCCTCCAGTGCTGCAGAAGGCCCAGCTGCAGCGTGCCCATCCAGCAGCCAAGCTTCATCAGCATCCAGGGACAATGGCGTATTTCTCGGAAGCAAGTGGCTGACTATGTCGGTCTTGTGGAGGAGGTATCAGAGAAGTTGGATAACGACCTGGTCCCGAGGTAGAGCCAACCGGCAGCGAGTCGCTCGCTATGTGGTGGGTCCACCTCTACCTCGCACCCTCTCATTGCTCGCCCTTCGTGGCTATTGAACTCGGGCCCCTCACCTTGGGCCCCAAAGTGGCTCACCAAGAAAGACGGTAAACGGTAGATGTTCCTTTCCAAAGTCTTGATCCCAGAACTAGGTAGAAGTTGTTTTTTGTTTGTTTTTCCTAACCGATCCAGGGTTTTCATGAGAAGGAGCTAAATGTGAAACAAGGTTCTGAGAGCTTTCGAAAAGTGCTAGAAGCATTGCCAGCTGTGGCCGACAAACCTGAAGAACCCAGTGGTGACTCGATTGCTGAGGCTTGGTGCGTCCATTGAAGGAACCGTTAACAGTCGGAGTGGTAACACAGGAGCCAAGAAATCTCCCTTCTCCACAGGAGCCTGTGGGAGCCAGGCATCTGTCAAAACACCCACAGAAGCCAGCTCTCAAGGTGGGAAACAAGAAGGGGAGCAATGCGAAAAACCACTGTCAGGAAATGCAGTTTTACTACACAGAAGCTAAAGAAAACTATAAGGTGAATATTTGAGAGCCTGAAAAATGCGTTTTCTCTCTGTTATTTCTGTTTTGAAGTAAAAAATTAAGAGACAAAAACCTACATGAAGTTTTACAAACTTTGTTTTTGAAAAGCAATTAATGGCACAGTGTATCAAGGCACGTATTTTATAAAATATAAAAATCACCACAGGCAAGCATGTCTATGGCACACTATAGCCATAGGAAGAGATGAGATTCTGGAATAATGAAAAGACATTAATTTGGGTAGAAGCCAACTGGATGTTGAGTGATCCAAGGTCCTAGAAAAGAGCAGAACCATAGGAAGTACTTGGGGACAAAAGCCCCCCACCAACTAGGAACCCCTAACTGGGTTGTCACTGAGTAAGAAACAAATGTCTACATGGTGAGCCCTGAAATTTAGAGGTTTACTTGTTCAGCAACTAGCGTGACCCCGATGAACACCAGCTCTATCCCTCCCGGTGCACGATCTTAACGATGCTTCCTAAGTTCTCGGAGCCTCAATGTCCGTACCTGTAAGAACAAAATAATAATGCTCCTTTACAGGTGTGTTGTGGTAATTAAATTGAGAAGGGAATAGGTATATGAACCTGGAACATTATAAGTCTTCAATAAAGGTTCGGATTTACTTGTTTTTTTCCCAAGGAATAGAGACTAAGAATGGCCATGAGATACAATGAGGTAAATAAAACTTCAGAGCATCACTAGAGGGGCGCCTCGGTGGCTCAGTCGGTTGAGCGTCTGCCTTTGGCTCAGGTTATGATCCCAGGATCCTGGGATCAAGTCCCACATTGGGCTGCTTGCTCCTCGGGGAGCCTGCTTCTCCCTCTGCCTGCCCCTCCCCCATCCCCCTGCTCCTGTGCTCTGTCTCTCTGACAAATAAATAAATAAATAGATCTTAAAAAAAAAAGAAAAAGAGCATCACTAGTAACAAGAAAGAGCTTACTGGAGGGGCGCCTGGGAGGCTCAGTTGGTTAAGCGTCCAACTGTTGATTTCGGCTCAGGTCATGATCTCAGGGTCATGAGATCGAGCCCCGCGTTGGGCTCCACACTGGGCATAGAGCCTGCTTACGATTCTCTCTCAAAAAAAAAAAAAGAAAGAAAGAAAAGAGAAGAAAAGAAAGACCTTACTGGAAATAGCTATAAGGGGGGAAATAAAACATTTTAAATATGGTTTTCTTCCACGTAACAGGAGGCATGTGCTTCCATCTGAAAGTTCCTTCCCTTTGAGCAGCTCTTAGTGTTGGGCAATTTGGAATTGTAAAGTGCAGGATGTGAGGCAGGAAAACTTGCTTAAGACCTACTGCTCCTTTACCTTTGGTTCACATGCTGTTCTTCCCCGTTAAACAGCATGTTCTGAGAGGGCGGCCAAGAACTTTCTGGAAGAAAGGCATGTGAGCAGAAGTGATGCATGCCACTTGTAGGCCTGGTTCCTGAAACCCTACATGTGTCCCCCCCATTCTTTCCCCTTCCTACTGGCAGAAGCGCCAAGGATTAGGGTGACCCTGAAAGCCACGTGTTGAGAACTGCAGAGCCATTGTCCACGAAAATCCGAGTGACCCCAGGGAACAGAGCCACCACCAAACTGAACTGTTAAAAAATCACTGACATATTACAATTCTGTAGTTTGCGGTCTCTTTGTTACAGCAGCTAGTGTTACCTGAACCAATACAGACCTGCCCATCTTTGTATCCCCAGTGCCTACAACAGAGCATGGCTCTGTCACTGGTTGAATAATCAAAATGCAACATCTCTACCTATGAAGCAGAGCTACCCAGAATTGCCCCCAGTTCTAGGAAAAACAAAATAAAATTCTACTCCCCATGACGAGGAAAAAAGGTCATAAAGAAATGGAAACACTGGAGTCAGCAAGTATCTGGCCGAGCCATCTGGAGTACACATACAATCCGGAAAATATCAACCCATGAATTAGTCATCTGCTGTTTCCTCCTCCAGCATTACCTCCCTTTATTCAAGGTACAAAATGCCCAAAGTCTTTACAAACCTCCCCTCCACCACTCAGCTCTGTGGTTGAGAGAGACTGACTCAACCCTCCCTGCCCCACCCTCAGACTGGCAGACTGGCTTAAATCAAATGGATGATCCCATCCCCCGAGCCATAGAGATTGATCTGGGCATGGTCTGGGGAGCTAGGCCAGACCACAATGTCTGGCCAGGGCATTAAGACTGACTAGAATTGAAAGCACGAATTCAGTCCACTTCAGTGTACCTACTGACACAGCAAACATGCCAAAGGTATTCCTGAGATATGGTTACATGTATGTGAACAAAACCCCCTGTGGCTTCCCTGTGGGCTCCAAAAACTTATTAGTCAGTATGGCCTTTGGGGAGTGAGCCATCCACCAGGTCAGGGAGGCTTGGAGCCCAGAATTCATCATTTGCGGGCCACATCAGCGACAAGGCTCTAAGCACTGCCATAAAGAGACTATAATACAGTTAGTTGTGTGCTCCATGTCCCGTGTCCTACAAGTCGTTGAGCCTACAGTAGGCCTGGCCGTGGCCCACCACAATCCACCCCTTTATGAAGATATAGATGGACAACTCTTGTGCCCCACCATGTCCCGTTGCTCCCGGTGACACAAACAAGTGTTACTAGGACATAGCAGGGCGTTGCAAAAAATAATAATAACCCAGAACTAAATTAGCATGTGCTATTAGTTATAGGGTAAACCCCTGTTTTGAATGGGTAAATTACACAAATCCACCAGTGAGTATTTGGACTCCTAAGCACACTGGGGTCTGTGAACTTCACTTACGAAGAAGTCGCAGTTATATGGCCTCACCTGCAAGGCAGTTCTTCAAGTTTTCCTAGTCGGACTCATCTCAGTGAAACCCACTTTCAAAAACATGTTCTTGAGACCATCAGCCCCATGGATCTGCAATACATCTGGTTTGGCTAGGCCCACCCGTCCACCCCAACATCATCCGTCTCCTGAGGAGACAGCTGGTGGGAATCCCTAGCTACACCCGTGACAATAAGTCTACCATGAGAACTCTACTTCACGGTCCTTGCCCTCTCTCTGCCGTCCAGGACGTAGTAGGTTAAATAATGAAAAAAAATCATGTCTACCCCAAAACTCAGAAGGTGATCTTATTTAGAAAAAAGGCTCTTAATAGAAGTCATTAGCTAAGGATCCCAAGGTGAAATCATCCCAGATTTTGGGGGCAATCTCTAAATCCAATGACTGGTGTCCCCATAAGAAGGGAAGAAGACACAAAGACACACAGGCCTCTGTTCCCACCGAGCTAGTCCTCAAAGGCCTCCCCAGGTCTCATCTCTGGGACATCTTCAAGATTAACCTCACCTACCTCCAGTGAGGGCTGGAGGATGACAGGCTGCATCCCAGATGCTGGCTCCTCCACTTGGCAGACCACCCACCACCACATGCCCTAATACCTCAACAGAGGATGCTCCCAGGGTGGGACACTCAGAGGCGCCAAATGCCCTGGGCTCCAGGAGGCCATCCCAATACATGGGGCTCTTGCCTTTATAACCTTCCTTCCCCATTTCCCAGTTAGGCTTGCAGTCATCCTTTGCAATCTTGTTAACTCTGCCAAAAGCTCAACCTGACCACATCATCTAGCCTGGGTTTGAACTCTGGCAAGAATAAGGACAGGGTCTTATTTAAGATTGCTTTCATCGTGGTTTATCAGGAAACCAGCCACTGAGCAGGGCCAAGGGCATGCGTGATATAAGGACACAAAAGGTGTCAGGAGCCCCCCATGGCCTTCCAATTTCTCATGAAGGGACCTAAATGCCAACATCTCCTACACAGAGTGAGCTTCCTCCAGGCCCCAAGAGCTCAGAGCCCTGGGCTCACTTGCTTCACACCATGAGGCTGGCAGAGGGGCATGTCAGCACTCCAGGGTTTATGGAAGGAGTGACTGTAACACCAACATTTCCTCTACCATGGTCTCAGGCTCCCACCGCAGGCCCGAATGACCCCCACCAGACTTAACAGAAGTAATAGCTAACATTTAGTAGATGCTGGCGCACACGTATGTTAATGCATGTCACGTCATCACAACGATCATTATTACCCTGCTCTTCCATAGGCGGGAAACGAGGCACAGGGCAGCTAAGTAGCCTGCCTATTCCAACTCCCCTTTGACATAGAAGATGGGGACACGGGGTCCCCCAGATCTGTCCCTGTTGGCCTGGAGCACCCCTCAAGTATCCTGTCTTCAGAAATGTCCTGGTTCGAGGACAGCTTTCCATCCTAATTTTCCACAAGTACCCTGAAACTTCACGAAGTCACGTCCAACACCCCTTCCCTCCTGGGAGTACAAACAGGGGTGCTTAATTTCACAAACTGCTCTCTCCCCTAAAGGAAGACTAATTTTGCTTCTCCCTAGACTGCTCTGATGTCCCTTCCCGGAGGGATTTGGTCCCCTGCTCTCCTCCAGCATTGTCACGTTCCCCGGCAAGGTCTCCACTGGGCCCCAGTCAGAGATGGGCAGAAGGTGGCCGCGAGGCCCAGCAAGGTGCCCGAACTCTCCAGTGACTGAATACACAAGCACAAAGACACACTGGGGTCCAGAGGGTGTGAAGCCTTTCTCATGCTGCCACTTACAGAACGTCGTCACAACAAGGGTTAACTGCCTGGCCATGTCCTGAGCTAGGTGACACAGGGCCTGTGGTGAGGGCGGAGACAGGCATGCCCTCACTGAAACACTCCCCAGGGGATTTTGAGAGCAATCCCCTCCCAGGTGAGCTCCAGCGATAAAAAGTGAAATCTCACCTCCTAAGCCGTGCTTTATATTTTGGGTTTTTTCTGATGATAGGAAATACTGCATGCTCATCATGAATTTTTAAAAAAGTGGATGAAGCAGAAAGTGGAGAGCATCCAAAATCTGCCCCTCCGTCAAAAAAACCTCAATAGGTGGATGTGTATCCCACAGAGCTTTCCATACCTATATAAGCATATAGGTATACGTATTAGATTATGTTTAGATTATTCCTAGATTATTATTAGATTAGATGGATTTTTTTTTAATTTATTTGACAGAGACACAGCGAGAGAGGGAACACAAGCAGGGGGAGTGGGAGAGGGAGAAGCAGGTTTCCCACTGAGCAGGGAGTCCGATATGGGGCTCGATCCCAGGACACTGGGATCATGACCTGAGCCGAAGGCAGATGCTTAACAACTGAGCCACCCAGGCGCCCCAGATGAGATCATTTCTAATCAACCACTTAGCCAAGCCATCTCTGTGTCTTAACGTTCCAGCAGTAATTTGGGCTGATAATGTGCCAACAATGCAAATTAATCATTTACTACATATTTAAGGGTAGGTCAGTTTTTCACAATAATGTTCTGGCTTCTTTTATTTTCCCTATAGTTTTTTTTCTTTCCTACCGACCTCCATGTGGAGCAGAATTCTCCCTGTTCCCTCATCTCTGTGCATAAAGGTAATACAGTTGGATGATGTGGTCAGATGACACAGATTAAGCTGGGCCGGTCACTCTCTGCAGGACAGGAGTGTCTTCTGAATGCTGGGATGTCACTTGCCTGGGTGCTTTCCTTCACAAGAGGACAGCCACCATACCTTCTGGTCAAGGATGGCTGAGGGCACTCCCGGTTCCAGAAAATAGATCTGGCTAAGGGGGCGAGAGAAAGCCGTAAAATGCACAAGTTCCAACAAGTCTCTCCTTCCCCTGTTAAAAGGTTCACAAAGCTGTGGAGCACACACTGTGATACCCAAGGGCCCAGGCTGGTGCTGAGAATCGAGAGCCCGCAGTGGATATTGAGAATCTGATCAGAAAGAACACCACCACGCCGCAAGGGCAGGCAAGATGCTCACTCACTAAGCCTCACACTCTCCCCTTTGCTGAAATAACTCCGATGTCCAGCTACGTGGCCAATTCTAGTCACCATTAACTGACAGTGTGAATATAAACCCTCTTCTAGAAAATACACTCTACACATTTTTTTCTCTCAAAAGCTCATGCCGCGTTTAACTGAGGCTTGAGCCCGGTCCAAGCCAGACAGGTGAGGACACTGAGTGTCTGGATACCAGTGCCAACTCCATCACTTATTAGGCATAACTTTGGTCAAGTTGCTAACATGAGGCTCCCTCACCTGTAAAATGGGAATAAAAATACTTCTCTCAGAGAGTCCTTATTAGAACAAAAGCAAGCAGAATTAAAAAAAATTTTTTTAAACAGGCAGGAAAAAAAATACAATAAAACCATGTGTAAAGCTGAGGAGGCCCTCTGTAAACAGCAGTTTCTTCCAAAATAAAAGCATGTCTGGGGAAGACTGGTACAGCGCTCAGGAGTAGGAACGCAGAGCGTGGACTGAAGATTCTCCAGAAGAGACAGCCACTTGAGAAGGGAGACGCCTAGTGGCATGCCTGGAGGGCCTGCGGAGCTGGCTGGCCCGGGGTTCAAATCCCAGCTCCCCGCTCAACCACTCACTAGCTGTGCAACCATCAGCAAGTGGCTGAGCCCCTGCAAGTCTCAGTATATCCTTATCTGGAACAGGATTATTAACAGGATCCTCCTCCCAGGGTAGGTAGGACAATGACTTCAGGCCATGCATTTTGATGGCTAAAAACAATTTACAAAATGTGGAGGATTGCTGAAGCTGGATAAGTCCAGGGAGGAGCATATTACTGTTCTCCCTACTTTGTGCGCATTCGAAATCATCCCTAATAACTTGCAACCAAGTTCTTAAAATAGTCCTCACACGTAAGTGCCCTTAAGTAACAGTCAAAGAGAGAGGTTGTTGCATGCCCTTCTGGGCATTTGGAAGATCATAGACCCCTCTGAGGATGAGATGAAAGATGTGGACGAACTTTGCATCCATACACCACAACCTCTGCCCCAACTTGTACACAAAGTCTGCCTGGGACCCCTGGGGGCCCCATGGATCCCAAATTAAGAAGCCCTGCCCTTCCATTGTGGGGAAAAGGCAGAGGCGCAGTAATTCTCTGCCGTGCTACCCATAGTTTCCTAACCTCCCTCAGATTAAAGTGTACTGTAGGAAATCACTGAAGGAAGAGGAACCAAAATGATGGGCCTCTCTCACTAGGAGAACACCCAATCCAGTGCCCACAGCAAGCAAGACATGTCTCATCTCTATGGTTGGTATTTATTTTTCTGCCTTGGGTCACTTATCCAAACATGGAGTCCTTTTCATTTCTAGCCAGAGTAAGAGAGAAGTTATAGCTTCGTAATCGAAGGGGCTTGAAATTTTGATACACCTGTATCAGCTATCATATTCTTGTGCTGAATCTTCTCCCCAGCAATAAATCTCAGAAAAAAATAAAAGTAAGATGATGCAGTATATCATTTCTGATTCTAACAGTATTCTTGGTTTAACATATGACTTTTATGTCTTTGTTAACATTTTTTCTCTACCTTTGTGCAAATAGATGGAAAAATATCTAACGTGGTACAAAATATAACTGTGATATAAAAGCTCTAGGTAAAGCCATAAGCAAGAATAATCGGCTACAAATATACCTCTCAAGTTGAATAAAATAGCTAAGGTTTTAGCTGAACTATCAATTTGGAATACAATTACAGCCCAGTAGTTAGCAGATCACTCAGATATGGATATTTTAGTGTTCTACTTTTCAAATTACAATGTGGAACTTTCAGCAATAAAGGGCAGTTTGAAGAAGTGAAGTCATAAAATGGGAAATGTAGCACATCTAGCATGAGCAAGGGGAAAAGGGAAGTGTGTGGAGCATTAAATGGGACTGGGATCACTGTAAAATTTTAGGAATAGCAACACCTCTGATCTGAAAATCCCAAGAGAGTGCACAACAAGGGAAGGCTGGATGAGTTACGTTTAAAAAAAAAAAATAGAATAAGTACTCTGAAATAAATGTGGAGGAGAGAAGTACAAACGATATCAGCTAAAATCAAACTTGGGGTTGTCAATGGGAATTATCAATAGCACATTACGGTGGGAAAAAGTGTGAGCCCAGGATTATTCACATTACTATGTAAGAGTGGTTCAATACTCAAGCGGAGTTCATGAAATGATGATTTGCTTGAAGTTGCTCAACTTCCTATCTAAATGGTACCTCCTGTGTTCCAAGCCAAAAAAGACGAAGCTGGGCTCCAAACATCTCCCACCACAAACAGGAAAAACAGTCTCAGTGCTCTGAGGACAGAGTGCTGAAAACCACAAGGGAGGCACATCGCTCACTTCCACGGTGCTGATCAAAGCTACTGCTTGCTCTGGAAGGAAATATCATCTCTATCTTCCCAGGCTGTTTGCTCTAAAAACCTCCGCAGAAAGGTCAGTCCAGAACAAAGGCTGTCAGTGCCTCCTTTGCAAGACATTCAGAAGCACAAATGATATTTAAAATGACACAGACTTCTCTTCAACAGCATTTGATGTAGGGAGACAATGGAATAATATCATTGAAATGATTTAAAAAACAAATAGCCAGGAATTTTATCCCCTCAAAAGTAAAGTAAAGGCAAAATAAACATATTCTCAGAGAAATGTAACCTTTAGGATGAACTACCCAAAATCTGGGATATATTCATAAAGCAACAGAAACTTATTAGCATCCATTTTCATCTCATTTTTGCTTTAAAACTGCTGGTAAACAAGTTCCTCTTCTACTCCTGGACAAAAACTCAGCCCCATAAATGCCTTAGTCATAGTTAGATTATAAAAATCTAAAAAGGGCCAAATCACCAAAGAGCAATTCCACATTTTAAATACCTGTTCCCGTCTTAAAGGTCGAAATTCAAACCACTGCTCCAAGCTGAGGTTTCTCTGCTTCCCCCACAGGTCAGGCTGTGCACTGCAGTTAGGAGAGGAGCTGCCGCGGCCTCTGCTCTCTTCCAAGGCTTGTGCTTCTATCCCAGCTTCTGACCCCTGCAGGCCAAGCGGGAAGGAAGAAGATGCGAGGAGGGGAGGAAAGCTCTTACTGACTAGTAGGGGGGTGAGCTAGGATAGTGCTCTTGGGGTTCAGCAAATGTTCATATCTGACTCTTCATCTCCTGTGTATTATGAACGCCCATATTACATCACTCACAAAAATTAACTCAAAATGGATTTAAAGATCGGAACACAAGAACTGAAACTGTAACACTCCTAGAAGAAAATATAAGAGAAAATCGGTTGACATTGGTCTTGGCAATGATTCTTTGATATACCACCAAAAGCACAAGCTCTGACCTTGAGGGAAGTTGGAATAAAGGTTGGAGGAAAGAGCTGGTTGAGCACGTAGAAAGATAATGTCAAGAGAGATGAAGGAAGACAAAAAAGGGAGAGGAAAAATTGCAGTTCCCAACTGAAGGAACCAAAACTGCACAGGAAACGGAATCACTAAAATATAATTTGGCTCATCTGTAAACAAGATTGACATAGCTAAAGTAATGAAAACACTGACTATATAACCTCTCCATCCCTGAAGGTGGGGAGGGGAAATACGTAAATGTGAGGATTATGTGATAGCGTAACAAAGTTTAATTCTGATTCCTCTTAATATAAACTCAACAGTAATACAATGATAATCTAAAACTAAAAGTCAAGAAATAGCAGTATAAGCATTATCTTTATAATTATGGTGGTAAGAAACATAAGAAAACAGAAAAAAAAAAGGTGGAAAGCATCTGCTGATGGGGGTGGGGAAGGATAGGGTAAGGGATGCTCTTTTTCATTATAGATTGTGATGGTTAACTGTATGTGTCAACTTGACTGGCCTAAGAGATACCCAGATAGCTAGAAAAACATTTCTAGGTTTCTATGAGGTCATCTCCAGAAGAGATTAGCCTTTGAATCAGTAGGCTGAGGAAAGAAGATCATCCCCACCATGGCGGGTGGGCATCATCCAATCTGTTGAGAGCCTGAATGGAACAAAAAGGCAGAGGAAGGATGAATTCTGTGATCTAAGTCATCCATCTTCTCCTGCCCCTGGACAATGGTACTCTTGGTTCTTGGTCTTTCAGACTCAGGTTGGGACTTACACCATCACAACGCCCACCAAGCTCAGGCCCTCTGACTTCAACAGCATTACATCACTGGCTTTCCTGCTTCTCTAGTTTGCTGACGGCAAACTGTGGGACTTCTCAGCCTCCATAACCATACGAGCCAATTCCTATAAGAAATTTCTGCTTATATATCTATATATATCCTACTGATTCTATTTCTTTGGAGAACCCTAAGGCACAAGCAAAACACTTGCAAGCTTTTGCTGACCTTCCATCTTCTCCATCCCACTGGTCAAAACAAGTCAACGACCAAGCCCAGCTTCAGAGTGGGAGGAAGCTTTATTACAGGGGGCAGGTGGGGCCATTCAGGGGCCCATTCGTGTGATCAACCTACCCACTGCCCTGCTTCACAGGGTTGTTGCAAGACTAAAATTAAGCTACCATAACCAGACTGGAAAGGTAGATACTCAAGAACAGACGAATCTATGATGGGTATCTAAGCTGAAATATCCAAGGGACACAGCCAGCCTGCTCTGGCCCCTTCTCTCAATTTTCTTTGAGCTAGAATGCTTTGGATTTAAATAAGCTTAGATTTGAACAAACACTTAGAGGACCATACATGGATCTAAGCCAGGAGTTTTCGAACTTTGCACTCTATGGCCCCAGAAGTAGGAGGGAGGGTGGGTAGGCAGAGACGCTTCTGCTTCGAGTACAGGTTGGTTTTATGTTCTGTCTCCCGGACTTCTGCAAATGATTTAATATGAACCAACTTCAAAACCCACTCATCTAAGTACGTCTTTAGTGCCAAGCTGTCAGGAGAAACAGGACCCACCTGTGGACTCTCCAACCAATGTCAACGAGCAAGTGCCATGGGGACAAGATACTAAGAGCCCCAAGGAGACAGGCTCACAGAATGTTGGAGGATAAACAACTGGGAATTTGGAGCCAAGGCTCTAGCTGCAAGCTTAATTCTCCCATTTCTCTCAATAATCGTGCTGCTGCTTTAATTATGGGTTGTGGATGGTTCTAGCAAGGAAGAGAGCAGAAAGGTCAGAGAGGTGCCTATAGAAAGATGGAGGGTGGCATAACTTACGAGTGGTTACGCGCTCCAGCTCTGGGGACAAGACACACTTCCCAAGCCAGATCTACCATTTTCAATCCCTGTGACCCCAAGTAAGCTAGCTAATCTCTCTCAGCCTCAATTTCCTAATCTATCAAATGGGGGTGAGAGCAGGCAAGGATTCCATGAGATGCTACATGTAAAACTCACCCGAACAAGGCACATCGTCAGCAAACGTGAAGTCGTCATCACTGAGCCATGGATCCCACAAGGACACGTGGTCTGATGTGAAGTTCTCAGGGGTTGACTCAGGAGCAGAAGTGGGGCACCTGGTCCCCAGATCTCCCAGGGATGTCCCGTTCCAAGTCCAGGGACACTACTGAGAGTCCTGGCTTGACACCTACCCATGGTCTGCAGGCAGTGCCTCTGCCTCTCAGACAGCCGCCCCCCCCCTCCCTGACCCCGGCCTCGAGAAAGGAGCCCTGAGCTCTGCTCAGCCTGTGGCTGTGACAGTGGCCTCCGCTCAGGCTCCCCGACTCTGTCGTCTGCCTTCCCCAACCCACCACCAGGCGAAACTTCCCAAAACACAACGATTACAGTTCTCTGCTCAAACCCCTAATGCTCACCACCTTGGCCTGATATTGAGAAGCTTCCATAGGACTCCCTCCTACTGGACTGATCTCATTTCTCCCTCTGCCATATTATCAACCTCTCCTTGGCAGCTGGCCTTACTCCCTGATGTGAAGATGCCAAGCTCAAGGCTGCCTCCAGCAACCCCCCAACCTAGAAAGTCTTCCCCAGTCCTCTGCCTGCCCAACCTGACCTGGGGCTGCCCAAACCTCCAGGTGGGATGTCTGGCACTTATAATTTCTGGAAAGCATTAGAGAGAATACAATTTAACCTAGAACCCTCTGTTTCCCTTTAATTCATGCGGAAATACTAAGCTGGATACCTATCACGCTCATCATACCAAAATAAATTACAAATGGGTAAAGGTGTAAATTTTTAAAAATCCATAAATATTGTTGAAGAAAATACAAATTCCCTGATGTTCTCCAAGTAGGGAAGACCTTTTTATGCATGACACAGAATTCAAAAGCTATAAATAAAAGATTTTTTAAATCTGAGTAAACAACATTAAAATTTTCCACATGGCAAAAGAAAAATACCAGCCCTGGTATAAGTTCACAGCACTCTGACAAAGGGCGCCTATAAATCAATGAGTAAAAGGTGCAGCAACATAATATAAAAATGGGCAAAGGACGTGAACGGACAAGTCACAGGGAAAAAAACGGTTTTCAAAAGTATGAAAAATCCTCAATTTTATTTCAAAATACAAACTGGAAACTACAAGAGGATATCCGTTTTCCATGATCAGTTTAACGAAGATGAAGTTTTTGTTTCATCCATTGTGCTATCACGAGTGTAAGGAAGGAGGCAACCTTACAAACGTCTTAAGGCTCTCAGCTGGAGAGGTAAAGCTCTACGACCTCTCTGAGCAGCGACAAGGCAGCAACAAGTAAGATTTCAAGTTCACATGCCCACCGACCCAGCACTCGTCCACACATTGCTTGCTCTGGATCGTCTGTAGCTCTTCACTCTTTGGCATCACTAAAAGAAAGTAGGGGGGCTACCTCCCCAGCACCCCTTCCCAGGGTGGTTCTGAGTCCCTCCAGGGAGAAGCCCTTGCAGATGAAGGACACGCTAGAAAGTGGGAGGCTGGTGGTCCAGGCAAGCTCCTGAGGACCACCCACATGGCACTGCACACAGAGATCCTTGGTGAAAGCTGCAGAGATTGCTGAGAACCACAAGAATCTCGCCAAGCTCGGAAGGGCCACCCACTCGACAGCTTCCCGCTGCCGACTGCCATTTGCATCCTCCCTGACCTTCACCACCCCGCATGTGTTAAAGATGTGTGTGCCCTCAGTCCCCTGGAAACCTTTAACCAGAACTTTTACAAAGACTGGCTTCTGTTTCCCTGACTGAGCCCTGTTACACATTTATCTTTGGGTATTCATTGTTTCTAATAGCAAAAGAGTGTAAACAACCTAAAAGTGTATCGGTGGTAGATGATTTAAAATACCATGACACAGTCATATGACAGAGTGCCATTTCCCACCAAAAATCACCATGCTTCATGTCTTCATACAGACTGATCACCAAGATGAAAAATAATTAGTTTATATTGTATGCTCCCACTTGTATAATAAAAAAAAAAAAATAGGAATATCACCAGGCGTATATATAAGGAACCAGTGACGGTGAGTACCTCTGAGGAAAACTTAAGAGAATCAGGAGTGGGAGGTAGAGCTACATTACTCCATCTACCCTTTCTACTCCTGAATGATCTAACATGTACATATAGCTCGAACACGAAACCACTAATTAGTAGTTAGTAAGATTACATAATCATTACAAAATGGCAGCAAGACATCAACAGGACACCATGCTTTCTTCCCTTTCCTTCTGTTCTTTATTTCTTCCTGAAATGTAAAATAGAGATAGGGAACTTTCCTTCTTGTTAAGAGTACTTTGGAACAATGTCTATTTGCCTTTTTTGGAAATGAGTTTCCTGCGTTCACTTATAGTATCTAACACTTTTTCCTCAAACCCCAAAGATGAAGTAGAAACTGGATGGAGATTTATGTGCTTCCTTGCCTTATTCTAATAAAGGATTACTTAAATTGCAAATCCATGCATTTGATCTTATTGAGCTGAAGTCCCTACAGTCTTTCAGTTGATAAATTCTAGAGACTGATTTGACTGTTCCATTATCTTCTCTCTAATTGAAAAAGAATAAACAAAAAGGGGACAACTTGACAACTCAGAAAGAAAATCCACATTCTTTCAGTTTCTCACTGTTCCTGTCCTTGTCTAGAAACGGGGTGTCTGAATGGATGCCCTCCATTGAACGGTGACCGTTGGAACCCCAACAACACTGCTGACACTGGAGTTCAATATCGTGAGCCCAAACACTTCCAGCTTCAAGTCACTATTCACACCCCAGATCTGTGACAAACATCTCACATGATTCATCAGACAAACGTAGCTGATATTTTAACTCTTCCCTGAAATCTTTTCTATTCCAGCAAAAAGTTCTTCCTTCCTTCTTTAGACCCCTGTCATACTGCGTATAATTTAAGTAATTATTTTAGTGTCACCTAAGTTTAAAAACTGGCCATTCACCAATATATTCAGATATATTTAGGTGCCTGGTTTTTTTTAAGTATTATTACTGCTATTATTAATTTCTAGACAGTACTAATGAGAAATTTCCTGGCTCTTTCTGGTATTTCCACATAATGACCAATGGTTATGTTTTATTCTGCTTTCTATGTAGTACCTCCCATCTTCCCAGCTACATGAGTCAGTAATCCTTTTCTCACCTTAGGCAGTTTTGAGCTGGGTCTCTGTCTTCCAAAGGCAAAAATCCCAAGAGCTCTCATCCTGTCTTACTGTCGTGTCGGCAGCTTATATGCAGCTGTGCACGCCTCTCCTCCAAGCCACGCTGCTAACTCAGCTCCTAATCCGACAGTCGTCCCTACAACTCATGTCAGTGCTCCTCCCCTCACTCCCACTCTGTTTTAGGCCCTCGAGTTTCGCCTCAGGGGCCTTCCCTGCTTATCCAAGTGACATTGCAAGAGACAGAAGTCACTTCCAAGAAGCTTCAGGAAAAAAGACATATCACAAAGTGTTTGTTATGGGTTGAATTATGTCCCCTCAAAGGATACACCCAAGTCCTAACCTCAACCCTTGTAAATGAGACTTGCTTTGGAAACAGGGTCTTTGCAGATAGGATCAAGTTAAGATGATGTCATTAGGGTGGGCCCTAATCCTGTATGACTCCCTCCAACACACACACCCTTGAGATTCTCTGCTTTTGGAAGTATTGTTGGAGAACAAACATCAACCACACAACAGATGATAGTTCATTCTATTCTACAGAATGTTTTAAGCTAGTCTCAACTCCCTATTATAACAACATACCAGACTATGTTCATAGAGCTTTATCAGTGAGCTACTGGAATTACATGGGGTTAAATTCCTTGTAAATCTCATTATGCAAAAAGGTACACAATGGCTATTCCTCGGTCATTATACCTTGATTTTACAAATGTCAGCAATTTGTGAGTTGCCATTTCTTGTTCCTGGTTTGTGGTTCACGATGAGGCTAAACATGATCTGAAGATTCACTGATGACTCCGCCTTCTTGCTGTCAACTAACTGTTCATGCCCATCTCTTGTAACTCAAAGTGAACGGGACTGACATTGTGGGTTGGAGGCCCAGGCTTGCTCTGATCAATGATTACGTATAACCCTTGCCTTACTAGAGGCAGCTGAGTGGTTTTAAGAGAATCCATGACCACTAGTGACAAATTAGCTTAAAGCATGTTCTTCCCACACTGATCCAAGAGCATCACCTTTGAATACAAAGGACAGCTCAGTGATTGATGGGCATCCTCTGATGTCAGCTCTACTTCTCTACCTAATGAAGGACAAACTCCAATATATTGATCACATTATACAAATTCTGTGACAATTTTGGAAGTTTTCCTTCTCTTATTATTGATTAAATCAGTTGAGATAGACTATAGGCTATGCCACAATAATAAACAGTCCCCAAAGCTGTAAACATTATTTCTCACCCTTGCTCATGACTATTGTCGACTGGCTGGGACTCTGCTCCATGTCATTTGCATTCAGAGACACAGGTTGACAGATACTCTACCATCTGGAACATCACAGATGCTGTGGCAGAGGGAAGGGGGGGGATGGCAAACTGTGCATTAGCTCTTAAGGGAGTCTGCCTAGACAAAACACCTGTAGCTTCTGGTCACATTTCATTGGCCAAGTGAGCCACATGACAAAGCCTATCTTCAAGGGGTCATGGAAACACAATCCTCACAGCTGAAGAGTCCTCATGATACCCCTCTGGTCACTAAATAGCTCAGTTTTCTTCAACAAAATTCACTTATTCCCTCCCCAAGAGAGACAACTCCGAAGTCCCATCCCATGGATCAAGTATCTCAGGGTGATGCATGGCAGTCTCTTCCTCAGGAGTTGTATTAGTCGGCTCAAGCTGGCATAACAAAATACCACAGACTGCGGGGCTTAAACAACCAAAGTTTGTTTTGCCCAGTTCTGGAAGCTAGAAGGCCAAGGCATAGCAGGACTGGTTTCTCCTGAGGCCTCACCCCATTGGACTGGGGCCCCACCCTTACGACCTCACTTAGCCTTAATCACCTCTTTAAAGGCCCTATCTCTAAGTATAGTCTCATGGGGAGCTAAGGTTTCAACATTTGATTTCATGGGACACAATTCAGTCCATAACAGGAGATGATACACAGTGAGTAAACTGTGCTTGGATGTGGCTCTTCTTGTTCTGGAGACTTATGAAATAAAAAGACAAATTATCCATCTCCCACACCCAATCTACAAAGATGAAACAGGGAGCAGACAATTCTGTTGTTTGTTTGGAAAGAGACACCGAGACACTGGGCTTCAGCAATTCTGAAATCCCCCAAATACCTTGAGGCTTACCGTGGGCGTGAGGAATATTAGTCCCTAAATACGCTCTCTGCGAGAAGCCTCATTACCCATAATGCTCCGTGGCCTCTGGTTTCCTTTCACAGTATGCTTTTATGCTCTCTGATACTTCTGAAGCAGGACTAGGGGATATGCTTAGCTTGAGGGCTCAGCCCCCTTCCTGCCCTAAATATTTGGGGCCCGAGGGTCATTTCCAGTCATTAGCAGTTACAGTCTCCTGTAGTTCAACCTGGTGACTCTTTTAGAAGCATACCTTTTGCAATTACATCAGCCTCTTATCTATTTGATTCCAGAAAACTTCATCTGCCAATAGTCATGCCCATAGTTACCTGAAAAACATATCTTATTTGGATCTTTAGTCTAGTAAAGAAGTTTTAATAATGCAGAGGCTTTAACAACGTAGTGATAGCGAAGGAAATAGAATCAGCTGAATGGTTCTTAACAGGAGGCAAAGAGATCACGCCCTTTGCCGCAAGACTCAGATTTAACATTTTTCTACCAGCAAAGGCTCTCTCAATTTTATCTTCTGCTGCTTGGAGTCAGTCTTTCCAACACTGCAAAGCCTCAAATTTCCCCTTCACTCCTGATTAAAGTCCAGCTGATCCTTTTATGACCTTGTCTCCTGTAATACATTGTCAAATGCAGCCAAAAGAAAACAACAAACATCACTAATATTCTGTTTTCCTGCCTCTTTCTCTAGAATTACAAATTCATTAGGGATGTAGTCTGCCTTCCAAGTTAGCCGGACAATAGTGTCACCAAATTTTTTTGCCACTGCATATCATGGACTGTCATCTTTCCAGACTTTATAACAGTTTCTTCACTGTCTATAACTTATTGTTCAAGCCAATGACAAGTTATCATTTTCTTGCTATGTTAGCACCTCACTCCTGGTAGCAATCTCTGTATCAGTCAGAATAAGCTAAATTATGGTACAGTAAGAAACCACCCCACAGTTTCCATGGCTAGAAGAAATAATTTCCTCATGGTACATGTCCATTCAGCTGGTGAGGCTCTGCTCCTTATCATCATTGTGAAGGGACACAGTCTGACCCACAACTCCACCTTCTGGAACTATTATGGCAGGAAGAAATAAATGTAGCAATTGATGCACAAGCTCTCAAAGACTTCTGCCCACGTTTTATTAACCAAGTCAAGTCACGTGGCCATGACTAAATTCAATTCAATCCTACCATGTACCAAAGCAGAGTACCAAAATAACAGTAAAATGTCCTTATGATTCTCACACTCTTTTTTTTTTTTAGATTGAGATATGTAAGAATAAGTTCCAAGAAACCTGACCAAAGACTATACCCAGAAAGACCTCAGGAACATCTCATGGAACTAGTGTACCTTGACATATACTTCGGGGAAAATGGCTTTTGCTTCTAAAAATACAATTCAGTTAGTGAACTTATCCTGTGTTTTGTCTAAGTTTTTATTTCTCAGGTGAATTAACTCTAGGCTTGGCTATTTTAGAGGATACGAGCCATGAAGTCCCAAGAATCACCTGAGACTAACTAGAGCAGGGAGATGGTGCGTCACAGAGACACCTGTAGCATGCCACCTTAATATTCTGCATGCCCATCACGTAGAGCAACCTGAGGTTTTATGTGGATAATTCTCCTATCACATTCCTTTCCCACAAAGACTGCCTTGTCATTCATACTAACGCAATTTTACTCTGCCTACAGTAGAAGGAAGCTACACCTAGATTTCATGACCTCCAAACTCCCAGGGACAATCTCACTCATTCCAACCTATATTCCATACCTCTCACCTGACTATTACTGCAGACTTCTTTGCTTTTGACCATAGTGTAACTTCCATGTCCTGATTTTCTCTTCGGGGCTATAGGAAGGCTGGAGAACCATTTATGTCTAGTTACCATTGTGTTTGTGACTTTAAAAATGCCAGACTGATTTATCTCCTGATACTAAACTGCATTATCAACAATTTAATGTTTGACAGACTCTCAGGAATGACTTCCCTCTCTTCTTGTTCTCTTGCCTTATTTACTCCAAGAAGAACACCGAGAGCTTACTCAGGAAGGATAATGCTCCGTGGTTATGTCTTCTCTGGGAGTTGCAAACAAGACTCCATCAGCCTGCCAAGCATATGCACGGTATTCCCATGTGAAACAGAAGCTTCACTGATCAGTGAACAGAACAAACCACAGCTGCTAGCTTAGTTCTGGCTCGAATCAGGTGTGACTTATGCCATCTCCAAAGGCTGGTTAAGGCTCTGATTCATGCATGAACTTCCCAGTCCATATGGGGTAGGCGACTCAGCTTGAGCTAAAACTTTCTATTAGAATTTAATAGAGTTCGGGAAAACAGCACTCTCATACCAATCCATTGCCAGTTTTATCGAATGATGATTCATTGAATAGCATCATTTAAAGCCACGTGCTTTTACTCTCTGAAGAAGCAATCTGACTTGCTCATAGGTAAAATCTGTGGAGAGCGGCCAACAGTTATCTTCCCAACCAAACCACCATCTCCATCTCTTTAAATGAAGGCATGAGAGGTGCCTGGGCGACTCTTGATTTCAGCTCAGGTCATGATATCGGGGTTGTGAGATCGAGCCCCACGTTGGACTCCAAGCTGGGCATGGAGCCTGCTTAAGATTCTCTCTCTCCCTCAGCCTTTCCCCCCTCCCTCTCTAAAAAAATTAAAAATAAAAAAGTAAATGAAGGCATGAACCTCTAGAAGTCTCCCTCCTGGCATTGATATGTACTCAGGAATAATTAAGCCTATGCTTCTCAAACTTCCCCACTAAGGTACCCCTAATAAAAGACAATAAAGGTGTTTTGAAGGGAATGCAAGAGGCATTTCTGAAGAGGTGTGAAATTCCTTTGAGGTTGTTTCTGTTTTATCTTTTAAATGTAAATAAATTTTCTGTTCTACTCCATAGATATGATGATTATTTTAATATGATAGTAAATACTGATTGAAGTACTTAGGTCAGTCAGGACAGAGAAACCAGTTATGCCCTACTATTTTTTTTAAAGATTTCATTTATTTATTTGAGAGAGAATGAGAGCATGAGAGGGGGGAGGGTCAGAGGGAGAAGCAGACTCCCCGCCGAGCAGGGAGCCTGACGCGGGACTCAATCCCGAGACTCCAGGACCATGACCTGAGCCGAAGGCAGTCGCTTAACCAACTGAGCCACCCAGGCGCCCCGTCCTACTATTTTAACAGAGATTTTAACAAAAAAGTTGACAACCAAGCATCAGTTGGGGACACTGAGTTTCCCAGACGCGTGACGCAGAAAGCAGCTTAACACTCTAGGGTTGGGGAATAAAGAGACGAGGCTGGGATTATGAAGCTCTAGAAGGGGAGAGGAGGAGCCCCATCGGGGACCCAGGTCTCTGACGAATAGCCAGTGCTGTGTTTCTTCTTCTTCTTCTTTTTTTTTTTAAGATTCTATTTATTTATTTTAGAGAGAGAGAGCTTGAGAGCAGGGGGAAGAGCCGAGGGAGAGGAACAAGCAGACTCCGTGCTGAGCACGGAGCCCGACGCAGGGCTCGATCCCATGACCCTGAGATCATGACCCCAGCTGAAATCAAGAGTCTGAGCCACCCAGGTGCCCCAGCACTGTGCTTCTAAGGAGAGCCATAACACTGGGCATGCGGAAAGACTGCAAATGGCAAGCAGCCATTGCTACTAAATACGTGATGCTGCAAGGTAAGGAACTGAACTGTCCCTGGGCCGTCAGACACCCAGGGATGGAAGGCCAGTCACAGGAAACAGGAAGAACTAGGTCGCTTCTCCAGCCTTGCAGCCACCCTCCAACCCCCCTTCTGACAGAGCCTAAAAAGGAGCAGATGAGAAAGCCGAAATGTGCGGTCTCAGCCCCAACACTCCCACAATGAACACGGAAGGGGAGCAGGAGCTGAGAGACACAACGCTTACTGTTTTTCCAATAAAAGTCCTACCTGCATTGATGCTCCAAGGAGACACACCATACTGATTCGCCCAGTGGCTTTCGAGAGCTCTGCAAAACATCTTAGAGCCCTGACAATGCGTGCGGATTGCGGATCACCAGCCCAGTGTGAATTAACTTAGCAGGCACTTAACCAGGTTCAAGGACACTGGCATGCCCATTCCAGTCCAGCCACTTTTTTATGACTTGACACACATCACTTTCCTGGTGACCTCTCACCTAACATGAGGGAGTTGATTCATTTTCTTACAGTCCATTCCAATTTTATAATCACCGGAGATTATTATGGGAAAGCTCACCTTGTATAAGCCTGGCTTCTGTAGAGAGAGGAATCCAAAAACAATGAGACTCCTAAACTCTACTGGGCATCTGAAAGTAACTTAAGGGTACTGGGAGGAGGAGAGCCTTGAAGAAAGGGGATGAGAGAGAAAGAAACTGCACAGGAATGGCAGAGCGCTGAAGAGAAACCCGTAAGGGGTGTTAAGGTGAGAACAGACAGGCAGGATCTGCAATTCTGATTACTTTAATTGTTCTCAGTGGCTCATTTCATGATTTCTCATGGTTGTGAAATGCAAGCTTTGTGTGTGCGATAATCCTGTGTGCGGACAAGATGGAACGGGCAAGCACAAGTCTGCTCGAGGGGAAGCCGGCCTCTCCTCTGCAGTGAGGAATTAGCGCCCAAGGTTGAGCACTTCATCCTCTCTTCCCTCCAAGACTGTGAGAATGGGAGGTGGGGCACTTGTACACGTTGCCATCTGCCACAAAGCATTTCTTGACATCAGACTCCCTTCGCGTAGATAAAATACTTTGTGCTTCTTGGCAGAATGGCGTTATTTCAGTGCAACGTGTAACTCACTGCCTTGCGGGGGAAAGAGCTGCTTCTAACTGGAACACAGAAAAGACACATGAGTGCCAAAGGGTAGACGGTGTTTGTGGCGAGACTCCGCGTGCGCCATGCTGACGCCAAGAAGCCTGCAATTCCCCCTATAACTGTCCCATGAACTTGGCTACAAATCACTCAGTAATTAAATATCCTCTTCAAGATACCATGGCTGATTTAATGAGGGCCAAACCCATCATAACAGATTGTGAATCTGAGCTGGTGGGGCTTTTTTTTTTCCTTTGTTTCATTTTCAAAGATTTTTATTATGGTAAGATATTTGGTAATATTCTTTATTAGGCTGATAAGTTTTGAATTGCTTTTCATTTTATTATCACATTAGTTCCTTCTTAATGGTTTTACTAGAACTCAGAAGTCTCCCGAGTTTTAATAACCTCTCTTTTTTCAGTACTTATAGTCGTGGAATTAATTGTATAAAATCATGATCCTTCACTGAATGTGTCACTGGGCCCAAAGACGAAAACTCAGTAGGAAGAATTAGACCTTGAAGAGTAAGTGACGATTCATCTTGCTACAGATTTTTCACTCGGGGACTTTCATTTGCAAACAGTAACACAATTTCCTTCCTTTCCACCTCTAAGAATGCCCTTCAGACTGAGGAATGCTGTGGATTTCTCTGAACTGAGGTTTATTAAAGTGAAACTTTTTAGAGATCAGTTGACTTTTTTAAAGGATATGAAAGGACATCTTTTATTCGCCTAAGAATACTCTCTTTATAGCTGGCTCTGTTTAAAGGAGAGACGATAATAAGGTGAACTATAAGAAAGTACCAGATTAGCAAGTTTTCCTTCGGCCTTATTTTCATGTTCATCTTCCTTGATCCATGGTAGTAGCAATTCTTTTAAAAAATAAATGGCTATTAATTAAAGTCCTGAGGTCAAATCACCTTTGTTAAATTATAATTAACATAAATTAATATTAAAACTATAAAACTATATATATATAAAACTATAAAACCAGCTATAACAAGCTCAGAAAAGAACAGAAATTTTAAATGATCTTTTGTCTTAGATTTTAGCAAATAATGAGACACTCAAGAAGAAATCAGTGGCCAGGTTTTCAAAAAGGAATGAATAATTAAATGCCCCAGTAATAAGAATAAGAGTTAGGCAAATTAAAATCAATTTACAAATCCATTATCAAAAAAGATTCACTGTCAAATGAACAATTATTCTGGATGACCAGAAAATTCCACTCTTACCAACATACAACTGACCATGTACATTACAACTGAAGTCTCTCCACAGCAGCAAATTAGAACATTATCCTCATTAAAATTTCTCTTCTAAATCTAACACATAATAGATACGCAATAAATGAATAAATGGATTTGTTCAGTTAATGGTTTTAATCAGTTAAAAGATACCTGAGTTGGGATGCCTGTGGCCAGTTGAGGATCAGCCTTCAGCTCAGCTCATGATCCCAGGGTCCTGGGATCGGGTCCCACATCAGGCTCCTTGCTCAGCAGGGAGCCTGTTTTTCCCTCTGCCTGCCACTGCCCCTGCTCGTGCTCGCTCTCTCCCTCTCTCTCTCTCTGACAAACAGATCTTACAAAAAAAAAGATACCTGAGTCCATCAAACATGATTCCTTAGTCTAACTAAGCTATAAATCTTGAAACTAGTCAATTATTGATGGATCTGATTTTTAACCATTCATTTGGGAAGGTGAGTTACTTCTTTTTTTTTTTTTAATTTTTTTTTTTTTTTTATTTATTTGAGACAGAGAGAATGAGAGAGAGAGAGAGAGAGAGCACATGAGAGGGGGGAGGGTCAGAGGGAGAAGCAGACTCTCTGCCGAGCAGGGAGCCTGATGTGGGACTCGATCCAGGGACTCCTGGATCATGACCTGAGCCGAAGGCAGTCGCTTAACCAACTGAGCCACCCAGGCGCCCAAGGTGAGTTACTTCTAAAGATATTTAAATAAGCAAACTATTAAGGTGATAACCAAGCTGTGATGCCAACTAATTACTATATTGGTCCTTGATGTAAGTAAAACTAAATATGGATTTTTTCTTCAAAAGCATTAGGTAACCAGATGGCTTCATAGTGAATTCTATTGAATATTTGAAGAAGACATAACATCAATCTTTCACAAACTCTACCGAAAAACAGAAGAGGAAGCAACATGTTCAGAACTCATTCTATGAGTCCAGTATTATCCTGATACAAAAACCAGACAAAGACATCACAAGAGAAGAGAATTATAGACCAATATCCCTTATAGCTATAGGCACAAAAGTCCTCAACAACATGTTAGCTAACTGAATCCAGTAGCATATAAAAAAATTACCCACCATAACCAAAATGGGATTTATCCCAGGGATGCAAGTTTGATTCAATATATGAAAATCAATCAATGTAATACATCATACTGATAGAATTAAAAATAGAGACCACATCATCATCTCAAAAGAAGAAAAAGCATTTGACAAAATCTAATACCTTTCATTACAGCAACACTGAATAAACTAAGCATAGAAGATTTTCTCTTTTTTTTTTTAAGATTTTATTTATTTGAGAGAGAGACAGAGAGAGAGAGAGCACAAGCAGGGGGAGCGGCAGAGGGAGAGGGAGAAGCAGGCTCCCCGCTCAGCAAGGAGCCCGACCTGGGACTCAATCCCAGGACCCTGGGATCATGACCTGAGCCAAAGGCAGCCGCTTAACTGACTGAGCCACCCAGGCGCCCCAGCATAGAAGATTTTCTCATCCTGATAAAGGGTTTCTACAAAAAAACCCACAGATAACATTATACTTAATGCTGAAAGACTGAAAACTTTCCCCCCAAGATCAGAAACAAGACAAGTATGTCTACTCTTACCACTTCTATTCAACATTCTACCAGAGGTTTTAGCTAGGGCAATTAGACAAGAAAAAGAAATAAAAGCATCCAGATTGGATGATATGATCTTGCACATAGAAAATCCTAAAGGAGGGCGCCCGGATGGCTCAGTCGGTTAAGCATCTGCCTTCAGCTCAGGACATGATCTCGGGTCCTGGGATCAAGTCCCGCGTGGGGTTCCTTGCTCAGAGGGAAGCTTGCTTCTCCCTCTCCCTCTGCCCCTCCCCCACTCATGCTCTCCCTCTCTCTCTCAAGTAAATAAATAAAAAATTTTAAAAACGAAAAGAAAAGGGGTCACCTGGGTGCCTCAGTTGTTAAGCATCTGCCTTCAGCTCAGGTCATGATCCCAGAGTCCCAGGATTGAGTCCCTCATCAGGCTCCCTGCTCGGCTGGAAGTCTGCTTCTCCCTCTGACCCTCACCCCACTTGTGCTCTCTCTCGCAAATAAATAAATAAAATCTTAAGAGAAAAGAAAAGAAAATCCTAAGGGATTCACAAGTGCACTATTAGAGTTAATAGACAAGCTCAGAAAGGTTGCAGGGCATAAGGTCAATATACAAGAATCAAGTGCATTTCTATACACTAGCAATGAATAATCTGAAAAGGAAATTAAGAAAATTCCATTTAAAATAGCATAAAAAATAAAATACTCAAAAATATGCTTAACAAAAAAAGAGCAAGATTTGAATGCAGGAAACTACACAACACAGTTGAAAGAAATTGAAGATCTAACTAAATGGAGTAACATCCCATTTTCATGATGGAGATGTAATATTGTTAAGATGACAATATTCCACAAACTGGTCTTCAGATTCAATGCAAAGCCTATCAAAATCCCAGCTGACATTTTTTTCTAACAGAAATTGACATGTTGATCCTAAAATTCATTTGGCAATTCAAGGGACCCTGATTAGCCAAAACAATCTTGAAAAAGAAGAAAGTTGGAAGACTCGCACTTCTTGATTTCAGAACTTACTAAAAAGCTACAGCAGTCAAGACTGTGGTACTGGCATAAGAACAGACTTATAGATCAATAAATAAAATAAAATAGAGAGTCCTGAAACGAAACCATACATTTCTGGTCAACTGAGTTTTGACAAGCGTGCCATGACAATTCAGTGGGGAAGGAATAGTCAACAAATGGTGCTGGGACAACTGGATATCCACATGCAAAAGAATGAAGTTGCAACTCTACATCATATAATATACAAAACTTAATTCCAAATGGATCAAAGACCCAAATGTGAGAGCTAAATCTATTACTCTTAGAAGAAAACACAGAAGGGGCGCCTGGGTGGCTCAGTCGTTGAGCGTCCGCCTTTGGCTCAGGTCATGATCCCAGAGTCCTGGGATCGAGCCCCACATCGGGCTCCCTGCTCCGCAGGAAGCCTGCTTCTCCCTCTCACACTCCACCTGCTTGTGTTCCCTCTCTCGCTGTGACCCTCTCTGTCAAATAAATAAATAAAATCTTTAAAAAAAAAAGAAGAAGAAGAAGAAGAAGAAGAAGAAGAAAACATAGGAGTAAATACGCACAACCATGAATGAGGCAATGGTTTCTTAGATGTGACACCAAAAGCACAAGCAATGAAAAGATAAATTGCACCTCATCAAAGCTAAAAGCATGCTTCACTTTTGTGCTTTTGACACTATCAAGAAAGTGAAAAGACAACCCACAGAATGGGAGAAAATACTTACAAATCATGTATCTGATAAAAGCCTATTTTCCAGAATACTTAAAGAACTCTTACAATTCAACAAGAAAAGGATATATAACCCAATGTATTAAATGGGCAAAGGAGTTGGATATAGATGTCTCCAAAGTATATATCTAAGTGGCCATTAAGTACATGAAAAGATATTCAACATCATTCATCATTAGAGAAATGCAAATCAATGCCACAATGTGATACCACTCCACACACACACTGGGATGGCTAAAATAAAAAAGATGGATAATAACAAATGTTGGTGAGGACATAGAGAAATTGGAACGCTCACACGTTGGTGAGAATGTAAAATGGTGCAGCCATTTTGGAATACAGTTTGGCAGTTCCTCAAAAAGTTAAACACAGAATTACCATATGACCCAGCAAGAGAAATGACAACACATGTTCTCACAAACACGTGTACATGAATGTCCACAGCAGCATTATTTATAATAGCCCAAAACGGAAACAACGCAAATGCCCATCAACTAATGAATGGATAACAAAATTGGACATATCCGTACATTGGAACGTTGTTCAGCCACTAAAAGTAATGAAGTGCCGTTACATCCTACAACATGGATGAAAACATGGCACTAAATGAAAGAAGCCAGGCACAAAAGGCCAGATTCTATGATTCCAGTTAGATGAAATCTTCAGAATTGAAAAATCCCTGGAGACAGAGAATAGATTAGTGGTTTCCAAGGACTGAGGAAGTGGGGGATAGAGGTCACCGCTAGTGGGTAATTTCTGGGATGTAGAAAATATTCTGACATTAGATAGTGGGGATGATTGCACAACTTTGTGAATATACTAAAAACCACTCAATTGTACACTTAAAAAAAATCAATGCTCCAACAATAAAGTAAAAAAGCATCAGGTGGCACCTGGGTGGCTCAGATGGTTGCGTGTCTGCCTTTGGCTCAGGTCATAATCTCCAGGTCCTGGGATTGAGCCCCATGTTGGGCTCCCAGCTCAGTGGGGAGCGTGCTTCTCCCTCTCCCTCTGCCTCTCCCCCTGTTTGTGCTCTTTCTGTCTCTGTCTCTCTCTCAAATGAATAAATAAAATCTTAAATAAAAAGCATCAGAGAAAATATTAAGATATGTGAGGGGCACCTGGGCTGCTCAGGTGGCTGTCTCCGCCTCACGTCATGATCTCAGGGTCCTGAGACCCAGCCCCACATCGGGCTCCCTGCTCAGCAGGGAATCTGCTTCTCCTTCTCCCTCTACTCCTCCCCCTTGCTTTGCCCCCCCATAAATAATCTTCTAAAAAAAAATATTAAGATACATGAAAATGTGATTATGTCCAAAAAATGACATAAAAAGTTATAGCTCTATACCTGAAACTAATATTGCACTTATGTTAACTAGCTGGAATTTAAATAAAAACTTGGGGGAATAAAAGATGAAAATGTTAATAAACATATAAGTAGGCGGATAAAAAAGTTATAGCAATTAAGATGAAAATACTAAAAATCATATTTTGCTCTGTCACATCCGTTTTCCCTAAAGAGAGAAAAAATTTTTATCATTACTTTTCTGTATCATATAGTATCGATGTAAAAATATCACATCATTTTTGTAGAGTAATGGCTAATGATCAAAAATCACTGTCTTCCTTTTTATTGGGATAATTATAATAAAATTCTCTGCAATGATTTTTTTTCAGAAGGTAAATCACATCCATTCATTGACTATGCTCCACCTTCTCCCTTTCCTGAACATGTTTTACCATTTTACAAAGTATTTGATCAATTAAGTTTAAATACAGTACCAGCTATGGTTAAGACTAATATATTTCAACTATTGAGAATTATTCTTCAGTTTCTGCAACTTGCATCTAGTACTCATTGATTCATCAAAAATTTCACATGGTCCCTTTCAAAAATACTGTGTATGTGTGTTTAATATTGGAAAAACAATTGCAATCAGGCCAAGGAAATAACTATATCTAATGTTGATTAAAACAAGAGTCAATCTTAAAAGATAATTACAAAGATATGACTTAATTATCTCATAACCTCAGATGGTATAAATTGACCTACAAATCTAAAGATCAATCTGCTGTTCTTTATAAAATGGCAATGGAAAACACCAGAGAGGCTCCTGAAGGCTTAAGACACAGGAATATCAAATTTCCATTATGTTCAACATCATTTTAGTACTGACACTGCAGACACGTAATAAATTTGAGAGGGTAATGATTATATTGGATTTGAATTACAATGATCAAATCTATCAGTTGTTGGGGCGCCTGTGTGGCTCAATCATTGGGTGTCTGCCTTCAGCTCAGGTCATGATCCTGGGGTCCTGGGATCAAGCCCCGCATCAGGCTCCCTGCTCATTGGGAAGCCTGCTTCTCCCTCTCTCACCCCCCCTGCTTGTGTTCCCTCTTTCGCTGTCTCTCTCTCTCAAATAAATAAATAAAATCTTAAAACAAAAAACTATTAGTTGTTATCATAATAGATTTCTTAATTAAATTATATCACAACTACAATGTTTATAACATCTTTTGTATGAGAAGCCAGCTTTTCAGAATTCTTTAATCATGAAAAGGGAGGGAGAAATCAGGTACTAATATCTCCATTTCATATTTTCAACAAGAGAAAATGAGAAATGTCTTACAAAATGTCACCATATATTACAGACATTTTTAAGAGTAGGCCAGGTGAGAGAGAAAACAAGCATAAGGAGCATATTAAGCCATGTGGCCCCTACCCTTTAGGAACTAAAAATTCCTACTCTAAATCAAAGATTTTCCAAACACAGAGTGTGTATGAACACAGCAGTGCTGAAACTGATACTGATACAAGCCACTGTGTGTTGGAATCACACTTCTACATGACTACGTCCAACAAGGTAAAGAAAGATTGGAAATGATCTCCTAAAACCATAACAACGAGAAAGATAACAAGGGCCCCTGGGTGGCTCAGTTGTTTGAGCATCCGACTCTTGATTTTGGCTCAGGTCATGATCTCGGGGTCCTAGGATCCAGCCCCGCCGTCAGGCTCTACGCTCAGCAGCGAGTCTGCTTGGGATTCTCTCTCTCTCTCTCTGTCCCTCCCCTCCACACTCTCTCTCTAAAATAAATAAATAAATAAATCTTTTTTTTAAAAAAAAGATAACGGTTCCCACAAAGCTCTTTTAAAAAGTTATTCATAAGGATTTCAAATTGTCAAAACGAGAGGATGTTTTGAAGATAAAGGAAGTAGAAGAAAAAAAATCCTTAGAGCTAGCTATGTTCTCACCATCCCGTCATCTAGTGTCCCTACAACTACAGAGAATTTTGCATGAATATAGGTTTAGGACTCAGTAATGACACCACTTTTGTACTTTTTATATTTCTTTTGGTATTTTAAAGGATGGCATATTTTTTCTAGTGGTTATCATTTTACACATATATATTTTTATATATTCTGTATATTTTATATATTCTGTATATTTAATGCAAACCCTTTAAAAATCCCAGTATACTTTTTTGTTGAAATTGACAAGCTGATTCTAAAATTTACATGGAAAGGCAAAGGAATTGAATGACCAAAATAATTTTTAAAAGACTGAAGTTGGAGGACTCACATCCACTTTTCAGACTTATCTTAAGCTAGTACTTAAGACTGAATGGTACTGAAGAAAAGATAGACACACAGACCAGCAGAACAGAATACACAGTCAGGAAACAGACTCACATACATACAGATGGCCAACAGACAAATGAAAAGATGCTCAAAATCACTCATCACCAGGGAAATGCAAATCAAAACTACAATGAGTTATCAATTCACACCTGTCAGAATGGCTAAAACCAAAAGCACAAGAAACAAGTGTTGGCAAAGGTATGGAGAAAAAGGAACCCTTCATGCACTGTTGGTGGGAATGCGAACTGGTACGGCTGGAAAACAGTATGGACGTTCCTCAAAAAATGAGAAATAGAATTACCATAAGATCCTGTAATTCCACTATTCAGTATTTACTCAAAAAATAGGAAAACACTAATTCAAAAAAATAAATGCACCCATATGTTTATTGCATCATTATTTACAGTAGTCAAATTATGGAATCAGTCCAAGTGTCCATTGATCAATGAATGGGTAAGAAACATGTGGAATATACAATGGAATATTACACTCAGCCATAAAAAAGGATGAAGTCTTGGGGCGCCTGGGTGGTTCAGTGGGTTAAGCCTCTGCCTTCAGCTCAGGTCATGCTCCCGGGGTCCTGGGTTCAAGCCCCGCATCAGGCTCCCTGCTCAGCGGGGAGCCTGATTCTCCCTCTCCCTCTGCCCCTCCCCCCTGCTCGTGCACTCTCTCTCTCTGAAATAAATAAATAAATAAGATTTTATTTATTCATTTGAGAGAGAGCAAGAGCACAAGCCAGGGGGAAGGGGGCAGCGGTGGTGGTAAAGGGCAGAGGGAGAGGGAGAAGCAGACTCCCTGCTGAGTAGGCAGCCTGATGTGGGGCTTGATCCCAGGACCCTGAGATCATGACCTGAGCCGAAGGCAGACGCTTAACCAACTGAGTTACCCAAGCGCCCCTAAAATCTTTTTAAAAAATGAAATCTTGCCATTTGCGATGACATGGATGGATCTAGACAGTATAATGCTAAGGGAAATAAGCCAGTCAGAGAAACACACATACCATATGATTTCACTCACATGTGGAATTTAAGAAACAAAACAAATGAGCAAAGAAAAAAAAGAGAGAAAGACAAACCACGAAACAGACTCTGAGCTCAGAGAACACACTGATGGTGACCAGTGGGGAGGTGGGGGAATAGGTGATGGGGATTAAGGAGGGCACTTGTTGTGACCGGGCTCTGAGTAATGGATAGAACTGCTAAATCACTGTAGTGTACACCCGAAACTAATATAACACTGTGTGTTAACTATACTGGAATTAAAATTTCTTAATTAAAAAAAAGAAATAGATTCACATATATTTTGTCAAATGATTTTCAACACAGATGTAATGGCAACTCTATAAAGAGAGAACAGCCTCCAACAGAGGCTGCTGGAACAATTACAGCCACATGCAAATAAATAAGCCTTCATCTATACCCTACCCCATAAACAAAATCTAACCTAAAATGGATCACAGACCTACATACGAGTCTAAAACTATAAAACTTCTAAAAGTAAATGTAAGAGAAAATCTTCGTGACCTTAGCGAAGATTTTTTAGATATGACCCCAAAGCACAATTCAGAAAAGATCAATGAAAATGGACTTCATCAAAATTAAAACCTTCTACTTTGCAAAGGACGCTCTCTTAACTGAATGAAAATAAAAGCCACAAGTTGAAAGAAAATACTGACAAAATGCGTGTAGGTCAAAGGATCTATATCCTAAATACATACAGAACTGTCAAATTCCAATAATAAGTAAACAAGCAACCCAGTTTTGAAAACAGGCAAAAGATTTGAGCAGACACTTCACCAAAGAAGATATATGGGTAGCAAATAAGATTACAAAGAGACGCTTCACAAAATGCAAACTGATACCCTAATAAGAAACCAGGACAAATCTATTAGAATGGAGGAAAGAAAACTGAGAAAAGCAGATGCTAAGCAGAACGCAGAGCAATGAGAATTCTCACAGACCACAGTCTCTTATAAAGTTAACACAGAAGCCAGAAATCCTACTGCTACGGACTTAGCCCACTTCAGCGAAATTTGTGTTCACAAAAGAAAGCCTGTATGCAAATGTGTATAGTGACTCTATTCGTAATCATCAAAAACTGGAAAAAATCCAAATGTTTCTCTCCGGGTACATGGTAACGTCAGGCGCATTCATCCAGCGGAGCCCCATTGAGCGAGGAAAAGTAAGAAACACCTAACAACGGGGATGAATTTCTAATGCACTGCACTAGGTGAAAGAAGCCAGACACAGAGGTTATGTTCTGCATGATTCCATCTATGTGACATTCCGGAAAAGACAAACTCTAGGGACAGGAAAGTGACCAGTGGTTGCCAGGGAACAGAAGTCAGATGAGGCATCGACCACAGTGCGGCAGGTGGGGATTTTGTGGGTAGTGGGATTATATTCTCTAGCTTGATCGTGTGGTAGTTACATGACCGTATATGCATGTGTCAAAACTCATAGCACTGAAGACCAAAAAGGGTGAATTTTTCTGTATGCGAATCCTACCTCAATTTTTTTAAGTCTCTAGCTTTCCCCCTCTACCATTAACACCTTAAAATAGGATGGCAAAACATTGCCACATCGTACTAATATATGTCATCGTTATCGGCCAGTACTTGGAAGAGATTTCTATTTTCTTAGGCCAGAATATTGGTTTTTCTGAACAAAGGTTTGTCTGCAAGAAATATGTATCAAACCCACTTTGAAACTTCGAAACTTTCTCCTGCTGTGGGGAAAAAGAAACTATAAATAGCAAATCACTGTCCATCATTTCCCTCCACATACAAATTGAGTAGTAAAATCCTCTTTCTCGTTTTAATTCCAGCAACAGTTCATTTGCTTCTGGGAAAGCATTCATCATCATCAGTCTGAATTATTTTCATGTTTGCTAGCCGTCTGCAGGATTTGACCAACAGTCATATGGATAATTTGAAATATTTGTTTGTTCATATCCATCTCACCACAATTCATTGTGTTCTGTAGCAAAGTAATTCTTTATGCCTGAAAAAAAATCAGAACCTTCTGTTTTTATGGAAACTTTCTTTATATAGGATCAAAATTCATGTCTTAAAAGGCATCGAGTAAAAGCCTGGACAAATAATCACCAAACTACTGAAGATACAAAATGCCGACAAGTGAACCAAACCGTGAAGCAGAATAAAATGTAAATCCATCACGTATTTATCTCATCTCAGAGAACTGCTGAGCACTCAAGCTTTTTTCCTTCCCTTTGCCTAACTACTAAGTGGGTGGAAATGTTTTCCTTTCATTTACTGGAAACAAAAGTGATGCTACATCAGCAGATAGGCTACAAAATAAAACATAAAAAAAAAAACAAGATGATGCCTAGTTAAATGTGAACAAAATAAAATGACAAGAGGCTTCATTAGGGTGTGAATTTTGCAATCAAAAATTACATTCTGAAAAATTAAAATGTGGGGACGCCTGGGTGGCTCAGTCAGTTAAGCGTCTGCATTCAGCTCAGGTCATGGTCTCGGGGTCCTGGGATTGAGCCCCTCGTCGGGCTCCCTGCTCAGCGGGGAGTCTGCTTCTCTTTCTGCCCCTCTCCCTGCTCATGCTCTCTCTCTCTCTAATAAATAAAGTCTTAAAAAAAAGAAAAAGAAAAATGTGGAAGGAAAAGCCTAAGACTAAGACCCCTATCAAAACAGAAGGAGCACAGGGTCCAAGATGCAAGAGAGAGTAGACAGAAAAAAACATGAAGGTGAAAGTCAGAGGGAAGAAGAGCATACCAGCTCAGCTGAACTGGTAGATGGAAAAAAAAAAAAAAATTATTAAAAGGAAAGTACTTCGTAAATTGTAAATAAAAGCAGAGATGTGCAGTAAATGTGAAATTCATTGTTCTATTTTGGGAACCCACCACCCCAAAATACTTAGATTTTAATTGACATATTAAAAATGAAAAAGTGTGAGTAGAAAGAAATGTTCTCTCAATTAGTGTTTACGCTAAGAGGAAACTTTTTCATTAGAAATTCCAAATTTAGAATAATTTACTCAGGAAGAAACTAGCATTCCTAGAATTCCAGTCACAAAAAGCAAAAGGAAGTTTTTAAAAAAAAAAAAAAAAAAACCAGGATGGATAGCAAAACGTATTATAACTCGGGCTTTTTCAATCTACAGAGAGACAGCCCTGTCAGTTAACTACTCTAAATGAATCCGTATTAGAATAAAATAGTGTGCAGAAAACAGAGACGTTGTGTAAATGAGACACCCAAATTATTATTGGGGATGTTGGAGAAATAGCATAGAACAGAAGCACCAGAGATCCAGAGTGGTATGCCAACATTAGTGAGGTCCTGAAAGGGGAGGAAGGTCAATTCTGGGAATACAGACCCACAAGTGTGGGCATTAGTTAACCTAGGGAAAGACCAGCCTTGAAAGTCCATGCACGCCACGCAGGAAGGAAGCGAAGGTTCCAGCCGCGTATGACAACACCACTGGGCCTGGAGGACGCTACACCAAGTGAAATAAGCCAGCCACAAAGGGCCAAAGGCTGCAGGACTCCACGTCCGTGAGGAATCAAAAATAGCCAAACTCCTAGAAGCAGAGAATAGAATGGGGGTCGCTAAGTGCTGGGAGAAGGGGACATGGGGAGCTGCTGTTCAGGGGTCTAAAGTTTGTTATGCAGGGTGAAGAAGTTCGAGAAATCTGTCAAACGATACAGTGCTCGTAGTTAACAATTCAGTGTTGTAGGGGCACCTGGGTGGCTCAGTTGGTGAAGTGTCTGCCTTCGGCTCAGGTCGTGATCCCAGGGTCCTGGGATGGAGCCCTGCATCGGGCTCCCTGCTCAGTGGGGAGCCTGCTTCTCCCTCTGTCCCCCTCCACTTCCTGTGCATGCTCTCTCTCTAAAAAATAAATAAAATCTTAAAAAAATCAGTGTTATACACTTCACAATTTTTAAGAGGGTAGATCTCACGTTATGTTCTTAACACCAAAACAAAACAACATCAAAGAACAAAAGAGCAGGAGGAACCTTTTGGAGGTGATGGATATGCTTATTACCTTGACTGTGGTGATGGTTTCATGGGTTTGTGCATATGTCCAAATTCATCATATTGTATACATTAAACATGCCCAGATTTTTTATGGGATTTTGTTTGTTTTTGTGGTATTTCAGATATACTGCAAAAAAGGGTTTTTTTTAAGAAAGAAGAAAGAAAAATGTGGGAAAGCAAGTAATAAACTGTGAGTCCAAAAGAAAAAAAAAAAGTAGAGACTTCAGAAGACGGTAGGGATTGCCAAGAATGGATTCGGAGATTTTCTTCCTTTTTTTTTTCTTTTAAGGTTTTATTTATTTATTTGACAGAGAGAGACACAGCAAGAGAGGGAACACAGGCACGGGGAGTGGGAGAGGGAGAAGCAGACTTCCCGTGGAGCAGGGAGCCCGATGCGGGGCTCAATCCCGGCATGACCTGAGCCGAAGGCAGACGCTTAACCAACTGAGCCACCCGGGCCCTCCGGAGATTTTCTTTTTTAACCAGTGCACCAACATGACTAGGTTGGAATGAAGGGAAGACAATGTAGCTGGACTTCAGTAAGACCCGTGTCCACTCTTCCCTGACATCCTTCATTCACACACTTACTCAACAAATATTTATGGACTGCCTAAGACCCGGGCACACAGTGATGAAGCCCACATGGAGGGGACATCGGGCTACATGCTCAATTGCATGTCCTTATGGTCAGATCAAGAGCATCGGTGAGTAGAGCACAAATGAATGAACCACCACCTCCTGGGAGTGCTGGCCCATAGAGCAAATGATATAGTTTATAGGATAGGGAGGTCCCAGGGCTCTCTTTCAAAATTTGTGGCTTTTCTTTCAAATAATGTAGATAAGAACACTAATTTCCTGGTTATTAAAGTTGTATGTGGCATAAAGTACACAGGGACAACCAAATCATTAGATGATTAAATTAGGATCCCAAATCCCTTAAAACCCTGTAGCAATGGGGCAAATCTAACACAACAAAACTTGAAAAGGAAAATAAATTTTTTACTTGCTTCAAAAACGTAACATGCACTTGAGTCAAACAAACAAACAAACAAACAAAAAACCTCCAGGATCACCTAGACGGTGCAGTGGGACAGGCATCCAACTCTTGGCCTCCACTCAGGGCATGATCTCAGGGTCATGGGATCGAGCCCTGCACCGGGCTCCATGCTCAGCATGGAGTCGGCTTCGATTCTCTCTCCCTCTCCCTCTGCCCCTCCTGCTCATGCGTGTGCCCCCCCAAAATAAATAAATCTTTTAAAAAAATAACTCCACTGACATGGTCTATATAACAATAAGGTACAGGACAGGTGACTTATCAGAAGCCTAAGTAAAAATTCCACGTGAGTCGAGTATCAGGTGTCAGTTTGAAGACAAGCACAGAACAAGGAAGGGGGCTGTCTGCTCCTCTCTGCAATGGTGGGGCCCCACCTGGCTCTGTATCTGGCTCCAGAACCCACACTTCAGAAAGATAACTTAAAACCTGGCTTGTGTTAAGAGGAGAGTTACCAGGCTAGGGAGGGTTGGTTTATATGAAGAAACATGAGAATGGAAGATTCAGTGAGGACAGGAGAGAGTCCTCCAAATGTCTGGATTTGGGATTTCCCATGGAGGAAGCATTAGAATTGTTCAGGGTGGTGCCCGGAAGGGTAAAATGAGGGCCCATGGGGGAAGTGCCAGGGAGCCAGGTTTTAGCCAGGTATACAGAAGGCATTTCTAACAGGGTGCACTAAGGTAAGACGAGCTGCCTTAAGAGTTAGGAGAGAACAGCCAGTCCCCAAAGGCCTCAGGCAGGGGGGCCATATCCAAAAACGAAATGTTTCAGGCAGCAGTTGGTGGTTATTTAGAATCAATAACCTGAAGGTTCCATTCAGCACTGTTTGTGTATGTCACCTGCTAGTCTACCCAGTACGTCCTTTTTTACACAATACAAAAAGCAAAGAACATATCTTGGCTTTTCACTTGCTATCACAATTTGGTGTTGGACACAACCAGTTCTAAAAGTTACCTCCAAACTCACAGAGAAGGCAAAAAAGAGCAGTGAGAGAGACGGCCAGGGGCAGGAGGTAGATGTGACCAACAGAGGTCAGAGGAGATCAGAGGGGAAGGTGTCCCAGGGAAGATGCTCTCCCCGAGAGCTGCTCACACACCCTCCATGCGAGCCCACAGCCTTGCCCCGACCCCCTATGCTGCAGTCCCTTCTAACTCTGGGGTCCTTCAAGCTGCTAACCTAAACCTCACAAATCATGTGCTTCTCTCTTCTAACTTTATGATAAAGATGTGTATCAGGGAACAGAAGGGAAAAGACTTGGAGAAAAATAGACACACACACAAACACAATATTTAACCAATAACACAAGTCACTGGAATTCAGTTCCCCACCTTCACAAAAGCTTAGCCCTGAATACCAATGGGTTTGCCCTGAAACATGATAGCACTCAGGCGTCCCAGAGTCTGACTCACCACTGCACATGGTCACACCAGCTCAGCACAATCACACCCGCTCAGCATGGTCACACCCACAAAGCAGCATGATCACACCAGCTTCGCATGGTCACACTGGCTCAGCATATTTCAGTCCCATGTCATCACTGATCAGTCCTCTCCTGTATGTGCTTTCAAAAGTGGCATCTCATATGTGAACCAAAGCTAATCTTCTACCTGTACATGTGAACTTTAAAGAACTGTCATTTCGGGGCGCCTGGGTGACTCAGATGGTTAAGCGTCTGCCTTCGGCTCAGGTCATGATCCCAGAGTCCTGGGATCGAGTCCCGCACCAGGCTCCCTGCTCCTTGGGAGCCTGCTTCTCCCTCTGCCTCTCTCTCTCTCATGAATAAATAAATAAAATCTTTAAAAAAAAAAAAAAGAATTGTCATTTCATTGAAAAGTTATATATGGTAAAAAAAATGCAAAAAAATATTTTACAATCTATAATCAAAGGGGTCTTGCCCTCACCTCACATCCCAAACCCCACCCACCCTCCCCAGAAGCAAAAGTTATTACCAGTTTCTTGTACACTCACAGATGATTTCCGGCAGGGGATGTGTAGGAGAGTTGGGGAAGGGGGGAGCACGCATGTGTAAGCATGTGAATGCCCTTTTTTTACACAAATGGAGGCAAATATCAGTCTCCCGCCCCTTCTTGTTTACACCTGACAGCACTCTGCTCGGCTACAGCACCTGGTACTGTAACACCAATTAACTCCCATACCACTGCTGCATCGGGAATGAAGTCAGAATCACCTGGAAGTTCCGCTGGTTTCTAGGAGGTTCTTTCTGCAAGGGGAGCTTAGCTTTGAATTATGAGAACAGGAAACTTCCGCAGGAAGAGAAGTGACCCTCAACACGGAAGCCTGTCAGCTGGATTTTTAGAAAATGTACGGGTGCCTGCCCCTCCCCGGAGAGGGGCACCCCAGCCTTGCAGTGCTGGGCTTGTGGCAGGGGACAACCCCTCCGGGGCTCACTGGCACTGTGTTGTTTCCGCAAACCAGCATTCCCACGCTGTTTTTTTTTTTAAATTATTATCCCCGCAGGCAGCCTCCAGCGCACTGAGCAGCCTGCCAAGTTCTCTCCCCAGACACCAAGTGTTGCTGTTAATACCCGGATTTCAAGGTTGCAACCATCCTGAGTGGTCTCCCATTACCCCGGCTTTTTCCACAAGACCGGCTGGGTTCAATGCACATTCCTGCAGAATTCCAACCTCGGCTGGAAACTACACGGGCGTCCAGACGTGTCACTCTGCCACAGCCTTTCCTCCAGCTGCTCCGTACGGATACATCCACGTGCACTCAACCAGTCTCAGCTCACACACGCTTAGGCTGTGTCCGATTATGTGCTTACAAAAACGAGGCTGTCGTTACCTTGCTAAGATGTTCTTATGGACTGATCTGTGTCCCCGCCCCCTGCCCAAAATTCATGTATTAAAGTCCTACTCAGTATTCAGAATGGGACTGCGTTTGGAAAGAGGGCCTTTAAAGAGGAGATGAAGCCAAAATGAGGCTGTTGGGGTGGGTCCTGATCCAACAGGGCCGGTGTCCTTGTAAGGGGAAGAGCCATCCGGGAAGCTGGTGCACAGAGGAAGCTGGTGAGGACACCGCGAGCAGAGAAGGCGGCCACCTGCAAGCTAGGGAGAAACCAATCCCGCCAACACCTTGGTCTTGAACTTCCAGTCTCCAAAACTATGAGGAATACAGGGCTGCTTTGTTAGGGCAGCCCCGGCGGATGATGGAGATGTGTGTACTTCCACAAGCTGCTTATTGTCCAACACAGACAGGCTGCAATATGTTTGCAATAACCCACCTTTGGGAGGTGGGCCTACAAAGCAGGCGATAAAGTTCTGCTTAGGAGACATTACTTCCTCTACCTGTTTCTGAGTGGGGGACAGTTCTGAAAGGGGGACAGGCTGCTTTATCCTTTTCTCAGGCTTATGCTTCTAACTCAAGGACCATGCTATGCCTCCCAAAAAAAGATTTATTCTGAATCAAAGAGACAGGGAACCCAAGCCTCAGAGTTATTCGAATGTTGCTAATATCTAAGCTACTGGGTAGACAGGATGGATTCTGGAGCAGCAGAGCCTTCCCCACACTCTGGCTAGGCAGTGATGCGGGGGGCAGGGGGGCACGGGGTGGGCGCTCACACAGCTGTTAGGTGTTAGTGTCAGACAGGCCTGGGTTCCAATACCAGCTCCACTCTTTGCTAACGAGTACATGGGCCTTAGTAAAGCAATTACTCTCTAAATGCCTCAGGTTCCCCCACTGAGAAATACCATACCTACCCTGCGGTTAGTAGGAGAATCTAAAATAATGTTATCTAAAAGACCTAGGACAGTCAACACTTGAGAGCTATTCCTTGTTACCACAGTGTCTGGACTATGAATTTCTACTCCTAATTAACATGTTCAGGTCAAGAGAAACTTGCGGTGACCACAGTCTGCCTTTCTGAGCTGTCTCGGATACGCCCGTTGGGTAGTTTGGGCTGGGGCCAGGGCAGGTGGAAACTGGGAACCTGACCTTTCTCCATTACAAATCGATCTTTTACTCTCACTGGAAGTTCAATTCGTATCATAGCTCTCCTTAACAAAATGCAAATGCCCTTGAAAATGGGAATACGTAATGTAACTCTTAAATCAAAGAGTAGTGGACACATGGAAGAAAAGGCCAGGGCATGAAGGGATAAAGCGTGGCTGCCCGGGACAGGTAAATGTCAGGGGGCAAGAAGGGACAATCACTGGAAGAGCAGAACGCCAGCTGCCTCCCAAACGTGCTGACTGCTCGCCATGCGCACCAGCACGTGCCTAATGCCTTGTGACACGCCACCTCTGTCACTGCCATGTTCCCCACGAACAACACTGCCCAGCTATCTTCACAGCAAACCCCGCAAGACCTCGCCTCTCAAACGTATCCACCAAGTTTGGGACACACGTGCGGTTTTGTGGATTTTCCTGACGTTTGGATTCGTTCTCATAAAGGGTAATTTCGTTGCCCAATTTTTCACCCCACAGTATTCCAGAGAAAATTTATTTGATTCCTCCTTTCCACCCTTGCATTAAACCTTGTGATCGATGAGCTGTTGTTTTATCAGTCCTTCTCAGGTAATATTCTCACCATATTAAATTAGAAAAAATAAGATCCTATTTCCCTCACCTATAAAAGTTTTATGATTTTTTTGTTCATGTTCAATTTGCATCAGTCCATTGGGTCACAAGTGTGCCAATTCCAATATAACTATAATGTGTCACTATTACGGGAACACTTCACTCCGCCTGAGAGGATCCCGGATGACTAAAGTTTTCTGTCTGAGCGCAGAAACTTTATTGGGTTATTCAGACGGGAGATTTCCTTACATTTACATAAATATCCATATTTCTATTTAAGTATATGGCCTGCCCCATCTTTGGGGATAATAAGCTCCTTGTGTTTAACACCCACCATGACAAGTGCGATTTTCATTCGTCATAAAATCACCTATTTCATAAGTGGAGTTGTTCAGGGAACACAACACTCAGCTGAATCCTCTGAGGGGGGCTGAGATGTTAGGGACCGAGAGGCTCTGCTGGCCACAGTCTGGCTCTGCTCCTGTCCCGGCTCTTGGGCCCTCTGGGGTGGGCGGGGGCGGGCCCATGGCAGGGTCCTGCTCCACAGGACTGTGGTCTGCTCCCTGGGACTGAGCCCTTCACCCAGAGAGAAACCTGTTACTCTCTCATCTCTCCCGGGTCTCCAAACTCCTCTGGCCTCAACTTCAAGACCTTAACTTCCACTTGGACGTCCCCGATCTTTCTGTTCCCCAGTTTATGGAATCTGCAGGACTCATCTCATCTCTTCCACCTTTGGCTCCGATGCCAGACTCTGGCCCCATCAACTGGAGAAGGGTCAGAGAGCCTGGGTCCTTATAAAGCTGCTCCCCTGAAAGGTGATGGGTGGACGGCGTCACTTAGAAGGGGATGAGGCACCATTCATGATGCGTTTCTCCCAGCAGATTCAAGAACAGTCTCCTGGTTCTCATCAGAACTTGGGGAACACAACTGCAGCCAAGCCCTCGGGGGGTTTAACAGACTCCAACCTTCTCCTCTGAGCATTACCACTTCTCGGCTGGAGCTCTGATTAAGCTTACTGTCATCCATCAGCTTCCCCGAGATTTCAAGATGTCGGCTACGCTTGTTTCGTATAGCAGAGGAAAAGCTGCCCGTGGCCTCCTGTTGGGGGCGGCCAGGCACCGCTGGAGTTGTGTGAAATGCCCTCACTGCTAACAGCTGCTTTGATGCCTCCCAGACCCACTGGGTTCTGGCTTTAAGGGTTCTGGCGGTCCCGCTAAGGCTGGAAAACTCGTGCTCATTCCAGGTCATTTTAAGATGCCACACCTGCTCGCGGATGGATCCCTGTACAACATCTCCACCATGTGGCCGTCCAGACCTCTGCAGCGGCATCTCCAGTGACAACAAAGTCCCTATGTCCAGAGGCAACGCATTCTAACTTCAAACGACTTTATTAAAACCCTACTTCAGACTGAGCTTTAGCACCAACGCCAAGAGCCAAGTTTACGCCTCTGAGCCAGTTAGAACAGGTCTAATTGCAGGTAAGCAACTGAGCGTAGTAAGACTCCGTGCTCCTGGGTCTGGTCGGGACTGAGCGAGTTGACCTCATCTGCCTGTCGTTAAGAATGAAAACAGTCAGTAGACAGCGCCTCCTCCCTAAAGATGAGAACGGGGTGTTTCTGTGCACGGAAACTCCTAGGTCACAGTCATCATGGTCATTATCACTTTCCCTTTCTTCTTCTGCTTGGCAAGCCTTCAAGCATTGGGAAACGCCTGTCCTGTTTCTTCTACACCTCCTCCCATCCTGGGGAAACAACTGTGCCTCGTAGGACAGGCTCTCGAGACCCTTTACCATCTAGAATTCACGTCTGCTTGTCAATGCTGCAGCTCGTCCCTCTAGCTCTAGTTGTTTTTGTATCACCCATGTTGGTTTAGGGACACACTGTGCCAAAAGCGTCCTCCATGAGACGGGAGGCACAGAAGAGACCCCCTCCCAGAGAAGCCTGCCCCTGTGATAGTGCCAACCACGGCCCCCGACAGTCAAGCAGACAGGGGGGCCCAGGGGAACTTCGGGAGCCCGCCCAGCCACCCAGCCCTGACCATTACATCAGGGGGATGGTTTCCCGCTCTCCCCACCTGGCACTGGGGAGAACCCTCTGGAAGCTTGGCTCCCTGCAACTTCCGTGCCTCATGTGGGCCCAGGAAATGATGACTACAGCGGGGACAAGTCTGGATAGCGCTGGATGCGGACCGTCTAGGTTACCAGCTCGGACTTCGGTCACTGAACACCACAGCCTGGGGGCCCACACAACGAGCATCTATTCTGCTCAGCTATGGGGCTAAGAAGCCTCAGATCCCAGCGGCAGCACACTGGGTGTCCGGTGAGAAGCCCCTTCCTGGGTCATAGCTGGCTGTCTTCCCACTCACATGTGGAGGACGGGGCTCTCTGAGGTCACCTTGTAAGGGCACTAATCCCCTTCAGGAGGGCTCCAGCCTCAGGACCTAAGCACCTCTCCAAGGCCCAGCCTCCTCGTATGAGCACACAGAGGGTCAGGATTTCAACCTAAGGACATAAACATGCAGTCCACATCATGGCTTCTCCCCTTGGCAGTCCCATCTGCCAAGAGAGCAGTCTGAGTGTTTTCTTCCCTTCCTTTTATTAATTCCTTTCTAATCCTGAAGAATCATCTTTCCACCGACAAAACTCCCTGCGTGCAGGGATGTGGCTGAGGCTCCGCTGTTACTCGGCCCTGCCCATGTCCCCAAGAACAGGACGCCCACCTAGGAGGACTCCTGCCGCTGGTGAAGGCTGGGTCCACGTTCAGAGCCCTCTTGACTTGGTACAATTGCCCAAACGCCACTCTGGGAGGGAGTAGGGCCTCCGCTCCTGGGAGCTCTCCGTCCCTCTTGAATACTCCAGACACGCTTCTGACCTTGCCAGCGAGTGCCTTGTCCTGCAGCACCTTCCAGACAGGGGGCAAGGGCTCAGGGGCGCCTGCATTCCACACTGCCAGGCTCCCTTCCCCAACTTGAGCCTCACACCCTCCTGCCTCGGCCAGGCTGCCATAGGGCACATCCCACACCTGTGGGAGAGCAACAATGTGGGTCTGTCACCTCACGTAAGATATCCAGACGTCAGAGGCTCCGGGTCAGTTCAGCAACTCCGTGGTCTCGCCAAACACCTGGAGTCTGTCCATCTTTCTGCTCCACCAGCCTCCTGGCCCCCATCTTCACTTTCCCCCTGGTGGCTGCAAAACAGCCATAAGGACGGCAGAGACCGTCCTCAAGCACTTCCTTCTGTTCACAACAAAACCTTTCCCAAAGCTCCCAGCAGATGGCCCTGCAAACTTCATTGGCAGGAACTGGATCACATGCCCAAAGCCCACCACCCACCCTGACGCCCAGGAGATGGGCTCAGACAACTGGCCGGGCCCACGGTCCCTGAACACATCAGTGCCTGACCCCTGAAGCACTGGGGGTTCCGATACCAGAAAGTGAGGAGATGGCCATGGGATCGGAGAGAGCAGCATCTACACACCTTCAGGCGGGACAGGTGCCCGGCTCAGAGACCTGCAGATCTGGGTGCCCAGGCCAGGTGAGAAACACTCCGCCACCGCCCAGAGGATGGCAGGTGGTCTAGCAAACACACACTACAGCACAGGCTCGGAAGACGCCTGCACTTGAGCACATCTATGCCTTCACGACAGCTCTTTCCGACCCTGGGCCATCGGGGCAAGTCCTTGGGCAGACGCGTAGTATCCAGCCACGAGGTGGAAACGTCAGGAATCCTGCATTTTTTCTGTTCTGTTTGGCTGTGGCTTGTCACAGTGTACCCCATCTCTCAGCAACAGTGAATACGGTGTATCTGGAAGAGTCTCTGTTCTTAAATCTTTTAAACTTGGGTTTCACAGCCTCTTGGTGGAGCTAAGCATTTCAGAGAGTCTGAATGCCAGGATCAGCGGAGGGTCCGACAAAGCCCCCCTGGGACACCGGGGGAGGGCAGGGGTTGCAACCCTGGGGCCAAGCTCTTAGAGAAAGATGTGTACAGACAGGAATGTGCTGGTCATTGAGCCGAATGTCGACGGAACCTCCAGGTCTGGTCACAACAGCTCCTGTTCGGCTATGTCACCACTAAGCTCTATTTCTATTCTTGTTTGTTTGTTTGAACTTTAAATTTTATGAAGTTAGCACTTATCCCTGATATCAATCTGTCAGGCACTTTTGAGTCCTACTTTTGACATCAAAAATAGTAGCTCTCACTCCTTGCCTTGTGTCGTGTGCAAACTTAATCAATATCCTCAATCCAGTAACTGATCATTGAAACCAGCCAGTCAGAGAAGCCACGATAACCTCTACAATAATATTCTTACAGGTCACTTACGGGCTACTTGAAGGCCAGCTGAAAAAATCAATTAAAGATCTTACAAACTCCATGAATCTCCACACTTCTGTGAAATGGTCTATTTTATTCTGAGGTTGCAGGACCAGGCATCATCTAATTCTTGGGAAGCTTGGGAAGGAGAACTCCAAAAATGGCAAGTTACATATGCCTTTCCAGATAGCCTGATGCCTCCAGAAATCCGCCAGGAGCGTCTAGAAACTTACTGAATACATGCTTACTGAATACAAAACCCTGTCTCTACCGTCACACCTGCCCAGCAGGGAGCTATGATGGGTCCCTCTCCGAGCGTGCCCAACCAAGTCACAGGGCTGGCGGGAGTGACAGGGAGGCGCAGACAGCAAACTACACACCGTCGGAGAGAATTCGTTCCTCAGAAACTGGGGGCCATCGGGAAGGGATGGACAGTAGCAGCCAAAAACCTGACAAATGCCCAAGACTGTCCACACTGTTGACTTCTTTCAGAGAGCGCCACGCCACTAACATTCACTCTCGTATTTGTCTGTCTCGTTCTTCCAGAAGATACATGCCATGAGATTAGAGGCCTTGTAGGTCTACTCACCATTGAGTTGGAAAAGCTTGTTACACGGTAGATACTCGGTAAGATCTGCTGAATGAATGAATGAGTCTCCAGGTTGCTGCTCCTTTAAATGACAATTATCAAGCTGATCACAGTTTTAGGATTTCAGTTAAAAATGCAAACCATCTCATCTTATCAAACCTGTTTGGTATTTAGGTTACAGGGGTGTATGTTTGGGAGCTCGATTCTTTCCTATGATGCATAGGGATTATTCGAGGCACCATTTAATACTAATTTTCAGATACATGAAGCTTGTCTACTCACATTCAAAGGTTTTCCTTAACCTGTCTTTATCTAAATCAGTCAAGTCTCCTCTCATACATGAGAAATATTACATAAATGGCGGCTTTCATAAAGTCAAGAAGCGACTAGCAGAAACAATCCATACCTTTCTTTAGTACCTAAAATAACAAATACCACTTAGAGACTGAAGACTCTGTGTCGTGAGTTTACCCAGAAACGTCCCCTGTTCAGTGTATCATTATCCCAACGGGTCCTCGGGACAGCTGGGAAAGCAAGGCTCCATGAGGGGCAAGCCACTGGCGCCGGGCCTCCTGCTGGGGGCCAGGCAGGGATCTGCTGTCAGGGATGGCTGAACCCCAAGCACAAGACCGCTCATTTAGTATTAGGTTACTACCAACTACTCCACTCTATCCTGCAGCTTCTCTGAGCACATTTCCTCAAACCTGAGATCCCATCAATGCTGGCTGATGTGCAACGATATCATGACATACAACACAAAACACCACTGATCACAGACACAAAACACCACTGACTGGAAGGTTCATCACCATTTCAGAAATGTTCAAACGTGTGTCTGTGCACACACATTTACATACACACATACATATCTCAGATTCAATAAAATACAGTAATCTACTAGCCTTGGAACAAATGATTCCTAACAAATGTTATAAAATATGAGGGCCCACATGCTTCAGAAAATTAGTTTTTCCATGAAGTACAGAAAAGAAAGACAAAAATCCATAAATCTTAAGTATAAATGAAGTTAGAGGAAACTACAAATATTTGTTAAGACATACCCTCTTTAAAAAGTGTTGTTTTTTTTCTCATCTCTGGCATTAAATCATATTTTTTATAATGTCAGGAGCTGTTCACATCTTCCTGCACATCAAAATGACTATCACTCATTCATATTTTCACACATCTGAGCGCACGGAAGGACAGTAAGACCACCTTCTCGAATACAGCCTAAAAAAGGGACTTTAAATCTACCGGCTGTTCTTGACTTCTGTTCGTTTCCCAGAAGTTAAGGAAAGTAATAGTACTTCTTCATTCCATACCGAAGAAAAACATACTCTTTGCTGAAGACACAGCTGGAAGTCTCTGTAAAATCGAAGTCTCTGTAAAATCGAATCCTCTCCCGGGTACCCGTTGGGATATAATAATAAAAACACCCGGGAAACCGCGCTCAATAAAGTCTACATTTGAATGACGGGCTGGAAGCGCACGGGTCTCCGGGGCCCCTTGCCTCTCACAGTGCTCACGTCGTAGGCCCACACGGCGTCCATCCCCTCCCCAGTGATGTGGTCTGGGGTCCAGCGCGGGAAAGGGAACCGACAGGCAATGACTCTGGCGTCATCCTTCAGTTCGAGCATGAGTTTCTCCTCCAACTGCGGCATCTGTGCAGAACAACAGTCATTATTTCAGTAAGCGGTGAGTCGGAGGAAAAGATGCCCAAACATTCTTTTGGAGCTGAGTGCCTGAAAATACCTGTGCAAAAATTTGGAATCAAAGGGCGCCTGGGTGGCTCAGGCAGTGAAGCGTCTGCCTTCGGCTCGGGTCATGATCTTGGGGTCCTGGGATCGAGTCCTGCATCGGGCTCCCTGCTCAGCGGAGAGCCTGCTTCTCCCTCGCCCTCTGCCTCTGCCCCCGCTCGTGCCCTCTCTCTCTCTCTTTTTCAAATAAATAAAATCTTTAAAAAAGAAATCAGTAACTGTAAATAAGATCCCTTCGGGGCATAAATACATTATCAAACGATCCATTAAAACATGGAAATGACATTAACAACAGGGGCATCTGCGTGGCTCAGTCAGTTAAGTGTCCAACTCTTTTTTTTTAAGATTTATTTGAAAGAGAGAGAGACAAGACAGCAACAGAGATAGCGAGATCAAGCACAAGCGGAGAAGCAGGCTCCCCGCCAAGCAGGGAGCCCAACGCAGGACTCGATCCCAGGACCCTGGGATCATGACCCAAGCCAAAAGCAGATGCTCAACTGCCTGAGGCACCCAGGCACCCAGTGTCCAACTCTTGATTTTGGCTCAGGTCACGATCCCAGGGTCATGAGACTGAGCCCCACCCTCAGCAGGGAGTCTGCTTCAGATTCTCTCTCCCTCTGCCCCTCCCCCCCAAAAATGAAATAAAATACCCTTATTTAAAAAGAAACAAATAAAATGAGAAGCAGCTTTTTAAATTATCTGCCCACCTAACATTTTAATCTACCCTGTCTCAACTATTTAACACATTTTCCCACATGTCTTAACATCTCAGAAATCAGGATACATCTTACAGCTGACACAGTCTTAGAATTACAATTGGCCGTATTTTTTTCTTTCTCAGTAGCCATGCTACATCCTAAAATTAGTAGCATCTAGATTCGGTGAAATATGGTACTACTAAATTAGACCATGAAAAAATATACTCATTCTACTAGAAATATAATGAAATATTTCATAATTTTTCAAAATTTATAATGCACGGAGACAACGTCTTCACAGTCAACATAACTCATACAAAGTAAAATCCTCTTATTGATCACTTTTGTATCTTTTTATTACCAATCTACCTGCTACATGTATTGACACTGCAATTATATCAGCAAATTAACAACTGCTTAAAAATTGATCTTCCGATCCTACCATCTTTACCTCCTAAAACTACTTTTTCCACTTCTTTTAATTTGTTTTTTTGAAAGAATTTCAAAGTTACAGGAAAGTCGCAAGAATAGAAAAAAGGATTCCTGTCTTCCTTCACCCGGGTTCACCAATTTTTAATTGTTGATCATATTTGCTTTATCTGATTTGCCCTCTTCCTCTATGAATATTTTTCCTAAACCATTTGAGAATACACGTCCCTTCATTCCTTGATACTAAGACACAGCCCCAGCTCAGTCATCAAATTCAGGAAATTTAAGATTGCATCCCAGTAATGCCAAAAGCCTTCCAATTTTGCCAAATGTCCCAATAACGTCCTTTGTGACACTTTCCCCATGAGGTCATGCTGCATTTAGCTATGTTTCCTTAGTCTACTTTCATCTGGAACGGTTCCTCCATCTTCGTCTCCGTTGACACCATTTTTAGGAAGACGGGCCAGTTATTCACCAGTGGTCCTCACCTTGGGTTCTCCTGACGTCTGCTCACGACAACTCGGCACATGCATCTTGGGCAATGTCCCACAAGTGGGGCTGTGAGCTTCTCAGGGCCCCACTGTCGGGTGCCCACGGGGACCTTCTGCTTTGAGAGTGATGGTCACCACCCGGCTAGGGTGATATCTGCTGTCTCCACAGTGGGGTTACTAATTTCCCCTTATAATGAGTAATTTTTCGGAGGTAGCTTGAGATGATGTAAATATCCTTCTGCTCAAGGAACTGTCCCTCACTAGATGTAGCATTCTTTTTTTTTGACAGAGAGAGAGAGACAGCGAGAGAGGAAACACAAGCAGGGGGAGTGGGAGAGGGAGAAGCAGGCTTCCCGCCGAGCAGAGAGCCCGATGTGGGGCTCGATCCCAGGACCCTGGGATCATGACCTGAACCGAAGACAGTTGCTTAACCAACTGAGCCACCCGGGCACCCTAGATGTAGCATTCATTATGATTCTGGCCTGAGTTAATTTTCACAGTACGATTGCAAAGGGGCAATTTGCTAATTCTGTCATTCCTTCTAAACTGACAGTTGGCATTCTGGGGCAAGGAAGAGCCCTCTCCCTTCTTTCTACCTGTGTACCTATCACTCTAAGTACGAGCTCTTAGATTCCTATTCTGTTCAGTGGGTTCTAATCCACCATCATCCTTGTTTCTTCTGATGCTCAGACTGTCCCAGTGTGGCCCTGGGGAGCCTCCTCAAGTGGGACTCTCTCTCTACACTGGATGCGCCCCCAACAAATATTCTGAACACTTCCTCATATTTGTGCTCCACAAAATGCCCCAGGCTTTTCTATCGATCCCCCTCCTAAGCCCTCAGATCAGACACCTCTCAGACACTCCTGGCTCCTCTAAATGGGAAATGATATCTTGAAACCAAGATCTGAGCAAAAACTAATCCCTTTAAAACTAACCAAATAAATCAAGACAAACAAATCAATAGTCCTTCTATGAAGACTTTATTCCCGACCTGTATCTTTAAAAAGTGGCTGGTGGGAAAGTCCTCCATGTGACCTCTGGCTAGAGTGAACGAAAACTCTTGACTCTTCATGACAATACCAAGATAACCAAGAATAAATTCCATTAAGGATGGGATATTTCTACTCTTTTAATAGCCAATAAAAGATTTCTTCAAAAAAAAAAAAAGTTTTGTTCCTCAAAGGAAAAATTAAATAAGCAAAGAATGAGACAATATGTGTTTTTCCAAAATATCAGAGGTTTCTTACAGTAATTTTGTTCATCAAAAGGATCACTGTAAACGTATTCATGTTATTATTCTGTTCTCTTTTATGGTTTCTTTTATTTCCCAATGACTGTCATATGCTAAGTCAAGATAAACCCACAAATGAAAGGAGCTAGTTCAATGGTAAGAAATTAACTGAGTCAATCACACATAAATATGCAATGAACCTGGGTCTTGATATCACACACAAAGAGAGGCAGTGATGTGTCATGTCTGTCTAATGGAATTCAAAATTATTCACACAATTAGAGGTTTCAAAGTGACACAAACTCATCATATTCTAACTACATCTTCAAAACTTTAAACGTGAGCTGAAACCAGCACAAAGATATTAAGACCAAACAGCCATGCCCATGAGCAGCTCTTGATCCATGTGATGGCTCCCTCCTCCCCAAAACACTGGCTTCACTTGGCTTCTAGGGTAACCCCCCCCCCCCCGGCATTCCTCCCACCCAGCTCCTCCTCTCGACTCCTTTGCTGGGTGCCCCTCATTTGTCAGAGGCCAAAGCTCAGGCCTTGACCGGCTCTGCCCCCTCCCCGGGGAACCTCAGCCACTCCTGGGCTTAAACTCCTTCTGGGAGCTGATGCCCAGTCTCCAGCCCCCTCTCCTTCCTGAGCCCCCGACCGCCTCTACCCGCCACTGCCGACCTCACACCTCCACATACATCGAGGCATCCTGACCCTCCTCCTCCAGCGCCTCTGTTCGCACCTTTCCCAGCTCAGTAACAACTGCGAACTTCCAGTTGCTCTCACCAAAATCCTTGAGGAATGGTTCCTCTTTCTTGCCCGCCCCACAGTGGCGATGCCAACGCATCCTGTCGGTTGCACCTGCATGCATCTTCTCGACGTATGCAGAACTTGACCGTTTCGAATTAGCTTCTGCACACCGGCACAAGCCTATCACACCAGCTGCCCAGCTGCCCAGCTGCCTGCAGGAGCTCCTAACCTGTTTCCCGGCTTCTACCCACGTTCGGTCTCCACACAGCAGCCTGGGGTCCTTCGCAACCCAGGCAGGTCCTTCCCTCCTCTGCTCAAACCCGCCAGGGCTCCTGCCTTCCAACAGCACAGCGTCCTTCACGCCTGGCCCCTAGGTCCCCTCTGACGTCACCTCTCCCTGCTGCTGCTGGAACCTAAGAGGCACAGACCCCTGGGCACCTCCACGGTGGCTCTGCCCGGCACGTTCCCCATACCTCCACGCGTCCCCTTCCCAAAGACACTGTCTCTGCCCCTCCTTCTCCTGCTTTACTCCACCCCACAGCACTTACCCCCTCCTGTTGGACAACATTTTATTTTTTTTAAGATTTTTTTTTTTTTAAATAAGCTCTATGCCCAATGTAGAGCTTGAACTTACAAACCTGAGATCAAGAGTCGCGTGCTCTGCTGACTGAGCCAGCCTGGAGCCCTTTATGTAGGGACGTCATCTAATGTCTGCTCTCCCCACTAGCATCTAGGCACCTCGGGGCAGGAATGTTCCTCTTTTTCATTCACTAAAGTATCCCAAGTGATTAGAACGCAGTCTTGCACTTTGTGGCACCAAATAAATACCTGTCGAATGAATGAACGAAGGACACATGATCCCATCATGAATCATTTATCTTTATCAAAATATGATGATAATATTTATGTTTATCAATTCACAACATGATTCATAACTAAAATTAATCTTTGAAGTTATAAAATTTATAGCTCACCATCGGTGTCCTTACTGGGTACGTTTCATTCATTTCACAAGTATTTCCAGAGTCATTACTTTGTGCTGGTGCTGCCGAGCTGACGGAAAGCTCACTCTTGAACATACATTACAGCGCACACAGCAAACCGGCCGAGGCCACCACGTAAGGAAATGTGCAATGACTCACTCTAGAGAAGGAACAGGCACCAGCAGATAGAAAACGGGAGCACTGGGGTTTGTCTCACCGAGCAATCAGGGACGACTTCCTGGAGGAAAGGACACCTGACCTGTGAGTGGTCAGGAGGCATTCACCAACTAGGCCCAGAGCTGGGGGTACTGAAGCCAGAGGGAAGAACACAGCTCACACCGTGGATCCAGGGGCCTAGAGAAGGACAGAGCGCTGATGCACAGAGAGCCGAGGGAGGCAGGGGCCACTCCACACCAGGCCTCGGGCTCGGTGGAGAGGTCGTGCCTTATCTTCACTGCTTTAAAGCAGCAAGACGTCCCAGGTGGGTTTTACACAAGGACACAACTGATCTGTTTCACATTTTGAAAAGAGGAGCATGTGCTAGAGTTAAATGTGGGTATTTACCATGCTGGCGCTAGATTTACCAGATCCAGATGAGATTCCTCACCCCTGGTGGGTTAGATACACCAAAGCAAAGAGCTGTTAAGAACCATCGGTGTGGTATCGGGAGCAGGGTAGATGATTTACAACACCAGGCTTCTCCCTCTCCAGTTGCTGAAGCATTCTCCTGGCTCCTGCATGGCCTATATGTGGCTCACCTGCCACAGGAAACGTGGTGCTACACGGGCTCTGTGGAGCCACGTTGCCATGCCAACCAGTGCTCAGACAAGGCAAGTGCATTTCACTGGAAGACGGCCCCATCAGGGTTCCCAGGACTCCAGAGAGCAGAGCTGGCCCCCTGACCCCCCCAGGCAGCACTTTCCCTCCCCCTCACCGCCTCCACATAGGCAAGGCTCGGTGAGAGTCAAAAGCGGGGCCTTGCACCCACGAACGAGCCCCTGGGGGTCCTGTGAACAAGCCCCCTGCGTGGAAAACGGCCTGCTGGCTGAATCCCTCTCATCCCACGGAATGTGGCTGCTTCGTGTTTTCAGCCGCTCCCCTTTCTCTTGGGAACAGTAAGATGCCACAAGTTCTTAATTTAAAGTTTCTCTGCATACAGGAAAATGGACAATAATTGCAAAAGCATTCATCAAAAAAACAGGACTCTTATTTCCCGAGCGAACAGCTCCAAAAACTGACGATGCTCAAACATGGTAAGATGCACAAGGCGTTGGAGCCCACAGGTCACTGCTGCCCCTCCCCGCCCTCCCGGGATGGAGCTGCTATGACCTTGTAAGCCCACACCTCAGGCCACCACCGGCCAGCCTCTCAGGATGGCATGGAAATCGCAATAAACATCAACTTTCCCTTTTTATAAAGCATGGAATTCAAATTAAATCTATTTGCTCCAAAACACTGCCCAAACATCATCAGGAGTGGACAACGGTCAAAGTCCATAGCAGTGCTAGGATCCCAAACAGTTTGTTTTAAATGACTAGGGGTCACACCCCTTTTCATTTCTATAGCAAAAGGATGAACACCCACATTTCATCTTAATTTTAGGCTTACTGAAAATTCCAAACATACAGAATCCTGCTACTTTCAGAATATGTTAACAAGAGCACTTCTAAATCGACAGAAAAAAAAAAAGGTGGCATTGTACTGAAGTTCCTAGTAGTAAGAATAAATTTCTCAAGCACTGAGCCATCTTACACAAAAAGGTGTGACTAAGAAAACAAATAAACAAAAAAGTAAATTTCCCTTTTTTTATATTATAAACCATACATATCAGTTATATAGCAGTATTTCAGCAAACATCCAATTTTTGCCACGATTATTATGGTTACAATCACAGAGCTTGAAAAGTCAAAAGGGATTTCTCTCTATGGTCTGTAAACGAACAATTACAATAAAAGCATCCCATCCTCATCATCTTTCCAAAAGCTAAATTTGGAACCATTTACAGCATGATGCCACAGTGTTTTCACTTTTTAAAGTATGTAATCTAAATTCGATACAAATCAGTCAGCTGAGGTCAACTGAAACTAGTCGACGCTCGCCCGCCCTGAAAACCGCCTTACCGCAAAACTGGAGGAACCATCGCTTTGAAGGGAACATGCCATTAACTCTCCCAAGTGACTGCAGCTGGCTGTTAGTGAGCAACCGCAAAACTCTCCAACTACATTAGACACCGGGAGCTCAGAAGGTAGTTTCCAGATTGGAGTTTTTAGGGCTTAGGTAGATCGTTGAGAATTTTATCTGCAGCAAAAGTTTTAACGACATGACTGAATCTTTTACGATTAAACTTTTAAGGCCCCGAGGTAGTGTGTCAAGCCAGTGCAGTGAAATCCGACGTCCCCCATCCCCAAATCTCTGGGGGGCTGCTGCTGGGCACACAGGAGGGCGGTCACACGGAGGTGGCCTGTTAGAGCTGGAGGGTCTACACAAGACCTAAAGCCAACCAACGAGGCGGAGGAGGACGCATACTCACCATCTGAGGCACACCGAAAATAATGACGTTTGAGTACTGCGAAAAAGTAACCTAGAGGAGAGGAGGAACGATGCACAGATTAGTTTTAAAAGGCCAAACATCAAGCTTAACCTTTGTTTCAAAGGGTGCAGCAATGTCCCATTTTGTCAAATAGTAGGTTTTCACAGAGTGACTCCCTTTAAGACCTCACGAGAAGAATCCATGTTTATGCTTCTGTTAATTCAATCCACTGCAGTTGTCCAAACACCTCCCCTAAGTCACTCCTGTCACCCTCAGGGATGCTCCCAGAAGGGCCCACCCAGGGGTCATCTGTCGGAAACGCCAGTGACTCATCCAGTGACCAGCTGGTGGCCGCGCCGGGTGCTCTGGGCCAACTGTGCCCTGATCCACACTCTCTACTCTTCTCCACCATATGCCAAACTAACTCAGCAAGAACGTGTGACATCGGACAAGCACCTGTCTTTTATGCTGAGCCATCCTTAAAATTCTAGTCCCCTTCCTCTTCTCTAAAATACTAAGTAAAAAATGGAATAAAATGATCTTTAGTTGAAAAACTGGGGGGGAAAGTGCTTTGCCAGTCAAAATTCTTATTGCCCAATAAAAGTCTTATTTACTCTATAGAGAAATTGTTTATGTATATACGGTATAGAAAACAATGCAAGCAATACTCAAGTGAATTTTTATAAGCTACTGATGACAACATTACAACGGGAAATTCTTATTTAAGAAAAAGCATTTTATGGCACATTCCTAAAACAAAATTACAGGACTTTTTTTTAGAGTACAAATAAACTTGGAAGTTATCCTATACATTATGAAGACCAGAAAGAACCATGACAACACAGTCAGTGGATTCTGTCTTTTGTATTCATCTCTCTATAGACTCACACATACACACGCAGCGACACAGAAACTTGCACACAAGAGAAAAGTCTGCCATTTACCAAGAATGACATGAACAAATTAATATCTATATTATAATTTATAAGATTTCCAAATGAGATTTAAAAAACCTCATCATTTTGTAACAAAGAGAAATGAGAACTTTCTTAAATGAGCAAATTCTTGGAATTCACATAACCCATCAGGTCTAGAAACCTTAAGCTTCTACTCTAAAAGAGTTCATTTGTAAATCTATCAATTTAAAACGTGTTCACATTTCATCATGCTGAAATATACACTTGTATTTTAACTGTTTTTTTTGATACATTCTTCAGTTTTTAATTATACTAATTACAAATTACAAAGTTTTGGCTGGCATTTCCTAGGACCATTCTCTGCCTTACATACCTTCCACAAATCTGAAATATAAAATTTGGCAGAGCCGTGCACCCCCTCTTGCCAAGCACGGTATCTGGAGTACCAAACTAGCCAGGGGTTTAATTCATAACCAACGGCTGTGAATCCTGCTTTTGCAGCTGCTATCACCTGCAAAAACAGACCAGTGTTTATTCAAGGTAAGAAGAAAAACATCGACCTACGGAATGGGAGAAGAGCTCTGCAAATGACATCCTATAAGGGATTAGTATCCAAAATAGGTAAAGAACTTACACAACTCAACAACAAAAACAAATAATCCAATTAAAAATGGGCAGAAGACATGAAGAGACATTTTTCCAAAGAGACATGCAGATGGCCAACCAACACATGAAAAGATGTTTAACATCATTCATCATCAGGGAAATGCAAATCAGAACACCACCTCACACCTGTCAGAATGGCTAAAATCAAAAACACAAGAAACAAGTGTTGGTGACGATGCGGAGAAAAAGGAACCTTTGTGTACTACTGGTGGGAATGTGAATTTGGTGCAGCCAATGTGGAAAAGCACGGAGGATCCCCCCAAAATTAAAAGTAGAATTACCTGATGATCCAGTAATTCCACTACTGGGTATCTACCCAAAGAACATGAAAACACTAATTTGAAAAAATATACGTACCTCTTTGTTTATTGCAGCATTATTTACAATAGCCAAATTACAGAAGCAGCCTCAGTGTCCACTGATAGATGAATGCATAAAGATGTGGTGTACATACATATATACAGTGGAATATTACTCAGCCATAAAAAAAAGAATGAAAGCTTGCCATCTGCAACAAACGGATGGATCTAGAATGGTACGATGCTAAGTGAAATAAGTCAAAGAAAAACAAATCCCATATGATTTCACTCATATGTAGAATTTAAGAAACAAAACAAACGAACAAATACAGAGACAAACAAAAAAAACCAGACTCTTAAATACAGAGAACAAATTACTGGTCACCAGAGGGGAGGCAAGTGGGGGAAATAGGGGAAGGGGATTGACAGCACACCCACCATGATGAGCACCGAGTAATGCACACAACTGCTGAATCACTATATTGTACACCTGAAACTAATATAACGCTGTATGTCAACTATACTGGATTTTAAAAAATAAACTTAAAATTTTTTAATTAATTTAAAAAAAAGAAAAACAGCAACTTAACGTGGTCCAATGATATGACTACTTCCTATTTATGGTCTATAATCACAAAATGTCCAATCAAAAGGCACTTCTGTTGAAAACACCATTTACAGAGAGACCTCTAAAACTATGTAGCTTGTAGGCCAGAAAATGCTGATTTAAACTCAGTTCATGTTTCTGTCAGAGATTTCACCTCAAGCATCACAACTGTCAGGTTTGCTTTGGATAGAGCATTTCTGGATTGGCCAACCCCTGGCTCAGACCGACGAGAAGTTGCTGAAAATTCACTGTCTCTCTCCATCAGTGATGGTATAGTGGCAGGCAAAATGAATCTGCCGCTATGGGAGAATGTTTTGTAAACTAGTTCTAATGTGTGATCAAAATGACCTGTCAATGAGAACCTGCAACTGCTTACACATCTCCTTAGTATTTAAAGACTGTTCACTCAAAAGTTGAAAACAGGTAAGAGTAAAATGGAACAAGTCAGAATAAAGTCAACTGTAGAAGGCCACCGGCCTCTGTAAGGTGAGGACAATGGGCTGGTCCTGGGGTCTCTGCTCATTCTGTCTTGCCACCACTCCTCAAGGGAGCATCTCTGAAGGAGCTGTCTGCCCACAGTAATTTCTCTCATTAACTATAGTGTCACCCCCTTAAGAAGTAAAGGAAACCACAAAGATACTACTCAGATGTGTAAAGCATTCAAAACTGGGTTCTAAAACTTCCTCCTGGTTCACAGATATACCTCCTGATTTCCTAAAAACAAACGAGTTATGTTTTAACCTTGTCCTGGCCATTTGGGTCACCATGAGGATGCAAGGTTCACGACCCAGGGGGTGGTGAAAGGAGTCACACCCCTACTGGTCTCCACCCAAATGTTTCCAGAACGTGAGGCTTGACTACTGTTATCCTCACTTTCTGAGTCATCACTGGTTGGAGGCCTAAGGATGGTGCCACCATGCCCGTGGAGGAACGTGCTGGGGACACCCACTGGCCAGTCAGTGGCCCTGAATCTTTACTTATAGGTTCTCAGCTGGAGTCAGTGAGCTGAGATCACTAAAAGTCTGATCTTTCAACAAGTGAGGGCTAATGCACTGGCTCTTTCAAAAAACTCTACATCACCCCATAGGAATTATGATATATGTATAAACACAGATAAACGTAGAAGCAAACATCTATGTTAAACTCCATGACTCCACGTTTCCTCTAATTATACCACCTCTACTGGCCCGAGTTTTTTTATTGGAAAATTTCATAATTACCAATTAACTGCTCCTTTTTACCTGGCAAATATAGAGAGCCACTTTCACCTTTCAGAAAAAATAAATCTGAGAAAAATAAATTCCAATTCCTGCTGGAGGGTTTGAGAGTTTGGCCAAACACACCAAATAAACCACTACTTAATTATATTGTCAGATTAGCAGGTCTTGGCATAAATCTCAAAAGGTGAAGCTGGGATGGGATAGATAGGTGATGGGTATTAAGGAGGGCACTTGTGATGAGCACTGGATGTTGTATGGAAGTGATGAATCACTACATTCTACTCCTGAAACCAATATTACACTGTATGTTAACCACCTGGAATTTAAATAAAAACCTAGAACACAAAAAAAAGAAAAGAAAGAAAGAAAAAGCAACGACGCAGGAATTTTAAAACCTCGAGTTCGAGACCTTCAAGTGTCTCAACATAACTCACAATACGCCCGTCACCACTGCCAATATCGACCAGGGATCCTCTTCTGCAATGCAACATTTTCACAACATTTTCAATCTGCTTTGTAGTTGCAGGTACAAAAGGCAGACAAATTTTTCGGAGGGCTGGCATTAGAAACGGTGTGGCCACGGCATACACGGCCACCAGCGTCCCGCCAATAATCCCAGTAAATAGGAACCCCCAACTGCTTTTCTTCAAACTGTTGGTCCCGAGACTTGTAGGTAGAACACATCCTGAGTGACTTTCTTCGAGGACTTCCGGGGGTGCACCTAGATGGAAAGCAAGCAGGAAATATGTACATCGCACCAAATCTGAAATCCACGGTAGGTTTTTTTTCTTTCTAGAATTCTTACTGACAAACTCATACTGTTTAACGAAGGATGATTTAGCTGAATACAATCTAAATTACAACTGTAGGATTCCATGAGTTCTAAATTCCATCAACTAGAAGTGTTTTAGAGAAAAGTATTCAATTCTAATGGGAGACTGACTAAAATCTTTTCTTTCCAACTACTAATTTTTTTTGGAGTCATCCTTAGAAAACAATTTGGTATTTTATGAATTCAATAAAAATACACAATACGATGTTAACCATGAACTCCGTATTTTTATGGTTTAGAACAAAGGTTCACAAATAAGTATTAAAATGTCTAATTACTACCCTATTTCAAATAAGATGCAAAGATTCCACATCAAAATTGGTCCGGTATCTACAGTCCAGTTGCACTAATTCAAGGAGACCAAAATCAGGTTTCACCAAAAAAAAAAAAAAAAAAGTATGGTGATGAAAAGATTTTTAAAGAAGATCCAAAAGAACAAATGATACAATAATCATTTCAATGCACCAGTATGGAATAAAGCAAACTCCAGTCACTTGAAAACAAAGAAATGAATCATACCTGAAATACCCTCCTCTTGAGTTTTACCCTTTAAAATCCTCTTAAGAGGTTCTCAAGTTCCTGGGACTGAAACTGATTTGAAAATGATTTTGAAACTGATTAGGGAGGAGCCCAGCACAGCAATAAGAACAGCACCTGGAGGTGAGGACCTGGACTCTGCACCTGGATAACAGTATGACCCTCTCTGAGCTTTGGTTTTCTCATCTGTAACATGGGGATTACAGGGTCACTGAGCGGACGAAATGAATGGATGCAAGGAACGCACTTGGAACACTGCTCGGCACACGCTGACTGCGACCACCGCTGGCTACATGCTGAACCCCACAGGGAACAAGGCTGCCCCCAGGCAGCTCCCAGACTAGTAGAGCAGATAAGGCCCAAAACACAGAAATCATAGGAAACAGAAGACAGTAAGAGGGGGGAGAACAACAGATTCTTTTCATTTGAAGATGTTAACATCCATGGTTTCAGGAATTAGTAAGCCATTCAAAGGGCCCATTGGATTATTTTCCCAAAGATGCAGTGAGAAATTTTAGAGGGTTAAAGCAACACACACTTATTATCATACAGTTGGGGGTCAGATGTCTGAAATGGGTTAGCAGCACTGGGTTTTCTGGTAGCCCTAAGATGGGACGGATTTGCTTGCCTTTTCCAGCATCTAGAAGCAGCCCACACTCCTCAGCCCACGGCCCCCCATTACCCAACCTCTGCTTCCATCAGGACACCTTCTTCAGACTCTCCTGCCTCCCTTTTCTTTATAGGGACCCTCGTGAGGACATCGGGTCCACGTGGACAAGCCAGAATAATCTCCCCATCTCAAAGCCCTAACATCATCCCATTTATAAATTCTGTTGTGTACCATATTCAAAGGTTCCAGATTAGGACATGGGCCGGGCAGTGGGCTGGGGGGGTCTGTTACAATTGGGAAATGTGGTGATCTGTTACAATTTGTGAGGTACAGGGCGCCTGGGTGGCTCAGTTGGTTAAGCGACTGCCTTCGGCTCAGGTCATGATCCTGGAGTCCCTGGATCGAGTCCCACATCGGGCTCCCTGCTCAGCAGGGAGTCTGCTTCTCCCTCTGACCCTCTTCCCTCTCGTGCTCTCTATCTCTCATTCTCTCTCTCTCAAATAAATAAATAAATAAATAAATAAATAAATAAATAAATAAACAATTTGTGAGGTACAGATGTGAACACAGGACACACGAAAAGCTGGTCCTCTGCAGTGAGTCACTGCTCAAGGCCAGTGGCCAACTACCAGCATCTCACACACACTGGAGCTTTGTTCTTGACAGCCAAGGTCCCCTAAAGTGAATTTTAAAACTGGTTTCCCAGTGGAAAACCAACTCAGAAACAAGAACAACAAGAGTCTACTGCTGGTGCTAGAAATAAGATCAAAGTAAAGATTAGGAAGGTGATGGTGTTTGATAGAAAGCAAGAGTTTTAAATACATCTTCAGTTATGCCTTTCAGCATCACATGGAGGAATTTACATGCTATAGTAAATAGTCATGCATTTTATTGTTTTTTAAAAAGTCAAAGTACCATCTGCCATGCCTCTGCAAAATTATCCTGTGGGTATTCCGATTATACAGTACAGTGGTTAAAAGGATTTGAGTCATAAAGTTCCGGAGTCACAGAACTTAACTAGTGTGTTACATTAGATAAGTTTTGGCCAAGGCTCAGGTTCTCCACCTGCAGAATTCAGAAATAATACTATCCTCATGGGGTTATTGGAACAGTTAAATAAATAATGCATATAAAGCACTTAGTGCTCTAAATGAGAGAGTAAGTGATGACTATTAGCTGCTACTGTTAGTCTCAGTACTATGGGTACGGGGGGGGGGGGGGAGCTCCGTAACTTTTAACTGCTTCATATACCATGCAATGTGCCCATTTAACATGCATAAGGCAAAGATTTTAGTATATTCATAGATATGTGTAACCATCACCACAGTCAATTCTAGAACATTCTCATTACCTCAAGAAGAAACCCCTTAACCTTTTAGCTATCACTCCCCCCCCACACACACACACTCCTTCACACCTTAGACCTAAGCAACCATTTACCTACTTTCTGTCTCTACAGTTCCTATTCTGGACTTTCATGGGAGTGGAATCATACAGTATGCGCTCTTTTGTAACTGGCTTCTTTCGCTTAGCGTAATGTTTTCAAGATCCATAGATCAGTACAGTAGACCCTTGAACAACACCGGTTGGAGCTGCACAGATCCACTTAAACATGGATTTTTTTTTATACACTATTGTAAACATTTTCTCTCGTGATTTTAATAACACCTTTTCTTTTTTTAATTAACATCTACGCTAATAAGCATACAGTATGTAATACATATAACATACAAAATATGGTAACTGGCTTCCCATCAACATATTAGCAAAGTTTTGGGGGAGTCAAAAGTTATACATGCATTTTCGCCTGCACAGGAGGTCTGACTATACAAGTTTAGACTGCGCGGGCACCCCTAACCCCCACATTGTTCAAGGATCAACTGTACTTTATCACTTTCTACGGCCGAATCTAAGCCTATAAAATATTAGGTCATGACCAGTGCCCTTAAGCAAACGTGGCAGAAGAGATTTAGAGGGCCGAGTACTCTAGCTGTATCACGGTGCTCAAGTTACTGGACTATTTGTGCAAAATGGGGATTTCTTCAACAAACACTTAAACAGAACTTGCTAAGGGCCAGGCACTGTTCTCCCTGAATCCTTGCAGGAGCTGTGCAAAGGAGATACTCTTGTCACTACTGCCATTTTTGCAGGCAAGGTAAGGGCGGCACAAAGCCGGTAAGTCACTTCCCCGAAGACCCAGCTAGTCAGCGGCCGCGTTACAGGACTCCCACCAGTGTGACTCCAGTTCACAACTCCGAACACCGCGGGGCAGACTCCGTGAGTTATTCGCCCCAAAGCGCTCAGAGCCGCCCCCGGCAGCTAGATACCGGTGGCAGCGAGCGGCCCGCGCCCCGGGCACCGGGGGCTCCCACATCTGCCCGGCCCGACCTGGAGGTCGGAGGGCCCAGCAGCCCGCCAGCCCACGTGGGGTCCGCTCCCGCCAGCCCCCCATCCCGCCACCCCCGCCGGCTCACCGCCTCCTCCCTCCATCGCGAGACTTCCAGCGGCTTGAGGCGGGCGGGCGGCGGGGGGGGGGGGGGGGGGAGTGGACGGAGGCGGGGGGAGGGGAAAGGGTGGAAACCCGGAAGTGGGCTCTACCATCTTCTCGGAGCCGGGGTGGGACGGAAGGAGAAAGTAATGCTGCAAGTAAACGAGTTCCTCGTTGGGGACCCACTACCCAGAAACTCCCCATGGTACAGCTCTGGCAAATGAGTTCCACCTACTCTTGGCTTGTGGATTTTAACTTCCCGTCCGTGTCTTCGAACTTCACCCTCCCCCACAGCTTCCTGGATGATAGAAGTTTCTTAAGGCCTCTGATTCCAGAAGGTACTGTCTGGCGTCAAACTAGTCTCGGGTGAAAAATAAGTCTCACGCGCCCCGGACTGCTCATGCGCGCACTGTTGCGCCCTCCCGCGAGCGGAAGGCGTGTTCTCGGTTCCGGCGCGGTCTCCACCGGTTGGGGGAAAGTAACCACTGCTCTTGCACCATGGCGTCGGTCGGGACCCTCGCCTTCGATGAATATGGGCGCCCTTTCCTCATCATCAAGGATCAGGATCGCAAATCTCGTCTTATGGGACTTGAGGCTCTCAAGGTAACGGGACGGACGCTGGCGGTGGCATGAGGGGAGGCGGCCGAAGCTCGTGGCTCTGCGCCTGCGCAAGCCTGGGAGCGGTTCCGCCATGTGCTCCCCGGAAAGGTCGGGGACCCCGTCCCGTCTCTGGCCCTGCACCCCGCTCCTTGAGCTCGGGTGAGGCCAGCGTGGAAGCCTTTAATCTCATTTTGGGGTTTGGGGTGGAGCTGCTGGCACCCGTCAGCGTTGGGTGGGGCAGTTCAGTGCCTGGGCTGCGAGCCCACCTCCAGCCCCTGGTCGTTCGTAGAGTGTTTTCATCGGGAGGAGGCAGGGATGGTATTCTCTGGTCACCTGGCCAGGGAACAAGCCACAGCCCCCAAAGGATGAGGCTCCCTTTCTTTGTCACTTATTAGAGGTTTAGTCGTTTACGAAGTATTTAATTTCTCAGCACCTTTATACGTGGCGTGGTACTGGATGTGGTGTCGTAAAAACGAAAACCGTGTGCCATTAGAGAAGAAAATACCACCGCCTGCGTGGAAGGTGGACACCCATGACCATGATGCAAGGAATAGGAGGCAGCGTGTGGATGCGGATAAAAGGTGGAGGGTGGCTTTTGATCAGAGGTGGGGTCACTGTTTTTGAATGTGGCAGAGGTAGCGTTTGGGGGAGAGGGGACAGCAAAGGCAAAAAGCTGGGTGGAAAGACGCGAGGTACACTGTAGAGGGAAGGAGCAATGTGGTTTTCAGTGGAGCCCAGTCTCGTTTAAGTCAACAGCAGTTCCCTGAAGGTGGAAGCTTGAATGCCTCACAGTCAAGATGTTAAACCCTGGGAGGGAGGGGAGCCAGTAAGGGGGTTTTGAGCAGAACCGCAATTCAGGTAGAACTGTACTTTAGGAAGTTGGGTCTGGTGGATGAAAGGGAACAGGAGGGACCAGAGGAGTTAAACCAGGAGCAGGAGTCCAGGTGAGAAAGTCATCCGAACACAGGTGTTGGCAGAAAATGCAGTGGAAGCTTTGAGAGGACATTAGGGTTTGTTAAAAGTAAGGTCGCATCTCCGGGGCTGAGGTGTCTCAGTTCACTTGGCGTCTTTGTATTTGAAACAAGTGAAGAAGCCATACAGTCCCCACTGTTTGCACAACGTCTCCGAATCTCGTTTCTCAGTGTGGGTAGTACACCTCCCTCAGGCTAAGGATGAGGGTTACGTGGGGTCACTCCAGGAGGGACCATGGTTCAGGCAGGTGGTGCAGCTTGTCAGTGAAGAAAGGGGCAGGATTCAAGCACACCTCTGGCTGACTCCAGAACCGATGGTCTAAAGCCAGAGTTCTCAGCTTTGACATTGTTAATATTTGGGGGACCAGATCATTCTTTGTTTGCGGGCCCCTCCTGTACAGGACGTTGAGCAGCAGCTATGCCTCTACGTACTCCATCCATGGCAGTAGCAGCCCCCACCCCATTTGTTACAACCCAAGATGTCTGCAGGCCATGCCAGATGTCTCCTGAGGGACAGAGTCATCCCTGGTTAAGAACTGCTTACCTGTGATGATGATCCTTTAAAAATTCCATTACACAGACAGATCCTTCAGTGTGTCTCTTAATGACCAACATTTTCACAGATCCTATGAAGTTTGTCTTTTCCTACCTGCCAGGTGGAGTAACCCGGGAGGGCTTCACAGAACATGTGCATTTGAACTGCTTTGAAAGTTGGGGTTTTGATGAGCAGAGCAGCTTCTATGCACCGTACTGCTTCAGGGAACAGAGGACATATTTGGGGAACAAGCATGGACCGTCGTCACTGGAAGGGAAAGTAGCTCTCAGGTTGCAGAGGGCATTAAAGAAAACACTGAAGCTTTCAGACTTCAGTGTTGAGGCACTAGGGAGTCATTTAAGGTTTGCGACTGGCAACTGACATGTTTGAGAAAAATGGGTGGGTTAGCTGGTTGTCAGATGAATCTAAAGGATGGAAGTACATAAGAGACCCTGGATTTCTGTAGGGTGCTGTGGATCCAGGTTAGGTTGGTGACAGCGAGACTGGGAGCAAAGGAACATTTGGAGGGAAAATGAGCCTGGTTGTGGCGCAAACAGGAAGGGATACTTGCAAGTTGCCATTACTTTACTGATACTCTTGGCACATGACAAGGGTGACTTTTCACATGTAGGCCATGTCCTGGCTCGACCATGGAATAGAAGGGTACATTTCTGCAGTACACACTGTAGTGTGATAATTCAAGGTGCTGTACGTGTACATCTGGACTCTTCGTATGAGGTTAGCATTGCAAAGTGGTCTTCCATGGCCTGTCTGGTCAGACTGCCCGTGCTCTCAGCTGTAGAAGAACCTGCCTTGTAGATGTGCTGAGTTAAAGCACTAGGTTCTGCTGCTTGTACATGAGAATGATCTACTAAAGCTGGTGGCTGTGAAGGTTACCACACTTATTTAGACTTGCATGTTGCCACTTAAATGTGAAAGCTTTTAGAGAACAGAAACTATGTATAAATAGATTTTTATAATCATTAGTTGTGTGGTTTTAACTATTAAAATACATAACTTGGACATTTGTTTTTGTTTCTTTTTTTAAAGGAGCTTATTTTGTATGTTTCTGTTTTTAAGATACTTATTTATTTGACAGAGAGCGAGACAGCGACAGAGGGAACACAAACGGGGAATGGGAGAGGGAGAAGCAGCTCCCTGCTGAGCAGGGCTCGATCCCAGGGCCCTGGGGTCATGATCTGAACCGAAGGCAGACCACTGAGCCACCCAGGCACCCCTTGAACATTTGTTTTTTTCTGTTTGTTTCATTTTTCAGTCTCATATCATGGCGGCAAAGGCTGTAGCAAATACAATGAGAACATCACTTGGACCAAATGGTAAGAGACTACCTTTCTAAAGTGTTTTTTGACGAATGTTATCAATTATAGACAATTGATACAACCCTTTTATAAAGTTGGGATGTGGGGCAGGTGGCATCCTAGGTCCCCACCTCTAACAAACTTGTTTTGTGTATTCCAGGCTTTCAACGTGTTCATGATCATAGGTGCATATGGTTTTATGTCAGGATTTTTTTTCTCCTTTTTCACATCATTTCATTAGCATTTTCCACATCATAGTTGTGCTACATTCAGTGATGCTCCTTTTTTTCCTCCCATTTCTCTGGCTTTAGCCCTTTAGATTGCTTCCAGCGTCTTGCTTTGTATTCGCCAGCCTAAAAGAATGTTTGCTTGTAGATACTCTTTTATGTGCGTTAAATTTTTATAACAAGTTCTATAAATAGGAATTGCGTCAAGAGACCTAATTTTTTTTTTTATAACTTTTGGTACAGATTTTGTTTCTGTTCTTTTCCCTAATGCCATTATAAACATTGCCGTCTTTCTAGGGCTTGATAAAATGATGGTGGACAAGGATGGCGACGTGACAGTGACAAATGACGGTGCCACCATTCTAAGCATGATGGACGTGGATCACCAGATTGCCAAGCTGATGGTGGAGCTCTCCAAATCACAGGACGATGAAATTGGAGATGGGACCACGGGGGTGGTTGGTAAGAAAGCAAAATAGCCTTTCTCACAGCCTGCTCAGAAGTATTAGTTAAAATCACACACACCTGCCAAGAATGTTTGCTCTGAATCAGATTGTGAGGAGACCGTCATGCAAATCCAGGTTGAAGGACATGGCTCAATATAAGGCCCAAAAGTCCTTTTCCTGGAAGAACAAGAAGGGGTTGGGGGAGCATTTAACAACTGTTCTAAATCAAGGGAGCCAAAACGAAATGGCACCCAGCTGTAGTGCATAACACTTGAGTGGATGTGGGTGCTTTTTTGTTTTCTTTGGTTTTTGTTTTGTTTTAACCGTGAGGGATGTTTGGGATACATGGGAGGATGTGTGGCTCGCGCGTTGCAGAGTAGTGCCCCGTTAAGTTTCCTGAGCGTGACAGTTACATTATAGTGCTACAGGAGAACGCCCTCGTACTTGGAGCCGGATGCTCAGATACTTAGCGATGGCGTATTAAGTGATTTTTGCAACTAACTGTCATGTGGTTGAACAGAATTACATGTGTGCCTTCGTAGAGAAAACAAATGTGGCAAAATGGTGTTAGTAAACTATTCATTTTACTATTCTTGTACTTTTCCTGAAGGTCTGAAATACTTAAGTTTCGGAAGGTGGAAGAGGGAAAGAATTACTTTAATGTTACCTTTTCTGCAGATGAAATTTGAATTCATTTATTCAACAAATATTTAGCGGGTCCCCAGCACTATGATGGATGGGCTTGGAGTGTGGCAGTGTTAAAACAAACGATATTCTTCCTCTGCGTGACACTAAAACAAGGGGGAGCAAAGATGGTGGGGAGGATAAGTCGTAAGTTCTTCAATGCTCTTACCGCCAGCAGATGTCACTGAGTGGAAATCCTTGGCCTGGGAGGGGCCCTTGGCTGGCTCACTTGGAAGAGCAGGCAACTCTTGATCTCGGGGTTGTAAGTTAGAGGCCCATGTTGGGTGTAGAGATTACTTAAAAATAAAAAAATTCTGGGTCACCTGGGTGCCTTGGGCTCATGGTCCCCTTCCTGCTCGGTGGGGCATCTTCTCCTTCTACCCCTCCGCCCTGCCTGTGATCTCTCTCTCTCTCTCAAATAAATAAATAAAAGCTTTGAATAAAATGAATTTTAAAAGAAAAGAAATTCTTGGCCTGGAAGGCACAAGAGGTTTTTGCCCTTGTAAAAAATGTTTTTAGGTTATGTTCTTCGGTTATGTTCTGTCCATCACCGAGAGCTAACACCATTTATAAGGGGGGGAGGAACTCAGGTCTTTGCTAAAAGCAAAACCAGAGGCTCTTTTACAAAAAAATAAACCTCCACCTCCAAGATACTTTTACTTTAATTCCAGAACCTTCCTACTTCTAGGGTAGCGTGTGATTGGTAGTGATCATACAAGCGTTCACGTTTTCCTGATCTGTTTGTGCGCTGTCCTGTCTGCAGTCCTGGCTGGCGCCCTGCTGGAGGAAGCCGAGCAGCTGCTGGACCGTGGCATTCACCCGATCAGGATCGCCGATGGCTATGAACAGGCCGCCCGCATCGCTATCGAGCACCTAGACCAGATCAGCGATAGTGTCCTTGTTGACATAAAGGACATTGAGCCCCTGATTCAGACCGCAGAGACCACGCTGGGCTCCAAAGTGTACGTTTACGGTAGAGCACCACCATTGGCACTTGTAGAGAAAGCAGCGTGCATGTGCTTGTTGCTAAAGACCTCCTTTCTGATGGCTGCCGGTAGCCTCCTACTGTTCTGTGTGCTGCGTTCTGTTTTTGTTATTTTGGTTTGCTTTGTTTTTAATGCAGGTATAGCCACATGCATCTGTTTTAGTTGGAAACTGAAGTTCCAGGCTTGGGTATTTAATCCTCTCTGCAGTATTTGTAAGAGATGCTGTTCTTTAATGTAGCAGGATAGGCTGTGTTAGAAATTGAGCAGAAAATGGTCCTGCTTGGGGAATGTTAATTTTCAAAACACTTGCACCATTTCTTTGCTCATTTAGGGGGAGGGGCTCCACTTGTCATTTATTCATCAAGCAAGTACTGGTCCAGAATTTTAATTCAGTAAGAAGGGACAGTCTTGAAATTGACTTACACTGGGTGTTTTCAACGTTTTCATAATGCCTGCTATTTACCAGGCCTGCTGCCACGTCTTGGGGGCTCAGAGACACAGGTCCCGCCCCCGGAGACTCAAAAGCAGCCTCATCCAAGGGACATACTTATTTGAACAATAATATTTACTGGCTCTTGCCATGATGTAGCATAAAAATTTAGCCTGAGGTGCATTATTACACTGGTTATTTTGAATCAAGATCAGTGTGAGAAATGTTTTAATTTTTAATTCGTGTGTGTGGTAGTTTTAGCAAAAAGGAAGGCAAGAGTCCTGACTCAGATGTTGGGGAGTACAAGAGAAATTGTTGCTTCCTCTACCCTCAGGGAAAGGCTTTACGGCAGTGCTGTGCTAGGTGCCTCCTGGTGTACAGGCGCTGAGACTCGCTGGCTAGAGGAATGGTCTCTGTCCCAAGTACAGTACTGTCCTCCTGGAAGGCAGATGTTACCCTTAGTCAAAATGTACAAACCTCATGTTGTCACGGCTTTGTAAGTTGACCTTGCTGTGTTTGCAGGTCTTCATTATATCGTAGATCTTTAGTGCAGAAGATGTTCAAAACAACCAATAATGGCCAGATACATTCAGCATAAAGCAAAATACCATAGATTCCCTAATAACACGGCTTCGTGGTTATCTTCTCTCTAAAATGACTCAAGATTTCAGGCACTGTGTTCCAAGTACTAAATTTCGGTGCAGTTTTTCCAGAACCAAAAGTAAATTTATTAAGCAGTCTGTTTAGAGGTTTCAAAGGTTTCCAAAAAGATACCGCTATGGCCCCCCACCACCCTGGTCCGTAACTGATGTTGGTGGAAGTTCCTACAAAGGCAGCAGCCATGTCAAGTTCTCTCACTTCTTACCAAGTGCCGCACCTCCTTTAGACAAGGTGTCCTTTCTTTCCCCATCCCAGGTGTGGTCTTCTCTGGGGTCTGTGGAGCCCGGGTGAGGAAGCCCCACCCCAGGCTGTCGGAAGTGCGGATTATGGTGGCCTTGCTGGCTGCAGACTCCAAACATCACTGGTTTTACACAACATCCCGGAGTAACCACGTTGTGTCACGTGTCATGCTTTGGTTACAGTAGTGGTTTGCGAACATGAAAGGCTTGCTTGGGGTTTTCCTCAGGGTTAACAGCTGTCACCGGCAGATGGCCGAGATTGCCGTGAAGGCCGTCCTCACCGTGGCGGACATGCAGCGCAGGGACGTGGACTTCGAGCTCATCAAGGTGGAAGGCAAAGTGGGCGGGCGGCTGGAGGACACGAAACTTATCAAGGGCGTGATCGTGGACAAGGATTTCAGTCACCCACAGATGCCAAAGGTAAGCCGGTGCCTTTCAGGCTCAGACGGTTTTTCCCGCTCTTAAATCCGCCAGCTGAAGGGTTTTCTCTGTCCCCATAGCAAGTGGAAAGTGCTAAGATTGCAGTCCTCACGTGTCCGTTTGAACCACCAAAACCAAAGACCAAGCATAAGCTGGACGTGACCTCTGTTGAGGATTATAAAGCCCTTCAGAAATACGAAAAGGAGAAGTTTGAAGAGATGATTGAGCAAGTAAGTGTCACCGTAATTGTTAGTAAAACGTAGACTCTCAGAGAATATGGTTAGTTAGCTGTAGATTTGTACGTGATAATGCGTGGCGCTCACCTGAAATGTCTGGATGCTCCATTGTGTGGTTCCACACGACGTCTTAACAGTATGAGCCACGTTATTTCGCTTTTAAATTATACAAATAGTAAAAGTTCACAGGAGAAATCAAAGTGGGCACAGGGCCCAGAACGGCCTTAGCAGGTGTTCAAAATGTTTAAATACAACTTGTAGAGAAAAGAGTTACTGAATAAGTGGAATTAAACTAGAACGTAACTAATTGTAATTCCAGTTCTTGGCTTATGCAACACCTTAACCATTTTTCTCTGGCTGTTAATATTTTACATGTGCATAACCCTGACAGTGGCTTCTTCAGAATTTACAGCATCAGCACTCCATGAGCATTACTTACCGTGACAGACAGATCAGAAGCCATCTTGACGTTTGTCTTCACGGGAGTAGTTGGATTCATACACTCCTATGTGATCTGTGTGTCTGCCTCCCATATACCAGGCACTGTCGTATGTACCTGAGATATAGCAGGGAACAAAGCAGAGTTCTTGCCCTTGAGGCGCAGAATAAGGGGAAAGTGGGTAGTGGCTCTGTGAAGGACACTGGTCAGAGAAAGTCTCTCTAAGGCAGTGACATGTGACCAGAGACCTAAGCAAAGTGAGAGAGCTACGTATCTGGGTGAAGAGCATTCCAGGCTGAGGGTAAGGTGGGTGTGGGCAGCATATGCAAAGGCCCTGAGGCAGGAACATGGTTGGCATGTGCAGGCAACAGCAAGGCTGAGAGGTGGGAGCATGCTGGCAGGAATTTGTAAATTAAAACCCATTATCTGGGCTACAAGGCTGCCGTGGAAATGCCAGCCGAGGTGCACTGGGCGAAAAGGGGGCCGGAACTGAGAGGCCAGGGGAGTTGGGTGAATGGTGTTGGTAGATGTGTGGGTTGCCAGGAATGTGTTGGGACTGGATGCTAACATACTACAGAATGAGAGTTGTGCACAGAGAGAGGAATGTTATCCTCAGTTGAGGGGACCAAGAAGGACCCCTCCTATTTTGAACACGTGGGAGGGAAAACTAGCCGTTTGAGGAGATACTGAGGCAGGTTGACGTCAGGGGACAGCTGGGGTTTGTTCACAGCAGGAATATGCCAGGAGTGCTCAAGAATTAGTGGGCTGTTAACAGACTGAGTTCCAGAGGGTCATGGAATAAAAGAGAGCTGGTGTGGTGGAAGATTCAAGGGGTTTAGGTGCAGACAGAGTGGGTGTGAGGCATGGCCCAGCGACCACAGGTGACCGCCGAGGGCAGGATACATGGGACCGTTCTGGTCACTGCTGCCTTCCCAGCACAAGTGGCTTAGCCATTTGCAGGGGTGGGAGGCAGGATCACCTCTGTGGGCCTCTAAAGTAGCCTGTTGATCCACAGAGGGTAGTGCACCCAAGTGAGAAAAGCAGATGGAGAGAAATGTGTGTCAAAGGTGCTGTTTCTGTTAGACACATACATGAATGAACTTGCCTTATGGGTATTTATGGCGAGACAGCTGTCCCCGCACGTCCTGGGGCAGTGCTAAGCCTTGTTGACATGTCTTTGTTTTATTTCACTGTGGCCGTGGGGTTCAGCGTGAATTACTGATACTTAAAGCATAGTTTACAAACCGAGGTGATTCCAGGGGCGCCTGGGTGGTTCAGTCAGCTGAGCGTGCAACTGCTGATTTCAGCTCAGGTCATGATCTCAGGGTCATGGGATCAAGCCCAGTGTCGGGCTCTGCACTCAGCTCAGAGTCCGCTTGGGATTCTCCCTCTCTGTCCCTCCCCTACGCATGCACTTGCAAGCTCTGTTTCTGTCTCTCAAGTAAGTAAGTAAATCTTTTTTAAAAATGAGGTGATTCCTATTGATACTTGTTCGTTATTTAGAATCTGGGCCTGACAGAAAGTAAGACACTTGGGTGTTTCCTTCCTTCTGCTTTGTTTCAATGCACATCCCACTGTGTGTCCCGTCTTTCTTCGAGCACAAGGAACACTGACGTGACTGAGGCATTTTTTTCCCCAGATTAAAGAAACGGGAGCTAACCTAGCTATTTGCCAGTGGGGCTTCGACGATGAAGCAAATCATTTACTTCTTCAGAATAACCTGCCTGCGGTTCGCTGGGTAGGAGGACCTGAAATAGAGGTAAGACGCTCGTGTGAAGACTTGTGAACTCGGGGTGAGCTTAAGATGCCTGTGTGTCTTGGCGTTGCTCTTAACAGCATTTGCCTTCAGTAACCACATTGTGCCAAGGCTCCGTAGGTTAGGGGAGGGGGAGCTGGGAGAGAGAAAAATGCTGGAATCTTTTTTTATTTATAAAAAATGTATGTCAAAGAGAACAGCAGAGCTGTGTAGTTCTGGTGTTCTGTGGTTTTTAGAAATGCTTTCCATCTGTCATCCCGCTTGGCTCTCTGAGGCAGGAAGCCCTGTCTTAGCCACTTCTGTGTCAGCCACATGCTGATGGCCGTCTCACATGTGGTCTGTGCCCGGACGCACGGCCTCTGGTCCTCACCGCGGCCAGGGAGTGGAGAGGGGCCACTGCGCAGAGCTCGGTCCGGTCAGGAGAGGTGGTCAGGAGCTATGGGGAGTGTGTGCAAGGTGATGGGACCGACTAAGACACCAGCCCTTCGAACCACACTGATTGACACGGCTTTTTGGGTTGACCTTGACCTTTTTGGGCTAGCGTGTGTTAGCACTTGGATGTACAGGGTGGTCCTAGATGGAGTTGGCTCATCTGTCGTGTGATTCAGGAAGTTCAGTGCTCACCAGCGTCGTGTCTCTCCTCCTCCTGACCACCCCACCCAGCTGATCGCCATTGCAACAGGAGGCCGGATTGTTCCGCGGTTCTCAGAGCTTACGGCCGAGAAGCTGGGCTTTGCTGGTCTTGTAAAAGAGATCTCCTTTGGGACCACTAAGGACAAAATGCTGGTCATCGAGCAGTGTAAGAACTCCAGGGCTGTGACCATTTTCATCAGAGGAGGAAATAAGATGGTAAGAATCTACTTATTTATCCTGCATTTTTTCTGCTTTTGGTATATGGTTTGGCTTTGCCCGTCATGTATGTAACTGAGATGTAATTGCTATTTTTTAAACAATCGTTTTTCTCAAAAAATCATGACTTATCATGATGTAAAATTATCAAAGATCATGTGCTGTTGTTAATCCTACAAGGCACACTGGCCTTGGAGTCGCTTAAGTGAAAGTAGGGGACCCAAGTAAATAACCACTGATATTCTCTCTCTTCTCTCGGGATAGATATTTAGTGCATCCTGATCACTTAGACTCGTGAGGTTTTTCTTGGTCTGTTTTGGATTTTTTGACCCCTTCCCTTGCTCCTCATGGGTCCCAGAATGAGTCGCTGGCTGCCTCTGCCTGGTTGTAACTACATTACAGGGAGGAAAGGGAGGGTAAAGGTAGAAACCATCTGGCAGCGAATGTTCTGGTGTGTTCTCTCCATTTGTTCTTAACCCAGGGAGTTTTAATGGACTTAGGAGTATTTCCAGTACCCAGCAAACACCTAGATTAAATCAGAGGTGGCAGGTAGCTGGCTCTAAAACAAGGACATGGTAACAACAGTAATTTAGGCAAAACTGTCTCCTTCCGTAGATCATCGAGGAAGCGAAACGCTCCCTTCACGATGCTCTGTGTGTCATCCGGAACCTCATCCGCGATAACCGTGTGGTGTACGGCGGAGGCGCTGCTGAGATCGCTTGTGCGCTGGCAGTGAGCCAGGAGGCCGACAAGGTAGAGCCCCTGCGAGGTCTCTGGACCCCGGAGGGTACAGCAGTGGGGCTGTGAACAAAGCGTTGTAGTCGTGGGCGACCAGCATCTGGTCTGGGATTCTCGCCCACACGTTAGGTGCAGCTGTCCAAAACCCGGCATTCCAGCCTTGACCATCGCTCTCCAGTCTCGTAATGTTATTTGAAGCTCAGAGTTAAATGAATATCATAACTGAAAATAAAGTAGTAAGAGCTGATTTGAGACTTTTCTCACGTGTATACCTTTTCCTCCCCCCCGTAGCGACATTTACATTTACATTCTATTCTTAGAATTTTTCATGAGTCAGGTTTTCGAAGTATGCGATTTAGTTACATTTCCAAATTGCCGGCTTGTTTTATTGTTTTTACCAAGCACGCTAACCGTGACCCTGCCCCCTTCCAGTGCCCGACCTTGGAGCAGTACGCCATGCGGGCTTTTGCCGATGCGCTGGAGGTCATCCCCATGGCTCTTTCTGAAAACAGCGGCATGAATCCCATCCAGACTATGACCGAAGTCCGAGCCAGACAAGTGAAGGACATGAACCCTGCTCTGGGGATTGACTGTTTGCACAAGGGTACAAATGGTGAGCAGCAGTGGTGACTTGGAGGGGCTGCGTTGGGTTGAAATCTAGTGATTTCATGCTGGGTGCACAGTGCGAGATTATCGTATCTTAAAATACTTACACACTTGAGATATTCAGGTCCCAAATTTTAGAAAGTTTCGTTTGATAACCTTAGGAGTTGCTGAGACTGCTAGTCCTAGCAACATATCACCTATTTTAATAACCGTAAAGTATAATGTGCTGTTCCCTACCAAAGATGATTTCTATTTCTGGTTTTAGAGAATTGTTCCCACGTTTCTTCTTTACACAGGTAGGTTCTGGGTGTCCTGGGAAGCAGCTCTGAAATTGACTTTTTGGTCTCCGTTTATTCTGGGGTTGTGTCCACGATTCCAGTACTGTAGCTGCTGGGGTTTGAAAGGGGACCTAGCGGAAGCTTGCTGGAACGGTGGCACTCGTGACTCTGGTGCTAATGGGGCCGTGTCCAGAGTTTTGCAGTCCTCCCCAACCGCAGAATCCGAGGATTTGTGCTTTTACTTAGAACGACAGCTGTGCTGTGGTTTTCATGTTCACAGCCAGTGGATCTTAATAACAGCAGCTCTTTGTCAGATACTTAAATTTGTTTTCAACTTGAAGGCCTGGTTCTGTTGACATTTACAGTTTCTAGGCCTTTCTTGGAATTATTTTACATTTCAGGTATAGTCCGATTTTTTTACTTATTGGGGCTTACTAAATTATGTTATTAGTGAATACTTTGTGGGGCGAGATGTCTCTGAAAGGTTTTAGCTAGTCGCCCAGCACTTTGAGCTTGTCATTGGGGAGAGGTCCCCTCCACCCCCGGCTTTCTGGCACCCAGGTTCAAGTTCCAGAGTGTCCCGGGAGAACAAAATCCTGTTCCTCTGGAAGTGTAACTGGGACTGTGGGCTTCTTCCAGATTTGTATTTAAGTTTTACTTTGATTCTATAAATGAGAACAAGTTATTAATATGAAATATATTAAGGATAATCTCTATTTTTCAGATATGAAGCAGCAGCATGTCATAGAAACTTTGATTGGCAAAAAGCAACAGATCTCTCTTGCAACACAAATGGTTAGAATGATTTTGAAGATTGATGACATCCGGAAGCCTGGAGAATCTGAAGAATAAAGAAAAACTTGAGAATAAAATGTAGTAGTAAGACCCACTGCTGTGACCGAATAAAGGGATGTCTCGTGATGCATCTGCAGTTATTTATTACTGTGTCCTTTTTCAGACACTGTGGATGCTGTTATAATAAATAAAAATAGCTGTTTGGTTAACCATGGTTTTACTTGTTCACAAACGCTCGGTTGTGGGAGTGCTGTCTCGCAAGCTTTTGTATTTGTTCCATTAAAGCGCTCTCTTTAAACCACTGCTATCTTCTCTTCAGGAAACACCGACTGACCAGTCAGATGCTGCCGTAATTAAGGGGTTTGAGTAGATCTTTTTTTTATCTGTGGGTACTTTAAAACATTGAGTTTGTTCTCAAGATTCAGTGGATTGTGGGCTTGATCCTGTGAGATGTATTTCAATGCTGCACCTCTCTGAATAGATGTAGAGACCCGTCGGAGAGAAGTATGGGAAACCACGAGGTTGCGGGATGTCCTGAGTGCTCCTAGCTGAGACATGCATAGCGAGCATACGGTAAGATTTCACGTAGGCTCCTGGGCATCCTGTTGCCCTGGCCCTGCCCTTCCCCAAATGGGCCAGCGTGTGCACAGAGGTGACCAAGTGGGCCCAGACTCCTGCACCACCTGTAGGAACTTAGAAGGTTCGTTCAGAGCCCCGCTGGGGTTTCCTTTCCGCGGGACAGAACGCGTGGAGGTTTAGAATGGGTTGAATGGAAGGAAAGGTCTCGTGTGGGTAGACCGGTGTCTCCTTCCTAAAGGGACAGTGGCTAACATGACCCAGCCCTTAGCACGGGCCAGGCCTTGTTCTGAGAGTGAGCTAGACCGAGTGCTGCTCTCACCTCCTGGCCAGTGAGCTGTAGAGCTGGGGCAAACCCAGGCACTCCTGACTCCCGGGGGCCCCTCCTCCCCTAGGCTGTTTTCGCCCCGTGTCTGGTTCTCTAGATTCCATTTTTCTGGAGAACGAGGATGTTTACTTCGGTGCCACCAGGGGGAGAGGAATCCTGATGGGACTAGTCACATGACCAGAATTACGAAGTGAATTGTTGCGGTCTACGCTGACTTCAGTGATGTTTCAGAGTTGCCTTCTGTGAACCCGGATCCTGTTGGATTGTTTCTTCTCGGGCTGTATTGGTGGTTTGGCAAAGCAGAGGCTACAGGCTTAGGGGAGTGAGTGCTGGTATTCCTAGCAGTATGTTGTGGAATAGACGGTCCAGTTTTGGAAGCTGCACACGGGCACCTCGGTGGCTCAGTCACTTACGCATCTGCCCCTTCAGCTCAAGTCATGATCTCAGGGCCCTGGGATCGAGCGCCACGTCAGGCTCCACACTCAGCTTGGAGTCTGCCTCTCCCTCTGCCCCTCACCCTGACTTATGCTCGCATGCACACGCTATCAGATGAATAGATGACATCTTAAAAAACCCTACTGCACATAGAACCTGGTGTGTATTTCATTTTAAAACATACTGTGCTGTAGCACTATTAACAGTCTGTACTACTGGGTTCCGGGTCTGGAGTCAAGTCAGACAGACCCACCTAACGGACTGATTTCAGCCTGCAGACAACACAGCAGCTTGCTTTGGACCAGCCTCGCCTGAAGCAGTCCATGATTGTCTGAGAAGAGCCACTAAACCACTCCTCCCTTCCAACATGGGCCTCACACACGGTCCTGGTGGTTTTGGGGCTGAGAGAAACAATAAGGCCCACGAAGAGGAAAATCTATAGAGACGTTTCACAAACTTGATTTTGCTTCATGTGAGGACCTCTTCAAGGTAACAAATTTCGTGCCATGTTATGTGTCCCTTTTTTTCCTTCTATAATGCAAAACACTTATTCCGTGCTCTGTAATGAGGCCTTAGGACACTGGACAAAAGAAACCAATCTCTGTCAAATGGAGAAGATCCAGAGTCTTCAGTAGCTGAGGCTGGGACCCACAACCCCCGGGGGTGCCAGGGGGACTTGCTGCCCTGCCTTCAGCTGTGAAGTCTCCACCTGATGCTTCAGACTTTGCAAACGTTGTGCCTTCCCGCCAGGCAGCTTTCCTAATCCCGACCGCCAGACGGGTCCCAGAGAGCCTGCTCACCAAGTGCGGGGTCAGCCCTTGCCCTCCATCCCAGCCGACTGTCATCTGTGCACACCAAGAGTGACTCAAGGCACGGGCCTCCCAGGCCAGATTCCTACACTGGACCAGGACAGCCCTTGCCTACTGGCTCCCAGCTCCGACACTGGCTGGATTTACTAGGTGTTTGCTAAATGGCCTGCTCTTCAAGGACAAGCAACCACTTACAGTTGCCTCTGGTAGGGCTGAGAGGTAGTGTCTTACATGTGACAGGCACCACACAAGAAGAAAAAGCCCCTCTCCCTGAAGGAGGGCCTTGCTGAAGTAATGGGAACACGGAATCCTTAGCTCCCAGCCTGGAGCGCACAGCTTCCTGACGTTCTGTGACAAGTGTAGAGAGCACATCCTTGTGGCAGGCACGGTGGTTGTGCCAGCCCATCTAGCCCCCTTATCACCGGACACCAGTGTTACTCGAAAGGACGTTGAACTGGTTACACTTCTCAAGAATGATACAGCGAGCCTGAAACTTAAGTAGATAACCGTCTTAGTTCAGGCTCCTAGAACAAAAATGCCATAGACCGTGGCTTAAACATTGCTTTCTCACTGTTCTGGAGGCTGGGAGTCCCAGATTGGGGTGGGTGGCGGTGGCGGTGGGGGGGGGGGGCGGTACGTCTTGGGAAAGAGTTCCCTCCCTAACGACTAGAGCCACTGGCCTCCCTTCCTGCCCCGGCTGGTGTTCTGTGAGCTGGAGGCCTACTGCCATGCGCATGACGAGAGGGCCCAGAACGGCAGGCACCCACCCATGTCCTGACATCAGCAGGGCCCTGAACCACTCTGCGACCCAATTAGGAGTGTTGTGGGAAAGACTCCAGTGTTATTCTCTCAGCCACTGTTAGTCGGGGTATTTGCAGCCCAAGAAAACCTGATCTTCCAGACAGGACTCAAACCAGACTTCCCCAGAGCCCTCCTTCTCTCCCTTACCTGCGTCATCTCTAAGCAGGCCTCAGACGGTTCACGGTGTCCTCCCAGGACTCTTCTAACTGCTCCGGAATCCCTCTCTTCTCCATATCCCTGCCTGGGTGAGGCCCACATCACTGCCTCCTTCTCTCCCTCTCCAGAGGGACCCAACTTGTCACCCCTCCGCCCTCACAGAACTAAAACCATCAGTCATATGAGACTCCGCAAGCCCAGCTGTGGAAGAAACGAAGGGGTCGGTGTGGATCCTTGACACTGCAGGGACCCTTCTCGTTCCTGTCTTCTGGAATAGAAGTGCGTGGGTTTCCCTCCCAGAGGCCCAGGGTTGCTGGGAAATGGTTCCAAGTTGGCCATGGCGCCCGGGGGGTGAACAGCCCAGAAGCCAAGTGGAAACACCCTCCCCATGCCCCCACCTGATGGAGGGCACACCCTGCAGGGCCTAGGCCTGGGTGGGAGGGTGGCCAGGTGGCCTTTCTGGATCTGCAGACTCAGAGGGGCCAGTGGGAGTGACCGCCGTCCAGCCCAGGGTTCATGGAAAGTCAGCAGGGTGCAGCGAGAAGAACGAAGAACCTTTCCTGGCACAGACTGGCTCTGCCCAACATGGTTTCCCTGGGCCACGCATGGCCGCCTGAGTGCCTGGCATAGGGCTGGGGCTCCCGAGGAGCTGAGCTGTTCGTGGGATTTAATATAAAGTAATTAAAATCTAAAAACTGAAACTTGACCCCGTACCCCTTCCAAGTGAACGCATGAGTGACTTCTGACGCAGCCCCAGGCCCTGGGCCCGGAAAACGCCGTTTTGGAAAAATCACTTCCTAGGAGACCGTCACTGTAATCCATCGTTCTTCATTAGCTTTTAGAAAAAGCCACACACATTCAAAAAGTAAGTTTATTGGCTTGATGTAATTAGGTCAATGAAACCCTATTTTAACCTCAGGATTTCTCATAGTGCAACGTATGAACGTGACAGATTCATCTGTACTAACACAGATAAATGCCCAATTAAGCTGGGCTTTGAATCTGAGTTTATAGTTTATGTTCGTCACGGCTTTGCTATGCTCATCATTTTAAAAGATGTAACTAATTAAAAAGCAAGAAGTCCACACCTGAGCTGTCAGCTGGTCCATAAACGGCCCTAGGTTTTTACTGAGGATATTACTCTATCATTCAAATTCTTTAGGCACTGACCTGGTTTGGGGGAGGGGGAGTGAATGTATTAAAAGTTAAATGATGTCATGCATTAACATTTTCTACCCAATTTATGTTTCAGAGGGAATAATGAGTTTCAGGATTCCTTGATTTGTATAAAGTGACAATTAAATGATCCAAGTATCCCAAAGCACGTTTCTGGATGCAAGCTATCTTGAGGAAGTTTACACTTGGCCACAGCTAAACGTACTTGTGCAGCCACTCAAGTAAATTTCTTCTTGCCTCGTCAATATAGGGCTTGTCCTCCGCTGAACAATCTTCTCTCTTTCGATGCACGAAGCCATGGGTTTGCCCAGAAAATGTTTTAATTTGATATTCCACTTTGCAGTGTTTTTTCAACTTCTGGGTCAGTAAAGAGACCTGATAATGCAAAAAGATTTCACGATAGTATGATTTTAAAAATCTAGCCATATTTTCCATTCTCCAAATCCTCTCTGAATGCTCATAAAAGAAATTTAACGTCAGTGCCTTAAGTTCTGTAGCTATTACGAATTGTTTACTTTTAATTCTATACCTAACACAGTCCTTACCTTTGGCCAAGGAGAGGATTCGGAGCAATATAAAAATGATACAGTATCAGTTCTTTGAAATGGTATTAATATCTTTTGTATATCATTCAATATATAACAAAATATTCAAGTATAAATTATTTTAAATTTGTATTAATATGTATTAGTTATGAATAACAACAATAATTTCTAAATGACTGCTTTTGAACCAGTTTTCTTCTGCCTTTTTTCTTATCATCAACATACTGGGTTTAACACACCCAACTTTTTTTTTTTTAAAGTAAATACCCCCAACGTGGGGCTCAAACTCATAACCCCAAGGTCAAGAGTTGCAAGTTCCATGGACTGAGCTCCTTAAAGACCTTTTGTCTTTAATGACACACACTTTATCTTAACTCGTGGGTTACACACAGGAGGATGGGGAGGCAGGGCCAGCTTCGATGCCCAGTAAACAGACCACACCAGGAACACTTTTGGGGGGTTACAGTCCATAAGTCCCCAACAACACCCACCTTTAAAACTTTTTTTTAAGATTTTATTTGAGAGAGAGAGAGAGAGCACAAGCAGGGGGGGAGCATTAGAGGGAGAAGGAGAAGCAGGCTCCCCACTGAGCAGGGAGCCCGACCCGGGGCTCGATCCCAGGACCCCGGGATCATGACCTGAGCCGAAGGTAGACACTTAACCAGCTGAGCCACCCAGGCGCCCCGTCACCTTTAAAAAACTTTAATATTGAAAAATATTTGGAGCAACCGATGAACCCTTTGGGACATTTTCCCTGAAAGGTCAAATCATGTTATTAAACATAGAAATGAGAAGAGGAGGCGGACCTGGGTGGCTCAGTCGGTTAAGCATCGGACTCTTGGTTTCGGTTCAGGTCATGATCTCAGCATCGTGAGATCAAGCCCCAGGTCCCGCTCCGCGCTCAGCAGGGAGTCATCTTAAGGATTCTCTCTCCCTCTCCCTCTGCCTCCCCGCCCACTCACGAGCACGCACTATCTCTAAATAAATAAATCTTAAAAAATGAGAAGAGGAAAGATGCCAACTTACTTGTTCAAGGGGAATTACAGCATCATTTTCGGCAAAAATGAACAACGTGGGGTTCTTTAAACTGTGCACATCTTCAGAGTCCTTGACGATGCCTGGAAGATGGGCACAGACACAGGGCAGGATTTCCATACGTGGGCCTCAGAAATCTCTGTGGGTTTGGTTTGATTTTTCAAAGTAAAATACGTGCTTCGGGGGAGCAGTTTATTTCCTTTCTAGCAATTCCACAGAAGTGGCCTGGCCTATAAAATTAGTCTCAAAGAGCTACTTACCTAGTCAGGCCCCTGCTGTCCACTTCAGTAGGAGTCAGGCCAGAAATAATGGGATTAGACCTTGCTGTCTGCTTGGCCCGCACACAGACAAGGAGCAGCCTGAAACCTACTCCCGGGTGTGATGATGCCTTCATTTACAAACCGGTGGCAAACTCAAATCTGGAGCACCTGGCCCCTACCTACTGCTCTAGAAGTCTCTCACAGTGCACACAGGCCCCACAGCTTCTGACCTCAGCCCGCTGAGTGGCTTCATTCATAAGGTGGGGCGGCTGTTCACGGGGTATTTGTGCTCAGACTAGACCACGGGTGTGACGTCCCGGGTGTGGTACCCCGTCCTCACAGGCCATCTGTAAAAGGTACTTCTCATCCTCCATTTCAGAATTTTAGCGAGCATTTGGCCAAAAGCCTATTCTGCCTTGGGGATTCAGACAACTGTGGGTGTGCCCACTCCTAAAGGAAAATAAGCCAAAGTTCTGCGATATGACGCCATTTTAAGATAACAGTATTGTTAAAGGAAATTATTCTGACACTTGTGAAGGAAGTTTTATTCAAGGGGAACCACCATAATGGGGTTTGGCTGTAGGGGAAAGAGATCGCTCAACCCGAATACCAGCACAACTGGGGATTTATGGCCAAGGAGCAGCGTGGGGGGCAGTGGGTGGAAAATTACTAGGAGGAAACATCAGAGTAGGCCGGATTCTGGGCAGCCGACAAGACGGGATTCTTGCTGACCAGGTACGGGGTGGAGGGGGGGGCGGGGGGGGGCAGGAATTTGGTCAGACATCCAAAGCGGGGGATTCTCACTGAACTGCCCCAGTGGGCCAAGGGCAGAGCCCGGTCGGGGCCCCCTCAGAAAGAGGACTCACAGAGGAGCCTGGCTCAGGTGCGGTCAGGGACAGGGTCCAAGTCAGTAGGAAGAAGAAAATAACGGCCATCTCCTGCCTCTTCCATGTCCTGCGGGCAGCACAACAAGGCCAAGTAGCCCAGAGAGCCTCCCCTCACCTGTAACCCCTCCCTAGGAGACAGGGAGCCACACGAAGGATGGCCACGCTCCCTGGCCCGCGCTGTGAAGGCCACGGGGCGTGGCTGGACAGCGGTTTGATGGCCCCAGGCCTCTCGGAGTCCTGCCACGCTCGGCAGCTCGTGCAGTGTGCAACGGCGGCCGGAAGGGGGAGCCCGCGAGGCGCCCACGCAGAAGAGCCTTCTGCCACTTCACTCAAGGGGACAGTCAGTCCCCTTGTGTCCAACAGCAACGGACAGCTTAGTAACTTTGGTTAAGTTAGTATTTAAAGGATCTTTTTAATGCTAAAAGTAAGCAAAAACACCACATCGAGAAACCATTAATCCAAATAGGAATCCTCAGTATAACGGTACATCCTATCATGAAAGAAAGCCAAACTTCCTTCTGTGTCTTGTCTTTTTCTTTTAACGTTTTTATGGTCTGCTTCTCTATGGTGAACTTAGTATGCCATGTCTCTATACACATGTGTTCTTATTTCATTGCTATGATACCTGTAATCTGGCTAAAATGTTTCTTTTTCTTTCCTTCCTTCTTTATACATATATTGTGTGTGTGTGCATGCAGTTGAAAATAACTCATATCTTGGGAAAAGAGGCTCACAGGTGTTCCTCATAAAGAACAGTGCTTGGTATTAACCATGCTCACAGAAATAAATGTTATCCCCTTCACCCTAGGTGAAGAAATCAAGCCCTCAGGTTAGGTGACTCTCCCAACAGCACATTGTGGGGACCAGGACTCCTCGATCCCAGTGACATCCTCTGGTTACTACATTACGAACCTGCACCTTACAATACTTTCAGATTTGTAAAGCCAAGTTCCTCATGTCTGCACAGCTGGGCTGTGTATTGCTCCCAGAACAGCTAGCTTGGGAAGAGGCTTGTGGCTGTCACTTGAGCACTCCTCCTGTTTCCACTGTGTAAAATATGCAAGGCAGATTTACCGTAGACGGACACCCCTGCCCTGAATTCCGGGTACTTCATCATCACGTGATGGACAGCCACTCCACCCCAGCAGAATCCCACGGCGCCGATTTTCTGGGCATGACACTGCTGTTTCAGATACTTCAAGACAGCATCTACCTCCCTAGAACAGAGTTATTCAAGAATCAACAGATACAGATCACTTATATGTGGAATCTAAGCAGCCAGCCTCAGAGAAACAGAGAGTAGAGAGGTCCCAGGAGCGGGGCATGACAAAATGGGGAAATATTGGACACAAGGCACAAACTTCCAGTTATGAGATTAACGAGTTCGGGTGACTAGAGTTAATAATACTGTATTCTATCCTTGAAGGTTGCTAAGAGGGCCGACCTTAAGTGTTACCACCACCAAAAAGAAAAGAGTAACTCTGTGACAGCATAGAGGCGTTAGCTAAGGCTATGGTGGCAATCATTTTGCAATATATAAACATGTTAAATCAACACAGTGTACACCTTAAACTTACACATTATGTGTCAACTGTATCTCCATAAAGCGGGGCGGGGGGGGGGGGGGGGGGCGGGCAAAGAAACAATGAAGAGGTACTTTGCGAGCCCCCCGGGGAGTGTGCTGGACAGCAAGTGCTATGCTGATGGACGGTAATGGGGCTTCAGCAGCTCTTCCTTGAGGCTCTGAGATTCTTACTGTTGGAGCTCTGTCCTCACCACGTGCTGCCGGAGTGATGCACATCTCCCCGCGGGTCTCCCCACAGGTCTCTCCACCAAGCACAGCCTCCTCCAACCACCCGACAGAGCTGCAGGCGGGCTCTTTGCAAACCACAAATCACACCAGCTCACATCGCAGCTGAAAGCTGAGTCCCTGGCCTTCCACGGCCTCCGAATAAAGGCCAGAGGCCAAAGCACAGCTCCTAAGACCTGATCCCAAGATCTACCACCACCACCCCCCCGAGCACCCCAGCCTGCTCTCCTCTGACAAACACCAGCCCCAACTGGGCAGCTCCCCAAACTCTCTGACTTGGCACATTCACTCCCGCAGCTAACATCCCAACTCTGGAAGGCCTGTCTCCTCCTGTGCCCAAAGAGCACAGCAGGACTTGGAAAGCTTCCAGCACGATGTAAGCCAGGAGAGCATCAAGAATAGTGGCCCTGTCTTTGCAAATGGTTCATTTGCAAATTGCTTGTCTGGAACTCAGTGCATTTTCAACTAGAAGCAATACACCCAAATGGAGGTAGGGAAGCAAGGCCAGCCAGGACGTTCTGTTTGATCGGATAAGTAAGAAATGCTGTTGACGATTTAAGAAAGAAAAAGAAAGCCATTCTATTGCACTTCCTTCCCCTTTTGATCATAGCATATCCTTGAGCACCTTTAAACATACATATTCTACCACTGCGTACAAAGCAGTTATATTCATCATGTGAGCAGTAATCAAGTAATTCCGCAAAACAACACGGAAAGGGCAACAGTTCTTGACATTTGGGGTTTCAAATTTTCCTCGAATGCTTTGATCTTAAGAATAACTGCCTTAATTGGAGGGGACAAGAAAAGAGGCCATTTCTATAAAAATACTTTAACTCGAGGGAACATGTCTTTGCTGGTGTTGCTCTGAATGCGTTCCCCACTTTTCTGGGAGCACCAGGGTTTAGCTTTGGATGAACCTCTCCTTCCACCCCCCAATGCTTCGTTCATATACCCTGGGAGATTCTGCCCTAGGTTCCAGGAGTGAAGTGTGTGGCTCAGGCTGACCATCAGAGCATAGCAGTCTTCTGGCTACAGTGACTGATTCAAGGGTGGACCTGTGACTGAGCCATAACTATCAGGGCAAAATGGGAATTTTGCTGGGTTGCTGGAAAAGGGACCACTGGAAGGCTGGAGCTGCTGCAGCCATCTTGTCACCCAGAGGCAAAAGCTGCCTGAGAACGGAGCCAGTGTACAGGCAACGAGGTAGAGAAACGTTGGAAGGCAAGTCCTGGAGCTAGTTTCTGCACTAGGAACCAACCCCCGCTTCAAGCCAGAAACTCCCTCTTTTCAGCTCTGTAAACCAATAAATCCCATGACTGCTTAAGCAGTAAGCATTCAAGATGGATTTTCTGTTACAAACAAAAAAACACTTGCCCAGATACAAGGATTTCAGTCTCCTTTCAAAGTTAGTGTTTCTCTCTTTTTTTGGTTTTGGTTTTTTGTTTTGTTTTGCTTTGTTTTTTGATAGAGAGAGCGCGCGCATGGGCAGGGAGGGGGGTGGGGCAGAGGAAGAGGGAGAGAGAGAGAATCTTAAGCAAGCATGGAGCCCAACATGGGGCTTGGGCTCACGACCCTGAGATCATGACCTGAGCAGAAATCAAGAGTCGGACGTTTAACCGACTGGGCCACCCAGGTGCCCCATGTGTTTCTGTTTTAGGTCTCATTTTTATCTAAAATGCATGGCTCTCCTTTTCCCCTCTGGAAGAGTACCGCGGGGCTGCTCCAACACCTGCCAGAGACGATCACTCTGCTCCGGGCTCACAGATGGAAGGCAGACCCACACAGCTTTTCCTCAGAAAGCAGCAAAATGTCCTATTCTCCCCGACTGCAGCCCCACACGGGAAGCTGAATTTCACATTTGCAACCCAGTCTCTGCGGTTCTCTTGTGTTTCTAATTTTCTCTTCACTTCTTGCTTTATTTTGTTTTTCTTGGGGTTGCAGTTAAGGATGCAGGTCCCCTGGGAGGGACTTGGAAAAGGCAGGTGTGCAGGAGGGTTAACCCCAGGAATCTCGGGGCGAACCCCGAGGAAGGGGAGGGAAGGACGCAGAGCCGGGCAGGGGGAGAAGCTGGTGGTGCAGTCTCCACACAGGCCTCTACCAGCTCCTCTGGGGAGCTTGGAGCTAGGGTGGCCACTGAGGGTCCCCGTGACTGAAGATGAGGAAGCCAGGCCTTCATACCCCTGCAGTAAGACGCCTCGGGATGGGGCAGAGAAAGACCAGGCAGCTGATGTCCCAAGGACAGCTGATGGGCTGGTCTCCCGCCCACAGTGGCTGCTGGTTAACACAGCCTCAGGTGCTCGGCCATGCCGGGAGCTCCCAGGGCACCCCGCAGCACAGGCCCCTGAGAAAAGGTGGCCCCAGTGAGTGTGGGGCGTGAGACGGGGCTGAGGAGCCAGGCAGGGGCACTCGGCAGGGCCCCAGGCCCCTTTGGGCTATGGGAGGAGGTCTGCCCGGGGTCCACCAGCCCAGGGGACAGAGGGGCCAGCAGCCCTGGGGTCACCCCTGAAGGGCACTCCGGTGGGAGAAGAAAGGAACAGAAAGTTCCAAGGACCATGTGGTCACAGGCAGGGGCCCCATTCTTCGCAGTTCCCCCAACCTCGGCTGGGGGAGCAGCTTATCAAGCCGAAGGCTCCCGTAGGGTGACAGGGAAGAAGGGTGTTCAGAAGGACAGATGGCCAAGGTGAACCCAGGCTGGTGTTGGGGGAACCTCCTTTGCCCTGGGCTCACATTGACTTGCTTGGGAGGAGCCTGGCATCAGAGCACACTCCTGGCCCCTTTCCCCCTCCATACTTAGCCCAGACAGATGAGGGTGTCTGAGCGGCAGCTAAGCGCTCTGTTCCTTACTTCTGGGCTGTTGGAGCTAATTCAATAAAAAGCTGAAATCCTGGGGGGATTCCCCTCTTTTCTTCTCACTGCTCCCTGGACCCTGTCAAGACAGCAGTCGTGGTCTGATGGGCCTGGTGTCAAAACCTGAAGTCTCTCAGAGGGGGAGATGGGGGGTCAGGTCTAGGCTGGGGGAAGGGGACGGCCCTTTGGGTTTCCAGTCAGCTGAGCAGGAATGGGGCTAGACTCTGCTCCAGCTTCTCTTCTCGGCCCATTGCCTCGACTGGTTCTGCAGCTAGGACAGGAAGGAAGGAGTGTGGACCCTATGGACCCCGAAAGCCCCCAATGTCAAGGGAAATTGCATCACCCACGAAGTCCCCTTGGCATGAGTGCCACGAAGTCTCTCAGAGAGGGAAGCAGACAAGCCCGTTGGGCGAGGGGAGGTTTGCCGGTGTCCCACCTTCCAGGCCACACATGGTGCTCAATGAAAGCCCGTTTCCTTACGCATTAACCGTGGCCACGGAAGTCCCCCCACGAGGGAGGGTGGGAGGTGTGTGAATGGTGAAGCCGTACCCACTGCTCCCTCCAGCCTCCACTCCCCCGGGGGGCCCACACGTGCGTGATAACTTACTTATCGATCTTTCTGGCATCTCTTGTTTTCAACCACTCCGGGAAGGTGGACCAGTCCCCAGAAGGGTGCCACGGCTCCTGCCCTACGAAGAAGTCTGGAACGATGGTCCTGTCAAATAGGGACATTCACTGCTCTTCATTTCAGAGCGGCTGGTCTCTGCTTACATTCATTAAGAAGCTTATTATGTTGGTGATTCTGATTCACAGAAGAAAAGTGGGGCCCCCGAAGGCCAAGCTTGATTGCATCAAAGAGGCCACCTGGCGCCAGGCCAGACCACTTCGGATTTCACAACCGGAGGTGCGCAGCCTCTGGCAGCCTGCTTAGAGCCCAGCCCGTCTGAGATGACAAGGCAATCCGGCAGGGCACAGGACCGGAGCCCCAGGGTCCCCCTCCCCCATCCCAGAGGAGCCTCATCGCTCAGCTCGCCTTTTGCATTAGCCCCAGGTCAGAGGGTCCACCTGCGTCGCAGGTACAGTCATGATGACCAAGCAGTTCTCCCCAGCCCAGCCTCCGCCCAGGATGCCTACAGGGCACAACCTCCCGCTCAGAGGGAAAGGTCTCATGCAGGTTCTAAAACGGGCAGCAGGGAGAAAACAAGCCAGTTCCCCATGTCCGTGTCCATCCTCCATGCCAGTCAACCCCCGGGGCTGGGTCCACACCGCGCTGGCCGGAGACTCGCTTCCTAAAATAAAGGCCATCGCCACGGACGGAGGAACCGGCTTTTCCTGCCAGGGTGGAAGGAGCCCTGAAATCTGGGTCAGAAGAATCCAAGTTCAAGTCCCAGTACCGCCCCGTCTGCCCTGTGGCCTTACCAAGTCACTTTTAGCCTCATTTTCTTGGTCTAATGAACAGACGGCACCGCCCGATCTCAGAGGATTATTTTGAGGGCAAAGGGAGTTGGACACGTGGGAGAAAGCTTTGTAAATCACAGGCGCCTCTGCTCATTGTTTATGTTCCGTCTCCAACGAAAGGGCCCGCCGTTAAGACAAGGGAAGCCACAGCCCCATGCAACCTGCCTGCTGCAGGGCGAGACTACAAGCTCCATCTTCATGCCTCAGGGCTCCCAGCCTTGTGGGGTCGTTGGGAGGATGAAGGACACGTATCCCTGTAACGCCCTCTGCACGGAGTCCGGCAGAGCCACGGGGCAACCGGGGTTGGCTACTGTGTTTACCACTGGGTTTGCCCCTAGTAAGTTACGTGGCCTCCCGTTCCAGATGACATCTGGGGGCATGAAAAGTGAAAACTCAAGTGCAAATCCTCCTCTGAGTCTGCACTAAGGCCGAGTTACGCGACAGGGGGCGTACTACCTTTAAATCGATTTCTCTTGTAGGAAAACGAGGCAGGTGCACACTTGGATTTGCAGCTTTTTGAGAAAACAAAGAAAACTGGGGTGTGCCACACTCAGGGCTGGGGGGTCGTAGGCGATCTGAGGCTGGAGGGAAAGAATGGCTTCTCCTCTCCTCCGTGTTTACTGACACTCTGCCAGGACCTGGCGTGGCGGGAAGCAGACAGGTGTGTTCTCGACACTCGATTCGGCAAAGGCCTAACCTTCCGGAGGTGAGTGAGGTCTCAGAGCGCCGTTCTGGAACCCCCGGGAACTCGGACAGGACCGTGATCGCTTGTGTTTAGCGTGCGTTTAGCGTGTGTTTAGCCCAGGCTAACCACGGGCACCCTGCCTGTGAAATCTGACCCAGGCTGAGATGTGCCGAGGGCCGAGGAGCAGATCCATTTCAGGGCTGGCGAGGTCTGCCCCAGGCGTCCTGTACCTGTGTCCGGGCGGGCCCCGCATCGGGAAATCACTCTCTCCGAGTCCGATGGGTCTACGGGCCCAGGCAGTGCGAGGAGGAGCCGAAGCCCCGGGGCGGGGCTGGGAGCAGTGGCTGCCTCCGGACGCCCGGTGGTGGTTAGGCTCACGTGACATTCCCCGTTTACCTGCCCCCGGTGAGATAAGGAAGTAGGTAACCTAACTTAGAAGGCAGGTGGGACTTTTTGGGTTTGGTTTTGTTTTCCCTGAAGGGAACAAAAGAGATCACAGAAATCTCCATGAATTTAAGGAAATTCCACCCTGGCAGGAATTTAAGGAAAGTGACAGAACTTCATACGTACGTGTACCCATTTCCGGCGATCATGTCAGCCATGTATCTGGTATTGGGCAACTGCCAGCCAAATATATCTTGAATGACGATAACAGCCTTGCCCGTGTCGAAGGGGGGCTTGGTGACATAAGCCTGGATGTGCTCGACTTGAACTTCGCGCCCCATCCCTCCATACTCTATCCTGTGGCCAATGTCACACGGACAAGGATGTGCCTCGTTAGCCATTGGAGAGATTTAAGTTGGGCTACAGAGAGAGAAACATGCATTATATTCTGAATGGTGCAAATCCAAAGATTATACACAGTAGGTAAACTAAAATCAAGAGGACAGAAAAGAATTCATTTTAACTATACTCATTGTGTGTTCATGGAGGAAATCGCTGGTAACTTGTGATTCTGAGTGGGGCTAATAGGAATCCATTCCCACTACTAACACTAGAAATACCGGAGTGAATGTAACCAACAGATAAAGATTAAAATGGTGGAGCTCACAAAGGGAACAATCCCCAGCCAGGATTGGAGAGGAGACTTGAAGCCAGGGTCACAATGGCCTGAGCAGATACGGAGGGAGCCCGATGATGCTGGGGAGCAGGCTAGACCCAGGAACAAGCACTAATACCCCCCATGAGACGGGGATTTGTGACCGAGGCCCCATGCAGTGTCGGAGCCCCCAAAGGTTTATATTGAGTGGGGAAAGTAAAAACAAAAAACAACAATAAAAGAAAAAAAAAGAAAAAGAAAACTCTACCAAGAACTAGGACCATGGTTAGAAAGCCCAGGGAGGAAAAAAAGGAACCAATCCTCCAAAATGTCCACGCTCCTTTCAAAGTAGGAATACCTAGGTGATGAAATTAACGAAACAACTGACCCTAGACAGCAAAATCCCTGGGCGCCTGGCAGAAGCAAATGCAAACCTACTTAGAGCAAGACTTTCACACTCCAGGACAAAAGACACTACCCCCTGCAGAGGGGAAAGCCCGAGGGTAGCTGGGTCTGGATAGAATGCACAGGGATGCTGGCAGATGGCTCGTGGGGGTATCAGGCAAAGAAGAGTCAGTGAGGATGACAGTTTCTTGCCCGAGGATGAGGGTTTCTTGCCCGAGCAACTGGAAAAGGATAGCGTGTCTTTAAATGAGAAGGGGGCGACACGGGAAGAACAGGTTGGAGATCGGGTCTGAAACGTGGGGCGGTGAGTCTGAAATGTCTGTTGAACAAGCTGAGTGGACAGCTCATAACAAGTTCAGGGCAGGGGTCCAAGCTGAAACGACAAACTTGAGAACTCGAGTCAGCAATATACAGCCGAGCCTTTTTTTTTTTTTTTTTTGGCAGATTCCATACACATGAATTTGCCTAGTTGCAAAATTTACTTGCAACTCCAAAACTGATATTTGCTGTGCTTTCGCCACCATCCACAGACTTCCGTAGAGCAGTGACAGATCTGAGTCACTGACACACACGGTCCCCGCCAAGGTCAAACAAGGCGACGCTCTGCCTTCTCATTCAGCTCCCACTGCAAACAAGTATCCTGCTCACTTTCTGTTGACTCCCACATCTTCTGCATTTTTGTGCTTTTTGGCTGGCGATTTCGTTGTTTACAAATGGACTCCATGCACAGTGCTGAAGGTCTGTCTAGTGATCCTAAGGGCACGATGTGCCTCCAAAGACAATATGTACAGTAGACAAGCCCTGCTCAGGCGTGCGCTACAGCCGCTGATGGTGGGTTCAATGTCAATGAATCAACTCTATATTAAATAAGGCGTCTCTACACAGAAACACACAGAAAACGGGGTGACGCACTGACCAGCTGACAGAACTGTGACCAGAGGCTCGGAGCAGTGGTTCAGGATTTGCTCGTCCGCTGTCCACGTGATTTATCGACCACGACTATGGTTGGCCCTTGAACAACACGGGTTTTATCTGCACGGGTCCACTTACACATGGATTTGTTTCCATAAATACAGTCCAGGACTGTGCATGTATTTTCTCTTTTTTGTAACTTCCTTAGCATTTCCTTTTCTCTAGCTTACTTCATCGTAGGAATACAGTATATAATATGTATAACACGCAAAATATGTGTCAATCATCTGTTTACGTTACCGGCAAGGCTTCCAGTCAACAGCAGGCTATTAGGAGTGACATTTTTGAGGAGTCAAAAGTTATACAGATTTCTGACCGCACGGAGGTCAGCGCCCCTAACCCTGTGTTGTTCAACAATGCTGTAAATAATGAGAATTTAAAACCTTGAGAATGAATGACATCATGAAGGGAATGACAGTAGATAAAGAAGAGAAGGATCTGGAAGACTGAGCCCTGGGGCCTTCACCATTAAGGGCTTTAGGGAGGTAAGAAGAAACAGAGAGTGAGTCTGAGGAGGAACAGCGAGCAAGAGGGGAGGAACCCCCGGTCGTGGGCCTGGAGCCACGTGAAGACAGGGTTTCAAGGAGGCAGAGTGTAGACGAGACATTCTGCAAGAAGCCCTGAGAGACGCAGAGGGTTGGCCACAGGGCTGAGCAACGGGGACGTCAGGGTGACCTCCACGAGAACAGGTCTGGAGGACCAGGGTGGGCAAGACAGCAGCAGGCTGGGGAGAGTGACAGGAGAGAATCGGGCCGGGTGAACACGGACGCTCTTCAAGGCTTTTGCCAGAAACCGGAGCAAAGAGAGTGAGCAGAAGATGGAGGGAAGATAGGGCAACAAGTCTTTTTATTTATCTATTTTTTAAGATTTTATGTACATATTCGAGAGAGAGCGTGCAGAAGCAGGGGCGAGGGGCAGAGGGAGAGGGCGAAGCAGGCTCCCCGCCGAGCAGGAAGCCTGATGCGGGGCTTGATCCCACACCCCGGGATCACGACCTGAGCCGAAGGCAGCGGCTTAACCGCCTGAGCCCCCCAGGCGCCCCTCTTTTTATTTTTTAATGGAAGAAATTCCAGCACACTTGTATGGGAATGAGACTGGTACCTCACAGAGGAAAACAAAGCAAAACCAAACCAAACCGACAGTTCGAGGGGCACAGGGGAATTGAGGGGCACAGCTAGGTGGGAGGGGACGGGGTTGCACGGGGAGGTCACCTTCCCTAAAGCAAGGACGGGTCCTCCACGGTCCCAGGAGGGAAGGCAGAAGGGTGGGTGACGTCGGGGCAGGAGGCTGTGGATGCTCCCTACTTGCACCTGCTCAGAGAACTGAGAGCAGAGCCAACAGTGAGGGTGAGAGCAGGGCCAAGGTCTGGAGGGTCAGGACAAGTGGGAAAATGAAGGACCAAGGAAATGGACATGGTCCCTGAGGCTGTGTCCCTCCAGCCACGTCCAGCAGCAGGACGGTGGTTTGAAGCGGGCAAAGAAATGGAAAAGAACAGGATCGGACTCTGGAGGCTATTATGGGGGCAGGAGGGCACGGTGGATCTGTGGCGGGAGGACAGAATGGCCAATAAAGGGGATAAGATATGACGTTGAGTGACCCAGGCGAGCAGAGAGATCCCAGTGGATCCCCACCTACCGTTGTGCAGCCCCGCCAGATGGTGAGAAACCTGAGGAGGAAAGCAAAAAGAATTTGTTAGAAGAAAACAGAGAATACCATTTTCCTGAATCTTGGCATACAGCAGCATTTCTTACACTAGACCCAAAAAACACAAACCATGAAGACAAGGATTAAAAAATTTCATTAAGTATGTATTAGTCTGCTTGAGCTTCCATAACAAAACAGCACAGGCTGGGCAGCTGACATGACAGAAATGTATTTCTCCCAGTTCTGGAGGCTGGAAATCCCAGATCGGGATGCCCACAAGGTCCGGTGGTGACGGGGACTCTCCCTGTCACTTGCAAACAGCTGCCTTCTCGCTGTGTCCTCACACGACACACACACAGAGGGAACAAGCTTTCCGGACTCTTCTTATAAGAGCACTAATCCCATCCTGGGGCCCCACCCTCACAACCTCATCTAAACCTAATCACCAATGGTCCCACCTCCAAATACCATCACGCTGGGGGTTACAGCTTCCACACATGAACTTTGGGGGGGGGACACAAGTCCGTCCAACAGCAGGAGTCAACTGTAAAAACCACTTGTAAGGCAACTGGGGGAAATTGAACTGACTGGATATTTGATGGTATTGAGAATTACAGTAATGGTAGAGGGGGGATAATACTATTATAGAGATGGGTGTGTGTGTGTGTGTGTGTGTGTGTGTACAATCCTTACCTTTTATGGCTACATGCTGATGTATATACAGATAAAACAACTACATGTCTGGGATTTGCTTCAAAACAGCACAGGGGGTGGTGGAGGTGGGGAAGAGTTATTATTATTCGAGATATCATTCTCAAAGCACAAGATTTAGTATCTAGATAAGATATAGGAAGAATTCTTGGGGCGCCTGGGTGGCTCAGTCAGTTAAGCATCTGCCTTCAGCTCAGGTCATGATCTGAGGGTCCTGATATTGAGCCCTGTGTCAGGCTCCCTGCTCAGTGGGGAGTCTGCTTCTCCCTCTCCCTCTGCCCCTCCCCACCGCTCGTGCTCTCTCGTGTGTGTGCTCTCTTTCTAACAAATTAATAAAATCTTTTAAAACATTTTTAAAAAACAAAAAATTCTTATAAATCAACAAGAAAAAGGCAACCCCACAGAAAAATGCTCCAAAGATAAGAACAGGCAACTCACAAAAAGGTACACCTGAATGACACATAGACTTATGAAAAGACATTCAACCTCACTGGCATTTAAGAAATTGTACTATTTTGTACATGACACAGATACTATTTTGCATCTTGCAGAATTGGCAAACGTCTGTTCGCATCAAAAGCTGGTGCCCACACAGGGAAACGGGAGGGAATGCGAGCTGATACAAACTCTGGAAAGTAGTCTGACAAGGTCTAGCAAAGTCAAAGATGCAGACACCCTGCAACCCAGAAATCCCACAGCTGGGTGTATTCCCCAGAAAAATTTACACCTGTGTGTGTGTGTGTGTGTGTGTGTGTGTGTGTGTGTGTGTGGGCATGTGCATGCCCCCCCACACACACACACACACTCATGCACATATGTGGTGAATGTGGAAGGGGTGCTTTTGGTGGCCCAGACGTGATGACAGTAACTGGAAGCAATCTGACTTTCAGGAGGAGCACAGGATAAATTGTGATGTATTAATTGTTGTGGGTTGACCTGTGTCCCCCAAAAAGACATGTTCAAGTCCTAACTCCCAGAACCTATGAAGGTGCCCTTATTTGGAAAGAGGACCTTGCAGAGGTAATCAGGTTAAGATGAGGTGTCTGGCTGGCTCCGTCAGTTAAGCATCAGACCCTCGATTTTGGCTCAGGGCATAATCTCGAGGTTGTGAGATCCAGCCCCGCACTGGGTTCCACGCTCAGCAGGGAGTCTACTTGAGATGCTCTCCCCGTCCTTCTGACCCTCGCCCCATCAAATAAATAAATAAATCTTAAAAAAAAAGAAGTTAAGATGAGGTCATACTGGATTAGGGTGGCCACTAACCCAATAACTAGTATCCTTATAAGAAGAGGGAAATTTAGATACAGAGAAACAGAGGGAAGAAGGCCACGTGAAGACATAGGCAGAGATTGGAGTGAGCTCCTACAAGCCAAGGAACACCAGGGATGGCCAGCAACCATCCGAAACGAGGAGAGAAGCAAGAAAGGATTCCCCTCTATAGGTTTCAGAGAAAGCAGGGCCCTGCTGACACCTTCATTTCGGACTTCTGGCCCCCAGAACTGTGAGAATACATTTCTGTTGTCTTAAGTCACCCAGCTGGTGCATATTTATTACAGCAGACACACGAAACAAATACATTCATAAACAAACTACATGTATACTTACCAATATGATAAATCTTAGAAACATAACGCCATTTAAAAATTCAATGGCCTTTTTGATGCTAAGTAAACACTAAAAAGAAAAATAATGCTTCTTTTACTAATAAATATACTGTAGTAAAAGTACAACGCACGGAAATAAACACACCACCATTAGCCAGTGGTTACTGGCGAGGGAGGGAGGGTGGAGACTGCTGGCTTTAACTGCATTTGTTACATTTTATTTCCTATGAAAGTTTTGACTAAGGACAAAATGTTCACATTTTTTAAGCCGGGGTCACGTGAATATGGGTGGCTGTTATATTATTTCCTGTACCTTCCAGAATATTTTAGAAAGAAAATAACTAAATTTTAAAGAAACACAAATTAAGAGCTAGTCATTTGCTCAAAGAAAATTTGAAACGATTCCTCATGGTTTTGTTTTCACAAGCTCGGTTATAAAACTATTATTAGTAAGAGAAGTCACAACAATCCAGCACCAACAGCAGCAAACTTTATGTCCAATGCACTATTTGTGGACAGCCGATTCCTTAGGCTGATTTCTTTTTTTTTTTTAATTTAAATTCTGTTTAGTTGACATACGGTTCAGCATCGGTTTCAGGAGTAGAGATCAGTGGTTCATCATTTATATGTAACACCCAGTGCTCATCACAACAAGTGCCCTCCTTAATGCCCATCCCCCATCTATCCCATCCCCCACCCACCTCCCTCCATTTGTTGGACTCTGTTTGTTCTCCACAGTTGAGTCTCTCATGATTTGTTTCCCTCTCTCTTCCCCCCCAAATATTCACGTTTTGTTTCTTAAATTCCACATATGAGTGAAATCATATGGTATGTCTTTCTCTGATTCATTTATTTCACTTAGCTTAATACATTCTATCTAGCTCCCTCCATGTCATTGCGAATGGCAAGATTTCATTCTTTTTGATGGCTGAGTAATATACACACACATACACATACACCACTTCTTCTTTATCCATTCATCAGTTGATGGACACTTGAACTGTTTCCATAGTTTGGCTATTGTTGATAATGCTGCTACAAACATTGGGGTGCACGTACTCCTTTGAATGTGTATTTTAGAATCCTCTGAGTAAATACCTAGTAGTGCATTTGCTGGATCATAGGGCAGTTCTATTTTTAACTTTTTGCAGAACTGCCATACTGTTTTCCAGAGTAGCTGTACCAGCTTGCATTCCCACCAACAGTGTAAGAGGGTTCCCCTTTCTCCACATCCTCGCCAACACCTGTTGTCTCCTGTGTTGTTAATTTTAGCCATTCTGACAGGTGTGAGGTGCTATCTCATCGTGGTTTTGATTTGTTATTTCCCTGATGATGAGTGATGTTGAGCATCTTTTCATGTGTCTGTTAGCCATCTGGATGTCTTCTTTGGAAAAATGTCTATTTATGTCTTCTGCCCCTTTCTTAACTGAATTATTTGTTTTTAGGGTGTTAAGTTCTTCATAGATTTTGGATCCTAACCCTTAATCAGATATGTCATTTGCAAGTATCTTCTCCCATTCCGTAGGCTGCCTTTTAGTTTTGTTGACTGTTTCCTTCTCTGTGCAGAAGCTTTTTATCTTGATGAAGTTCCCATAGTTCATTTTTGCTTTTGTTTCCCTTGCCCCTGTTGACATGTCTAGTAAGAAATTGCTACAGCCAAGATCAAAGAGGTTGCTACCTGGCTTCTCCTCTAGGATTTTGATGGTTTCCTGTCTCACATTTAGGTCTTTCATCCATTTCGAATTTATTTTTGTGTGTGGTGTAAGAAAATGGCCCAGTTTCATTCTTCTGCATGTTGCTGTCCAGTTTTCCCAACACCATTTGTTGAAGACACTGTCTTTTTTCCATCGGATAGTCTTTCCTGCTTTGCCGAAGATTAATTGACTATATAGTTGTGGGTCCATTTCTGGGTTCTTTATTCTGTTCCATTGATCTATTTCATCTATGTGTCTGGCTTTGTGGCAGGGCCATACTGTCTTGATGATTACAGCTTTGTAATAGAGCTGGAAGTCCAGAATCATGATGCCCCCAGTTTTGCTCTTCTTTTTCAGGATTGCTTTGGCTATTTGGGGTCTTTTGTGGTTCCACACAAATTTTAGTACTGTTTGTTCTAGCTCTAGAAAAAATGTGGTATTTTGATAAGGATTGCCTTAAGTGTGTAGATTGCTTTGCGTAATATAGACTTTTTTTTTAAAGATTTTATTTATTTATTTGACAGAGAGAGACACAGCGAGAGAGGGAACACAAGTGTGGGGAGTGGGAGAGGGAGAAGCAGGCTTCCCGCAGAGCAGGGAGCCCGATGCGAGGCTCAATCCCAGGACCCTGGGACCAGGACCTGAGCCGAAGGCAGACGCTTAACGACTGAGCCACCCAGGCGCCCCTAATATAGACATTTTAAGAATGTTTGTTCTTCCAGTCCAAAAGCATGGAATGTTTTTCCATTTCTTTAAGTCCTCTTCCATTTCTTTCAGAAGTATTTTATAGTTTTCAGAATATAGATCTTTTACCTCTTTGGTTAACTTTATTCCTAGGTATCTTATGGGTTTGGTGAAGTTGTGAATGGGATCGATTCCTTGATTTCGGTTTCTGTTGGTTCATTATTGGTGTATAGGAATGCAACAGATTTCTGTTCATCGATTTTATATCCCACAATGTTGCTGAATTCATGTATCAGTCCTAGCAATTTTTTGGTAGATTCTGTCAGGCTTTCTATGTAGAATATCATGTCATCTACGTTTAATGAAAAGTTTGACTTCTTCCTTGCCAATCTGAATGTCCTTAGGCTGATTTCTTACCTGACTTGTCCCATGGGGTTGCGGAGACCACAAAATATCCTGGCCATTCCAAAGCAACCTTGAACCCGAATCTTTTTACTTTATCTTCAATTGATACCCGCTTTTCAGAAGGAATGTTTATGGCCAGGAGAGCCACCATCTGGACTGTTCTGCACAAGGGGGCAGTGGCCAGGACAGCCTGGGTGTGGAAGGCTGGACTCCAGCCAAACCCGTGTGTGGCAAAGCATTGCAGTGCGTGTTCTAGGCCAAGGCCACAGGGCGGGCAGACATTTTCCAGGGACTACACCCCCCTGAGGCTCGGGGAAAGAGCCTCGGGGAACACACCCAAGCAGTCTACTGCCTGGAGGATACATACAATTTCTGTGCATCCCTTTCGGGATTTTGGCTTTGCCCCGCCCCTCCCCCAAATGGCACATTTGTTAAAGGAGAATTTTCAGAAAAAAGTAAAGCCATGACTCTCATCAGATTTTTTTTTAAACGAACACATTAAGGATTTTATTTTACTCATATAATAGAAGGGAATGAGGCAGCTGTGACAAGTGATTTGAAGGAAGAAGGAAAGGGCACAAACGTATACGGAGAAAAGGCATGTTGAGATTGCAAAAGGGGAGAAAACAGATTTTTCCACAGGTGGGAGGAAGCCAATTGGTTCTCCACCAGACGGGAGAGAATTTACTAACTTACTGGTTACCAGCGACTTACAAAGAGTTGCGGTGGTGCCAAGACAATGACTGGGACCAGAATCGGACGACCCAGAAGGGTGTGCCACCGATAACAGAGGCTGTCCCAAAAAAACATGAAGTTTCTTCTGCATGACATTCATTACGAGGTCGGTCACAGTGAGCACAAGGTTTCTTCCTATTGGGGGAAACCACAGGGATGGGACTGTGGGTGTGACGTGTACGGTGGGGGCCTCATAAAATGTGTCAAGAAGGACTTTTCTGGGGCGCCCAGCTGGCTCGGTCGGTAGAGCATGCAACTCTTGATCTCGGGGTTGTGAGTTTGAGCCACACCCCAAGTTGGGTGGAGAAATTACTTAAAATCTTAAAAAAAAAAAAAAATAGAAGAAGGGCTCTTCTGTTTCCTGGCAGGTGGGCTTGGCAGCACTCACTGGCCACCTCGAGATCAGATCTGTGGTCTCCACTAGTGAAGCCTCTGGAAGTCAGAACCCTCCGCATGGCACAAGGCGCGCCCCTGCACAAGAGACCTTCTTTGACAAGGCTACGCTGACTAGCAGCACTAACGTTCATGATCCGCCCATGACCTTCAAGCAAGATGCCACAATGACCTCAAAGGTCATTTTACAGTCCCTTAACCAAGACTCTTCTTCACCAAGCTCCTCTGAACTCTTCTCAAACAGACCCCGACTTCTCGGCTTCCGACGGCATCTCCGCCATGTCCAGTTCCAATAAGAATCCCACT